>NC_064602.1:9712500-10042500 GCF_943734735.2 Anopheles gambiae | reverse complement strand
GATTATGCTCTGCTTTAGCAGAGACACCGAGATTAGCCAGCTGATACAGGTAGAGTTCACCAACTCGGCGAAAGCGAAGCAGTACGAAGGGCCACCGTGTGGGTTCGTGCCGTTCCACGGCATCTGCATGCTGGCCGCCCCGTTCTGCTACCTGTACGATAATCCCGTCTCGCTGTACTACACCTTCCGGGCGTTCTACATCCGGTACTGCCATCGGCTCACCACGATCAACACCCATCCGCAGGGGATCGTGAGTTTGTGCCTGCTGTTCGAGAAGCTGCTGCAAACGCACGAACCACAGCTGTGGTCACACTTCCGGGAACTTCAAATCCAACCGTAAGTAGCCTACCACGCACCGTGTTTGCGACCGTTCGTTATCTATGTTCCGTTCCACATGCTGCAGGATTCGTGTAGTGTTCAAGTGGTTGATGCGCGCGTTCAGCGGCCACCTACCACCGGAACAGCTACTGATACTGTGGGATTTGATTCTCGGGTACGACAGCCTGGAAATACTGTCCCTGCTGGCCATCATCATACTGAGCTTCCGGCGCGAAAGCCTCATGCAGGTGACGTCGGTCGAAAACATTGAAGCGATCCTGTCCGATCTGTCCTCCGTTAAAGTACTGCCGCTCATACAACTGACACTGTCACGGGACTGAACCCCTGCCACTACACTGCGTGCCGTACCGAAAACTGACCACTGCCCACTGAATAAGCGAACGAAATATAGCATAAAGAAGATGAGTTTTGTTTTTGTTTGGTTACTATTATTAACAGGCGTGGTTTGTTGGTTGTTTCATTCACTGGCACAGACAGTGGAATTAAAACAGGACTCCCGCGCGTACTTCTAATTCACCCAAATTACACACACGCACACTAACGAAAGACGCGTCGCCTCCCTCAGTCTACCAATTTTTCGGTTTAAAGCTAAGCTTCGACAACCAAGAGGAGGAGGCAGAATCCTTGATTCCCTTCAGCTCCTCCACCTCGGATCCGCCACTTTCGCCTTCCTGCGCTTCCCGGATGCCGGCCTCCCGCAGCTGCTCGATCAGCTTCTGCCGGAACAGCAGCTTCTGGGGCAGCTGGGCGTCGTGCTCTTCGGTGATGCTTTTCATCTTCATCAGCGCCTCGGTATAGGTCAGCCCGTACCACTCGATCTCCTCCGGCGTGTACTGCTCCAGGTAGCAGGCGAACTCTTTCAGGTACTCCTGCTGCTTGGACGGTTCCGCCGCCAGCCGCGGGCAGCCAGCGGCCAGCTCTTCCAGCACTTTCTTCTTCAGCTTGATGGCGAGCAGTGAGCGTAGATCGCAGGCCGGGGTTTTCAGCAGATAGTGATCGAACCCATGGTGGTCGTGGATCTGGGCGAGCGTCCTATCGGTCACCGTCACCGCCATGTACTCGTTCAGCACCCGGCTGTGCACGACCGAGCGGCGCAGCACCGGCACCCAGAAGTGTGGCACGCGCCGTTTGTACTGGTTGCGCTTCTGGAAGCCCTTGATCACCGCCTCACCGCCCCAGATGCCGTCGTGCGCTTCCGGCGGATCAATGAGCGGCAGTGGCACGTTCTGGATGGGCGATACGAGTCCGGTAATGTCTTCCCGCTGGAACATACCTACGGGCGAAAGAAAGTGATTGAGTGGTCGCGTTTGAGGCAGCCTGCTTTGTGTGGGTTCACTTCCCCCTCCCCCATCACACTTACCATCCTTCGGGACGTAATGTACGGCCGCGGGCGTTTGGTTTTTCCATTCGTTCCAAAACTTCCGGTAAGCCTGGGGCAGCATGGCCCCGAGCCCTTTGGCGAATTTGTTCGATTTCCTCAACCCATAGAGCAGCTTTGCTCCCTGGCAAACAAAGGGAAACACAAGTTCGTGAGCACGTAAACAGACACACGCAGGATGATGAAATATGGACTCGGTTACATCAACATCAAAACACTCGGGCGATGGAGAAACTACGTCGTGGACTGGGGCCAGGTTTCAGGTGATTTATGAGCAAACACACATCGTTCCTGCTTACCTGAGGTGTCGCTGAAGCCATTCAATAGCAAATTTCGGCAATGTTTGGTAGAAAATATCAACAAAAGAATGTATTTGTTGGCGAATCTTTTCCGCTCTGTTATGTTGTGCGCAGCCGATGGTTGCGATTTGTTTCTTATCGCATGCACGATTTGACGTTTGCGAACAGCAGTGCACAGTGGGCTTGGATTGTGGTGTTTATTTTGCAGAAAATAGTGTTTTATTGTAGCTAAAAATTATGAAAATTGCAGGAGATATTGAAAAACTTTAAATTCTAACTGATTTTCTGCCGAAAATTAAACCAAAAGCCATACTAGATCTCGCGAAACAAAATCATCGCCAACCCGCAATGGGGAAAAAACATCGCAACACATCGCACACTGCAGTGTTTGACATTTGACGCTGTCACTGTCGGTGCCGTGTTGTCCTTTTTTTCTGTGCCGTTTGTGCGTGAGCCCCGTCGGTAATTTAGTGTTTTTCTCCCTCGGAGTTTGGTGCTTTTGGTGTTGCGGTTTTGCATAAACCCTCCTTGGAGTTTCCCGTTTTATCGCCTAAAGTGTGGCATAGTCCTAGCGGCCTTCGAAAATGGTGGACTACGGCAAGCAGTTCATGCTGTACCTGATGGACGAGAAGTGCTACGATAATTACTTCGTAGAGTTCGACCTGCTCGATGGTACGTAATGCCGATATCGTGTGCGTGTGTGTGTCCTTGCAATCTTTCGCGCTAACCTTTGAACTCGTTTTCCCTCCCTCTTTGTAGGTGACTGTTTCCGGGCGCTGCTCAGCAAGGGCCTAGGGCTCGGCATCATCGCCGGCTCGGTGCTGGTAAAGGTGCCCCAGATTACGAAGATTCTCGCCAACAAATCGGCCCGCGGCATCAGCCTGTTCAGCGTGCTGCTGGATCTGTTCGCCATCACGATCCACATGGCGTACAGCTTCGTGAACGGGTTTCCGTTCAGTGCGTGGGGCGATACGGCCTTCCTCGCCCTGCAGACGGCCATCATTGCGATGATGGTGCTGTTCTACGGTGGTTCTACCGTGCTTGCCGGTGCCTTTACCGTCGGCTATTCCGCGCTGGTGTACGTGCTGATGGGTGGGCTGACCCCGCTCAACTATCTGCTCATTGCGCAGGGGTTTAACGTGCCGATACTGCTGCTCGGGAAGCTGTCGCAGGCATTCACCAACTATCGCAACGGTAGCACCGGGCAGCTATCGGCGGTAACGTGCTTTATGCTGCTGGCCGGTTCGCTCGCCCGCATCTTCACCTCGATCCAGGAGACGGGCGATCAGATGATGATCATCACGTACGGTTCGTCCTCGTTCGCCAACCTGGTCATTGCGCTGCAGATGCTGTACTACTGGAACGCGTCGGACAAGCAGCAGAAGAAGAAGAAGGCGGCAGCACCCGCCGCCGCCGCCGCCGCTGCACCGGCAGCGACCAAAAAACCAAAGGCGAAGAGCAAGAAGACCGACTAAGGGCGTGCGGCTCGTCACAGCGGCTTCGTTTCGGGGGCGCCTGTCCTCCGACTAGTCACAACGAGAGAGGGGAGGGTAACTTTCCTCCTTTCGTCACATTTTCTATTTCAAAAGTTCAATTTGTTCTTCTCCGTCAATTATGCCGGTTTCCAAATTTCTTAACTCGACCAGCGCGTGTGTGTGTGTGCGTTTAATTTAAGTCACGAAAGTTTAGAGCGAGAGAGAAAGCGAAAAACGTTAACATTTCCAAGCTCTGCAAAAGACTATTTTAAAATGACAAGTACGAGTACGGCGGAGAGAGAGAGAGGCTGCTAAGTAATGCAAAAAGTAAAAAAAACCGAGCGTTTGTAGTAAAATAAATTACCAATAATACTCCAAAAGCTCTTGCGTTTGTAAAATGCTAACACTTTTACTGATAAAAACCTTCAACTCATTTGCTTTCATCGGCAAAATGTTCCGCCAACTTCGCTAACGCACGGTACCGGTGTGAGATTTCGTTCTTCTTTGGCTTCGGCAGCTCGGCGTACGTTTGGTCGTACCCGGTCGGCTGGAAGACGGGATCCCAGCCGAAATCGCGCGGCCCCCGTGGTGCCACAATGTCTCCCTCGGTGCGGCCCTGGAATAGTATCACCTCACCGTCCGGCCGGTCCGTGTAGGCGAAGGTACACACGGCTTGGGCGGACTTGTCCTCCCAACCGTCGAGCAGCTTATGCAATCCTTCCGGGCCGAGCTTGTCGAGGAACCACTTGATGTAGGGACCTGCCGGGAAGTTTAAATTGGCCGTTAAAGTATTACAAAAATGGTATGAGGGAATCGTTTTCCGTACCCGGCAGTCCTTTCAGTGCGTTAAAGCACAAGCAGGTATCTTCCACCATTACTGGCCCCTTAACCTGCCGGGCCGCTTCCAAGCACTTTAGCTTGCAGATGTCATCGATTTCACCCTGCAGCTCCGGGAGGTCCAGCTTTACGGCGACAATTTCCCGCGGGAAGCGTGCCCCTAGGATGGCACGCACCTCTTCCAGCTTCTTGGCATTTCCGGTAACGAACGAGATCGGTCTTGCCATCGTGTTGCGGTGGTGCTGAAAAGCCGGCTGCACGAAGAAGAAGGAAGGCGTTCTATGAAAGTAACGAGTATTTAAAGGATTTTGGGTAAGAAATGTGATGAGAACACCGAAGGCAATTGATTTTGTTAATGATTGTACTCGTAAAAGCAGTAATTACACGAAGAAATGAATAAAAATGTGGAAATTGATAACCTACCGTCTTTTGAATGTAAACAAACAACAGTGCGGCCAGAAAGGCTCCCTCGCCAAATTCAACGCTGGTCTGACAGCAAGTCGAGCAGTAACGGATTCGAGCAGCTTTCGGATCGAGCAATTTGGCGCAATTTTGCATTGCAAACATGGCACGTGTTTTTACATTTTTTCCAAAAATGCTTCTAAAAAATTATTTCACATGCGATTCAATAAATTTAATGTCACCGTTCAATGTTTATGTCACTTTGCCACACAGTGTATCTCGTCCAGTGTGTTTGGCCGCACGGGAGGGAAATTACTTATCACCTTTCATTGGAAAGATAACACCCTCAATAATTGATAACGCGAGGAAGAGGGGTGGGGGGGGGGCAGCCTAGTGGTGAGATATCGTGCGAATCTCAGCCCAGTCTCTGGTACAGTCACAGGCGATTGATTGAATCGAAGCCAGTGCATTAGGTACCGGCGGTAGAAGGTGATAGGCAGTTGCTCGTTACCTTTTCTTCCCTCTGTGCAAACGCGTTGATTCGTTGGCAGCGTAGTGAATTTGTGAAGAATTTCGTAAAAAATCGTTAAAAAGTGTTCGGATCCGGATGTAAATTGACGTACTTACAATTTTATTACACCGCGCAATTAGTGCTGATACGAATAGATCGCGTAAGAAGCAGTAGGAAGAAGCACATCACGCATACTGGTGACGTTGCAACTTTCTCGTCATTTTGTTTTACGATTCGATGACGAATTCAGGAAGTGTGTGTTGAGAAGTAGAGTTGAGAAGGAATAGCAACAGCACCACAAAACGACTTTGTCACGATGGATACTAAAGAGGAGCTTGTAAGTATTGAGTTCTATTTCCCCCCACACACACACACACCTTCCCCACTCTTGTGTGTGATGCCAGCTGTGTAAGGTGTTACATTCCACCGGAGCTTAGTCATTGATAACGCGTGCACGAGCGGGCCGACAAATCAAGGATAAGACGAACGGTCTGTGCGCCATCGCGGCGCAACGTGTCGAGCCTGTCGAGCGCACTTCCGTCTAGCTGGCGGTTGCGGGTGGATGCGGGTTCGTCAGTTTCGCTGATGACGAGCTGCGATACAGGTGCCCCTCGGCGTTACCTCGTCCCTCGTGATAGTGTGTTACCTCGTTGATCGTTGATAAGTGAACCGTTGGGTTGATTGTGCGTGGAGACAGTGGTGCGTCCCAACTTTGCAGGGAGAGCATGCGGCGCGATATGGTACTTGAAGTGCATTGCCTTTGATAGGAAGAGAAACATGGGTCTATTATGAGTTGATTGGCATGGGCGAACGTGTCCTTCTCTAATTATGTTATGAAATGGAACGTGGAAAAATCGATTTCACTCCACGGGTGTTGACTTTGTGGTGTGGGCATGTGGTGTGGCTATCGTGCCGTGGTGGTCTTATCGAACCGTTTTTCGAGGGGAGGTGACAATGGAGTTGAAAAAAAACGACTGTAATTTGAGTGAAATTTAAGTCCAGTTTTAGCTGGTAAACCACCGAACCCATCGTTTAATCTTGTCTGTTTCGATAAGGATTAAGGCGAAGACAGTGGGGCAAGGGCTGCGTGTTGATGGTCTTAAACAAAAGCTCCAGAAGTATCTGTTCCGTAATCAGCTTACCGCACCTTACCGTTTGAGTGGAATTAGACCTTGAATTAATTAAAGAAAGCAGAGTAATTTTGCTCTAAAATAGCACACGCACCTGATCGAACTTGATCGAGTGAACCCGGATCTTCCGACCCCCATCGGAAGCCGATTAGATAATTCCTTCCCTGGGAGTTTATTGTCTTACCCCTTAACAAAACAGAGTCTGTTATTGTTTACCAATTACCAATCTAACGTTTAATCGTCTCTTTATCTTGCAGGGCGAATGGGTCTGGATTCAGCCCAAGCAGGAGCATGAGTTCGAGCTGCCGTACGCGGGCCGCGTGCTTCGTACGCACGAGGGCCGCACGCTGGTGGCGAACGACGATGGGGAAGAGTTCTGGGTGAAGGACGCCGAGGTAAGCAAAGCTATCCTGTTTTGAACACAACCAATTCTCACACAAAAGCTCACCCTCTCCCATACTTTCCCATCGCCCCAGATAATCAAACCGATGCACGTGACGTCACAGAAGACCGTGCACGACATGATAACGCTCGGCGACCTCCAGGAGTACGCCATACTGCGTAATCTCATCGTGCGCTACCGGCAGAAGCAGATTTATGTAGGTCAATCAGTGTTTTTGGTGTGTCCGTTTGATGCTTTATTGATTGAGTTTTTTGTTTGTTTGTTTGTTTTGCTCCTCCACCCCGGTAGACGTACACGGGCAGCATGCTGGTTGCGATAAACCCGTACGAGATACTGCCGATCTACACCTACGCCGAGATCAACCTGTATCGCGACCGGAAGCTGGGTGAGTTGCCACCGCACATCTTCGCGATCGGTGACAGTGCGTACCAGGAGATGAGGCGCGAGCAGCGCGATCAGTGCATCGTGATCAGTGGCGAGTCGGGCGCTGGGAAGACGGAAAGCACCAAGCTGATCCTGCAGTATCTGGCCGCCACGAGCGGCAAGCATTCGTGGATCGAGCAGCAGATCATCGAGTCGAACCCGATCCTGGAAGCGTTTGGGAATGCGAAAACGATGCGCAACGATAATTCGTCCCGGTTTGGCAAGTACATCGATGTGCACTTTACGGCGGAGGGCGTGATTGGGGGGGCTCGGATTGAACAGTACCTGTTGGAGAAGTCACGCATTGTGCGGCAGAATAGGGGCGAGCGGAATTATCACATCTTTTACTCGATGCTGGCGGGGCTGTCGAAGGATGAACGGAAGGCGCTCGATTTGGAGGATGCGCCGAAGGCGTACGCCTATCTTACCAGTGGGCAGACGTTGCTTTGTGAGGGCCGGAACGATGCGAAAGAGTTTGCCGATGTGCGGTCGGCGATGAAGGTGCTGGCGTTCGATGATGAGGAGATTCGGTCGATACTGCGCCTGCTGGCGGCCATCCTGCACATGGGCAACGTGAAGTATAAGGCGACGGTGGTGCAGAACATTGATGCGGTGGAGATTAGCGATACGGTGAATGTGGGCCGGGTGGCGGTGCTGCTCGGTGTGTCCAAGGCGCAGCTGCTGAGTGCGCTGACGCGCCGGACGATCCTGGCACATGGCGAGCGGGTAGTGTCGCAGCTTTCGAAGGATCAGGCACTGGAGGCGAGGGATGCGTTTGTGAAGGCGATCTACGGGAAGCTGTTCATCACGATCGTGGACAAGATCAACCGGGCGATCTACAAGCCGTCGGGCAGGGGTAAGCTGTCGATCGGTGTGCTGGACATCTTCGGGTTCGAGCAGTTCGAGGTGAACAGCTTCGAGCAGCTGTGCATCAACTATGCGAACGAGAACTTGCAGCAGTTCTTCGTGAAGCACATCTTCAAGGTGAGAATGGGGCGGAAGGTCTTTTAAGAGGACTCTAGCGCACTCTTGAACTTCCTCTTGCAGATGGAGCAAGCGGAGTACGCACGGGAAGGCATCAACTGGACCACGATCGACTTTATCGACAATCAGGAAATTCTGGACATGATCGGCATGAAGTCGCTCAACCTTATGTCGCTGATCGACGAAGAGACGCGCTTCCCGAAGGGCACCGATCTGACCATGCTCTCGAAGCTACACTCAACGCACGGCACGAAATCGGTCTACGTGAAACCGAAGTATGATAAGGACGCAGCGTTCGGCATACAGCACTTTGCGGGCGTCGTGTTCTACCGGGTGGATGGCTTCCTGGAGAAAAATCGCGACTCGTTCAGTGCCGACCTGAAGGAGCTAGTGACGAAGAGCACCAACGACTATCTGGTGGCACTGTTCGGGACGGATGACTCGCTGGACACGACCAAGCGGTCGATTACGCTGTCGCTGCAGTTCAGGAATTCGCTTGACTCGCTGATGCGTACGCTTTCCTCCTGCCATCCGTACTTCATCCGCTGCATCAAGCCGAACGATATAAAGAGGCCAAAGGTAAGGGGTTTAAGAGGCAGCTTCAGATTTTCCAGGAACTTGTGCCCCGATATCTTCTACTAATGTGTGATTATGTTTCGTTTTGTGTGTTTAGATCATCGATAAGGCACTGTGTGTACGGCAGCTCCGCTACTCGGGCATGATGGAAACGGCAAAGATAAGAAAGGCTGGATACGCCGTCCGACACACGTACCGTGAGTTTGTGCAGCGGTATCGTCACCTCGTGGCTGGCATTGGTCCCGCCCACAAGGTGGACTGTGTGCAGGCGGCGAAGGATATCTGCGCCAAGGTGCTCGTCACCATACCGGACGACTATCAGTTCGGCATGACCAAGGTGTTCCTGAAGGAAAGCCACGACTATCTGCTCGAATCGGAACGATCGCGTGTGTATCTACACTACGTGGTGCTGATTCAGCGCGCCCTGCGTAAGGTACTGTTCTGGAGGTATTTGCGCCGCTACCGCCAGGCAGCGATCACGATCCAGAAGCACTGGCGAGCCCGTGGCTACCGTGCGGAGTACTTGATCATGCGCAACGGCTACCGGCGACTACAATCGGTCATCAAATCGCGCACCCAAACGTACGCTTTCGGACGGCTGCGGGAAGCGATCGTACAACTGCAAGCCCAGTGCCGTGGGTATCTAACGCGCCGCAATCTACGCGATCGTATCACCTACCGAGCGCGGCGCATGAACGAAATCATTGCGCTGCAGCGCACCGAGGAGCTACAGTTCCGCAAGTCGGGCAATGCGCGCTGGCAGGAGGACGCCGAACACAACTACTGGCTGCGGGTGGATGAGCTTAACAAGGAGATGGCGGAGCCGCCACCACCACCACCAGCACCGCCGATTATGGTGGTGGTGCAGCCGCAGCCGAGCATTAACGTGGAGGAGGACAACAAGATCGTGGACGACGTGTTCGGGTTTCTGGAAGGTACTACGAGCCCCGAGCCGGTACCGAAGCGGAAACCATCGCTAGCCGTAAGCAAAATGCGCCAGTATTTCGAAGAGAAGAGTCGCAACAAAAAGATCATCCCCACGAAGCTTCTCTCCCGTCCGGTTAACTATTACGAATCATCTAGGCTATAAAACGGGCTCCACATCGAATAATCGGTCATAATCGGCATTCAAACACACACTCACACACATTGTTGTAGATCCCTTCACTCGAAATAGGCTAACAGTTAGTGGTCATACAACCTCGCACAGCCCGGCACAATCACGCCCACAGCTCAAACACACAGACAGCAATGCACCAACGACAATTAGATGTTATTTTGTAAATAAATCAGTCACACTTAATCTCCCATCGCATTACAAACACCTTCGTCTCGAACAACACAAACAATGTATTAAATCCGTCTAGTACAGCAAGTATTATTAGTAGCTAAAAGCAATAGACCTTGTTCCTGTTTTCGAATGTACATACATAAAAAAGAACTCAGCTGTTTCCAGTTTCAAGATTCAAGAGATTCATTATGAGTAAGACGTGTCGTGCAGGTTGTAATGTATGTGAGACGACGCCAATCTGAAGCGCGTCAGTCACAAGCGCCGATTGATCGCCGACTGCCCCGGCAGGCTGCCCAGACGGTTTGACGGATAGCCTATCCGTCCAGGGTCTGAAACGATATCGCGCCTCTTATCGCGCGTAAGCCCTGCCGTCAGCTTACATGACAACTCCTACACGCACTCGTCAAGATAGTCAGTTTAGCGTGGTGGCCAAGTCCACAATTACTATGATTGATCAGATTGACGCGTTAGCCCCTTGCTTTGCAACCACGGACGACCATTTATGGTGGCGAAATTCCGCACACGCGACGCACGTTTCCGCGTTCCGTGGAAGTATTGGGCGGCACGCTCAAAATTGAAGACATGTTGTAAATTCTGTAGATTAAAGATAGCATAAGATCATAAACTAACAAACGCACGCAACACACACACATACATTTATATAGACATAGAGTCAAAGAGTTGTACATATATACACACACCAAAAATTCGAACAGAAGTACACAATCGCGTTGAGTTTGCTCACTAACATCGATGACACAATACACACATTACATCAGATAACACAACCATTTCCATTTCATTTCTTATTCCACCTGTATATAGCACATAACATAGTTTCTTTTCTTCGATCTAATGGTAAAGCCGCAACCTCGGGCAGGCTTGAGCTACAAACACTAATACGCTTGTTGTGTCCGTCCTATGCGTCCCCATCCATGTGCTAGGGTGCTGACCAGCCAGAAGGAACGGATCAGCAGCAGCAACAACAAACGGTTTCTTATCGGGAGGATTTATCCGACTACAACTTTTCCAAATTTGCGGCCACCTACTTTGCGAACAATGCGTCTTATCAGTTCAGCAAGCGCAAGCTTAAATCCTCCCTGCTCGATCTGTACAGCACGGCCGATGTGATATCCGCCCAGGTGAGACACGCGCTGTGGATTGGTCTAGACTAGGGGAGAAGAAAGTGGAGTCATTAATTAACTTTGATTTGGTTTTGTATTCTCCCTGCCCCCTAAAAGGCTCTTTGGATCACGATTCTACGCTTCATGGGTGATATGGCGGACGCAAAGTACGAAGATGAAAGTGACGACTCCAAGCTGAAGCCTGTGATGCAGCGTGTTACCGTCACGTTGGGGCGCAATTTTGCCAAGACGAAGGACTTCCAGGCATTCCAGGAAACGCTGTCCGAGCATGATCGTAAGATGATCCACCGGACGTTGAAGAAGAAGTCGAAAATCCCCGCCGAGCTGAAGTCGATCGTGGAGAACACGGAGGAAATTACGGACTATCAGGAGTTTCTGAACAGTCGCAGCAACAATCTGGACAAGCTGCACTTTATCATTGGGCATGGCATTTTGAACAAGAACTTGCGTGATGAGATTTACTGCCAGATCTGTAAGCAGCTTACCAACAACCCAACGGCGACTTCGCATGCAAAGGGATGGATCTTGCTCTCCCTGTGTGTGGGTTGTTTCCCACCGTCGGAACGGTTTGAGAAGTATCTACGATCGTTCATAAGGGACGGTCCCGAGTTGTATGCCCCATACTGTGAGCTACGGCTTGATCGTACCCTGAAGAATGGAACACGCCGACAACCTCCATCCCTGCTGGAGCTACAAGCAACTAAAACGAAACGACCGATCAATGTCGGTGTGATCCTGATGGATGGTAGCAACCGTACGCTGGAGACCGACTCCGCCACAACGGCCGGTGAGCTGTGTGAGAAGGTGAGCGAGCTAGTGGGATTGAAAGATTGCTTCGGCTTTTCGATCTTCATCACAATGCAGGACAAGGTACTGTCGCTGCAGAGTGGTCGTGAGTTCCTGATGGACGCGATCTCCAACTGTGAGCAGTACGCGAAAGAGCAGGGGCAGAGTGAGCGAGCGGCCGATTGGAAGATCTTCTTCCGCAAGGAACTGTTCGCCCCGTGGCACGATCCTGCCATTGATCCCATTGCAACGGAGCTGATATATGCGCAGATTGTGCGTGGCTTGAATTTGGGAGAGCTTGTCAGCAATTCTGATAAGGATTTGGCGATGCTTGCTGCGCTGCAGTACTACGCAGAGTATGGAAGTGAGATGAGCACGAAAACGTTGCAGGAGAGACTGAAGGATTTCCTGCCGAAAAGTGTACTGAGAGTGGAGACGACTCCACGCTGGATGCAGATGATTGAGAGTGCGTTCAAGAAGAGTCGGTGTGTGAAGGAGTTCCTGCAGCGCGGTGTTGCCAAGGAGGACATTGTGCTGTTTGCGAAGATCACATGGGGTATGATGTTTTCGCGCTTCTTCGAGGCGGTTCAGTGCAGTGGTCCATCGCTAGCAGCGGCAAACGTGATCATTGCGGTGAACTGGTCCGGGGTATACTTTGTGGATGAACAGGAGCAAGTGCTTGTGGAGCTGTCCTATCCGGAGGTGGTGCACATTAGCTGTGAGGAAGATGGGGAGACGGAAGTCGGCACATTGTATATTGGGACGATTCAGGGCGAGGAGTTTAGCTTCAAAACGTTCGACGCGAAGGTAGTGGCGGAGTTGGTGAACTTCCTGCTGGACGGGTTGAAGAAGCGCAGCATCTATGCGATCGTGGTGCAGTCGTACAAATCGGACACAACGGACGATACGGTGCTGACGCTGCTGAAGGGTGATCTGATAACGCTCGGGCAAGGGTTCACTGGTGAGTCGTTGCTGGCTGAGGAGGCTACTTGGGGGTATGGGGAGAGCAATGGCAAGTCGGGCTACTTCCCAACGGAATCGATCTACATTCTACCAACGATCTTGCCTCCTTCGGGTGTTGTGTTGAACTTCTACAAGGTAACGTTTCATTGTGGGCTGTTGTAGTCGGGTTTTTGTTAACATATGCTACTCCTTATAGAAAGAGAATGCGATAAAGAGCAAGAAACATGCTGGACCGATCTACAACACCATTCAGAGGAAGAAGATGCACACTTTGCAGCAATTCGCATCGAATCACTTCCGAGCTCCGATTGCGTAAGTTTAGGAGATTTACATTTATTTTGAAGAATTTTTCATCTATTTACTCACCTTTTCCTAGGATTGTGTCCTCTTCAACAAGCATCACTAGTGTGCGCAGGACGATAGTTGAAGAGCTCTGGAAGCACACGAGGGATCCAATGAAGGCGCCACTGCTTGAACGTCTTCAAAACGATCGTGCCAAGTGCGATACTGCTGTGATGATTTTCACCCTGATTTTGAAGGTAAGTGCGTTAAAATGTCTTTTGTTTGAAGACACTTATTGATTTGCCTTTCCAATTTCTTCCTCTAGTACATGGGCGACTTACCGAAAAGCCGCGAACCGATCGATGTCGCCAAAATATTCACCCCGGCAATGTCCGACGACCTGCTTCGCGATGAAGTTTACTGTCAAATGATGCGCCAGCTGACCGAAAACAAGATCCAAATCAGTGAAGAACGTGGCTGGGATCTGCTGTGGCTTGCGACGGGTGTAATGCTCCCGAGCCAACCGCTCCAGAAGGAACTGTTTCTGTTCCTGCGCACTCGCAAGCATCCGATCGCGATCGATTGTTTGCAGCGGTTGCAGAAAACGATCAAACTAGGCGCTCGGAAGTATCCGCCGTACATCGTCGAGGTGGAAGCGATACGCTACCGTACGGTAGAGATCTACCACAAAGTTTACTTCCCGGACGATACGGATGAAGCGTTCCAGATTGAGTCGTCCACCAAGACGAAGGATTTAATACAGACTATTACCCGCCGGTTAGAGCTAAAGTCGTGCGAAGGGTTCAGTCTGTTCATCAAGGTGATGGACAAGGTACTGTCCGTGCCGGAGGATTACTTTGTGTTTGATTTCATCTACGAACTGTTGGAGTGGTTGCGTGAGACCCATCCATCGCGCACCAACGACAACCGCATCCAGTGTGAGTATCAGCTGTTCTTCATGAAGAAACTGTGGCTCGCCGTAGTGCCGGGGCGTGATCGCAATGCGGACGAGATATTCCACTTCCACCAGGAGGTGCCGAAGGTGCTGCAAGGCTACTATCAACTCACCAAGGAGCAGGTGGTGGATCTGGCAGCGTACATCTTCTGGGCACAGTATGAAGTGTCCGATCTGGCATTGCTTAGCAAGAGCTTCCACGACTTCCTGCCCGTACTGATAGCGAAGGATGCGGAACGGCTGCAGAAGGTAGATCACTGGAAGCGTGATATCGTTGCGAAGATTGACTCCGTCAAGGGAATCACCGTGAGCGAGGCGAAGCTAGCCTTCTTGAAGATTATGCAGCAATTCCCAATGTTCGGCTCAACGTTTTTCGTGGTAAACCAAGCGACTGATCAGAACCTACCAGCGATGCTGCTGATAGCGATCAATCGCACCGGCTTTCATCTGATCGATCCACACACAAAGGAGGTGCTGCAGAGCTACAGCTACACCGAGCTAAACTTCTGGAGCTCGGGCAATACGTACTTCCACGTGAAGTTTGGCAGCTTGATGGGATCGACCAAGCTGCTGCTAGAAACGAAGCAAGGGTACAAGATGGATGAACTACTGGCGTCCTACATACGCCACTTTAAAGCGCAAGCTCAACGAAACTAGCGCACAGTCGCAAAACATGGAGAGGGAAAGATATGTAAACCGTTTTAAGTTTAGTTGTATTGCTTTATTGGAATAGGGAAATAAAAATAGGCAGTGCCGTTTAGACGTATCCAAGAGTCTTGGCTTCGGCCACGAAAGCAATAATGCCGTTGAGCGTCTCCTCCGCGTTCGGGATGATCTGGTTAGCGGGAAGGACGAATCCGGTTGCTCCGGTGTCGCGGAACTCGAAGGTGAATCCGAGCTTGGTACCGTGCACTCCGACGAAGTAGTCGACCGTGCTTCCAGAGGTAGTGTCTGTGGACAGAAGAGGTAAGAAGTGCATTATTAAACTCCATTTCCATTTTAAAATGAAAGTAAAATACTTACACAGCACACTGGCACTGTTGCCATAGGTATAGCGCGTTCCATAGGTAGCCTCGATCGCGGCAGCCGTAACAGCGGCAATACGCTGCAGATCGGCATTGTTCGAAGGGAGAGGAGCACCACTGAATCCGAACGGAGTCAGCAGGTACTGGCCGTAAGAGTGGAACGAGAACTGGATGTTGATTTTGTCCGCAATCGTCGCGTAGTAGTCAGCCATGGCTTTCGTTTCCGGCTCGGAGAAGGCGGTCAATCCGGCAAACGTGTCCGAGCAGGGGACGGATGAAGCTCCACCGGCTTGAGAAAGGGAAAGAGATATAACTTGAGATGTCTCCGCAAATGAGTCATATGAGTTGCTATGCACTTACTCATCCACATGTAGTCAAAGTTGCGGTTAGGATCAGCACCAACGCAGAGTGCATTGACTGGCTGACGAGTCTTGCGCCATTGACGGTTCTGTTGAGAAGAACAGTAGGTTACAATCAACATCTTCCATACGTTATCACAACCCTAACACTACTCACCGTGGTCTTGCTGTAGGTCAAACCATCAGGATTAGCGACCATGATGAAGTACCAATCGTAGTTCTGGGCCAAGTTCTGCACGGCAGCGTTGCTCGACGTAACCAGCTCGTTCAGCAGCCACGTAGCAGTAGCGGACGAGATCCACTCGCGAGCGTGAATGTTAGCCTCAATGAAGATACCCGGATTGCCGGCCTTGTGCGACAGCTTGATCGCCTTCAGATCACGTCCCTCGAACGATTTGCCGTACACCGAACCGGACAGAATGGTAGGATTCTGCGCGACCATCTGATCCATCCAGGCGTAGATCTCATCCACGGTGTAGTAGTCGGTCCAGCCGAAGGTGGCGCGCGTACTGCGCATCGGACGTTCGTTGTCGATCACTCTATGAAATGAGGTCGGTCAAAGATTAGCACATAGCTGTCACAATAAAACGATGTATATCTTACTTCTGGAAGTCTTCAATCTGCAGGCGTGTCTTCAGCGCAAGCGCTACCGTAAGCTCCTCGAAGTGGGCAAACTTGTGCGGCGGCACCACGATGCTCAGGCGCATGTTGGTCTGCACCGGGGATTCCCAGAAGCTGTACCCATCGGGATTCAGCTCCAGATGCTGGAGCGTCTTCAGCTGCCGTTCCGTTTCAATCGACACCTCATACACGCGGTAGTTGTCGAACCGTGCCTGTTCGGCCGAACCGCCCCAGGCAATGGCGGCCACCAGCAGCAACGTTAGCTTGAACCACATCCTTGTCGTCTTTGCGTATTGAACGAAACGATAGCGGTGCGTACACAATCAGGCCGCTTTTATAGGCAATCGGCTATCAGCGGTGTTGGAGTACGTTCCATTGGGGGCTCGGATACGATAATGATTGGAGATCATCGGGACGGGGGAAAAACAAAGCATTAGCCTATCATCCCCCAAGAGATAGGATTAAGTGACGCAGAACGCCCATTGGCTGGGGAATGATTTGGCAACAAAATTTTCGTACGAAAAGAGATAGTACTTGAGGCAGGTGATTGGGCCGGCTATTGGAAAGTCCCTGTGCTGATACGACGCTGGTTGTGGATTGAGAGTAGTATCATTGAATCAAGATAATTTCTATTCAATTCGGTCCCATTCAAGCTTCCATGACGTGCGAATAGTGAAACGAAAAAAGTGGTCCGCCGTAACAAACAATTCTTATCAAATCGGTATGGCTATTGCTTTGTCAGTAGTCCCCAAATCAGCAGGTATATCGAACATAACAAAAACTCGTTAGTAAACATAACTGAAAGTCATTATCAGCGTCCATGACATAATGAATGCAAATCGGTCACCGTGATAAGATAAAGCAGTTACAAAACTTAGATAATGTGGTAAACTTTTCAATTTATTGTTTCCTAAGCGAACAGGACCTCGGTCACTGTATCAATATTGCACATCCATTTCACATGTAGCCCAGAATCTTCGCCTCATCGATCATGCTGGCAATGCCTTCGAGCAGCTCCTCAGCGTTCGGCACGATTTGATCTGCAGGCAGAATGAAGCCAAACTCTACCTGATCGCGCAGCTCGTACGTGTAGCTCAGCGGGATACCAGCGATGGCAAACGCCCAATCCACGGAAATACCCGATGCAACATCTGTGAAATTGGATTTTGTTTTTCAAAAAGACATATAAGTGATTTCATGTCAGTTGGAGTTGGAATGCGTCAACCTACACAGCACATCGGCGGTCGTTCCGACGCGGTAGGGTTTGTTGTACAGCTTGTACATATCAACCGAGGCACGCTGTCCGATCTGCATCAGATCTTGATAGTTGTAGGCGCGTGGTGCATTGTTGTACCCGAAAGGAAGTAGTATATACTGACCGCGCGAGTGAATTGACAGCGCAAGTTTCACGTTTGCGGCAATCGATCGTACGAAAGTGGTGAGATTGCTCACTTCAACTTCTGACTCCGGCGCCGGGCCGGAGTAAGTGTCGGAGCAGGGCGTCGTAGAAGTTCCGCCATCTGTAAGGTGGAGAGTGTCGAAAGGTCAGAGGTTATCTAGTATTTTCGTTTTTCATATATAGCACATACTGTTCCATTGGAAGTTGAAGTTGCGATTAGGATCAGTTCCGTAGCACAGCAGATTGTGTTGGGTTCGGGTTTTGCGCCACAGGCGTTCCTGGAAATGATCTTCATATAGCACGTGTAAGCCTCATTTTCCTACAACCTCTCTTACCGTGGTATGCGTGTACACAAACCCATCCGGATTCGCCACAGGCACAATGAACCAGTCATAATTTTCCGCAATATAACGCACACGAGCATCCTCGGACGTGAGCAGCTCGTTCAGTAGCCACGTAACGGTAGCCGAAGTGATCCATTCGCGGGCGTGAATGTTCGCATCGATAAAGATGCCCTGATTGCCCGCCTTGTACGACAGCTTGATCACCTTCATGTCACGCTTCTCGTACGTTTGCCCAATGGTTTCCACCGACAGGACGGTACTGTACTGTGCCACCATCTCGTCCAGCCAGGCGTAGATCTCTTCGAGGGTGTGATAGTCGGTCCAGCCGAAACCTTCCGCCTTTCTGCGAGCGGGACGCTCCTGATCAAGGATTCTAAAGAGAAAGAGAGTATTTTGAAGATGCAGAATTCCATTTGCAAAGTAAATTGACATCGACATTACTGTTTCAGGTTGCCAGTGATGAGGCTATTCGTGATGCCATGCTGTCGGAAGAGTCTTTGCGCATTCACTACCTCACTGGGTGGAATGACAACTTCAACACTCTTGTTCACACTCGATGGAAAGTCCAGAAAGGTGTACTGAAATCGCAACGGAAAGAAATGTGCCCATTTTACTTCTTGTATACAAAACGAACTCTGAATAGTACACACCCCATTGGGAAGGGACTCCAGGTGTTGCAGCACCGCCAGCTGTTTCTCCGAAGCAATGTCAACCCTATACACTGCATAGTTTTCGTAGCTAAGCTTGCCGTGAGCGCAAGCTACCAACGTCACTGCGCAAACTAGCGCTAGACCCACGAACCGTTCCGTTACCATCGTTACCTGTTGCGGCAATAAATGAACACTACCGTACGTACCGTTCAAGCAATCGGCAAGAAGCTTTGCATTTTTATTGCATCTTATCAAAAATAGGGGGAGGGCACTGACAATTGCAAATAAAACCTCTTAGCCCTGTTTATCTATGCTGACAGGCAGTCAGAAGTCATAAAAACGCAAACCCACTCATGTGTTTGATTGATGGAGCAGTCATTTGTCTAGTGTGCACTTCAGGATCGCTGGAAGTAGCCCATTGTTTTGGCTTTGGCCAGCATCGCTATCAGAGCATCGAGCGTTTCCTCGGCGTTCGGAATTATCTGGTCCGCGGGCAGCACAAACCCGTACGCACCATTATCGCGGAACTCGAAGCACATCGACAGCGGGGTTTTGTGATAACCGTGCGCCCAATCGGTGGTCGATCCGGAGTCGACATCTGAAATGAAGCGGTCGGATGGAGCTGTGAAAGGTCCTGCAAGCTAAAGCTGTTGTTAATAAAACTTACACAGCACATCCGCAATGGTACCGTAGGTGTACGGTGTGTTGTAACGCTTGGAAAATCCGATCGCAGCCGCTTCCGCTATTTCAAGCTGATCGGAATAGTTGTCCGGATAGTCGGCATCTTGGTAACCGTAAGGCAGCAGGATGTACTGCCCGTACGAGTGGAACTGCAGATGCAGCTCAATCCGATCGACGATCGTTTCGTAGTACTCCATCATGTTACGTGTTTCCACTTCCGAGGCGGGAGACGGTCCCGCGTAGATATCATTGCACGCTACCTGCGAGGCACCACCTTCCATCCAGTGGTACGGGAAGTTACGATTCAGATCAACCCCCGGGCAGAGGATGTTGTGGGGGTAGCGATTCTTGCGCCACAATCGATTCGTCGTCTTGGTGTAGTGGAATCCGTCCGGATTGGCGACGGGCAGAATGTACCAATCGTAGGACGTGAGGAGCTCCTGTACTGCCGGGTCGGAGGACGTGAGCAGCTCATTCAACAGCCACGTGGTCGTAGCGGAGGTGATCCACTCACGAGCGTGAATGTTCGACTCGATAAAGATGCCAGGATTTCCGGCCTGATGGGACAGCTTCACCACCTTCATCTCACGACCTTCGTACGATTGCCCAATGCTCTGGACGGTAAGAATGGAAGAGTACTTAACTGCCAATTCATCGATCCAGTTGTAAATGGCATCGAGCGTTTGATACTCTTCCCAACCGAACTCATCGCTGCGTTTGTTCTTTGCGGGAGGGTTTTCCGCATCCAGAATCGCTTGGAAGTTGGTTGTGGCCAAGTGTGAGGAAAGGTGCGCATTCTTCGCAAGTTGAAGGTAGTCCAGCAGCTTTCGTGGAGAAACGAGCACACTCACATTCATACCCACTTGTGTGGGAGAGTCTAGAAATATGAGCTGTATAGAGTTTAACATTAAATATGCGATCGTTTCCTTTTATGATCGCACCCTTACCTGATCATTCTGAAGCTCCACATTCTGCAGAACCTTCAACTGCTCTTGATCTGTGATCGCAACCCGAAACAGGTGGAAGTTGTCGTACCGTACTAGCTCACCGGATGCAACACCCAGCACGAGCAGCACGAGAAAACTGCTACACTGTGATCGCATACTGGAACGAATTGTTTGAAAATCATCCCACCCAACTGCTTCTTATATACATATCCACACACCTGCCCAATTATCTGACAGCGAAAGCGTTTCCCCGAGTTAACAAAGTCTTCCCACGCCTTCGTTATCATCTTTCCATTATTCAACAAGATACTGTTTATATACTTAGACGACAATTTACGACCCTGCTGACGATGCGTAAAGTCGTTTATGTTGAGTCTGGTGGCAGAAATCACGCCCCGACACATGTTCAGAGCGATCGTAACCTTCTCCTACCTTCCCTGATTATCAGTGACAAGAAATCGCCTACTGAACGCCGCTTATCAATAGTGCATTATTGACATACATTGAATAAAACATTGCGTACGGCTCCTGAAAGCGGAAAGAGTGATTCAGTGAGCCCGAAACATTGTGTAATCAATGAGCAAACGTGAGTATGTGTTTTTTATTGTTATTATTATATATCACGCTAATCTAATCTGTTACTATAGATCGTTCACAATGTACCGCAAATCACCGATTACACCGTTAAGTGTCCGAGCTCCTTTCCCTTGCGGCAGAAGGCTACCAGCCCGTCCAGCACCTCCATCGCGTTCGGGATGATCTGGTCCGGGGGCAGGATGAATCCGTGGTAGCCATTATCGCGGAACTCGAAAGTGGCAGCGACCGGCGTGCCGTGCGTACCGTGCGCCCAGTCCGGCGAAGAGCCCGATGCAATATCTGTGAAGGAAGAAGGATGGGGTGAGCTTAGGGCTTAAGACTTTGAACAGGATCTCCCCGAGATATGCTATCACACTTACACAACACATCAGCCGTAGTGCCGAACTCGTACGGCGTGCCGTAACGATTGTAAATAGCAACAGCGGCCGCCTCACCCATCTCCATCATGTCGTAGTAGTTTTCGGAGTACTCCGCATTCTGATGACCGTACGGGAACAGGATGTACTGACCGTACGAATGGAACGACAGGTAAGCCTTCACCTTATCCTTCACGCTCACGAAGTAGTTCATGATGTGTTGCGTTTCGATTTCCGAACCAGCTTCCGGTCCAGCGTACGTGTCCGTGCAAGGGACGGCCGAGGCACCACCCTCTGTGGAGAAGGAAAACAATCCACCGTTAAGTATTCACTCTTCTTTTCACCAGCTTCACCCATCACTTACCCATCCAATGTCCGGGGAAGTTACGGTTCATGTCTACACCGTAGCACAGCACATTGTGCGGGTAACGGTTCTTGCGCCACAGCCGGTTGGTGGTCTTGGTGTAGTTGAAACCATCCGGATTAACCACCGGCAGTATGTACCAGTCATAGTTCTCTGCCAACTCACGCACCTCCGGTGCAGTGGACGTAAGGAACTCATTGATCAACCACGTCACAGTGGCAGATGTGATCCACTCACGGGCATGAATGTTTGACTCAATAAAGATACCTGGATTACCTTCCTTGTACGAAATCTTTACCGCCTTAATATCACGATCCTCGTACGACTTGCCGACCGTTTGCACCGACACGATCGCAGGGAACTCGGCCACCTTCTCATCGAGCCAGCTGTAGATTTCGTCCAGCGTTTGATACTCCTTCCAATCGAAAGCACGTCGCGATCGTTTCGGGCTTTCTTGATCGATGACCCTAATGAAGGTGTATTTCAAAATAAGGATACCACGTAAGAGAATATCACCAAAAATGAACGTTCGAAACATACTCTTGGAGATTCGATATACGCAAACGGTTCTTGAGCGCAAGCTGGTTGCTCATCTCTTCAAACTCGGCGTACTTGTGCGGTGGCACCACAATGTTCAACTTCATGTTCGTCTGCACAGGGGACTCCCAAAAGAGGTACTGAAAAATAACAGGAAATGCAACCCGAAATGTAACTACACAGACCTCTCTTTGTAACTCTGCTTTAGACACTCACTCCATCGGGATAGCGTTCCAGATACTGGAGCGCTTCGAGCTGCGTTCGATCAGCGATCGACACTTCGTACACGCGGTAGTTATCGTACCGGACTTGCTCCCCCTGAAGCAATCCGGTAGCACAGCAAAGCAGCAGCAAAACGGTTTTAACGATCATTTCGAAAGAAACGCACGACAGAATAGAAACCGATTGGAAGGCGTGAAACCTTCCTTTTATAGGTGAAACGGAATGGAGCCACCGTAAGTGTTTTACGGCTGAGGGAAGCGATAACGCGTGGTTATCGTAAGAAGCTGCCTACGCAGTGGGGGGTCTTATCGGAGGTGATAGAGTGATCAGCATGATTGGGGGATTTAGCAATAGAATACGACTGTCAATCAACGGCGAGCTGGGTGTATAGATGTGTCGAAAGGTTGTATTCTACAAGGTTTGAACACCGAAGGCAATTACATTGAAAAGTTCATTTATTTCGAGACACTTGAAATTGAATTACAATGGCAGTTTACATTATTTTCCCTACTGCAGCTTACACGTAGCACTGGCCATAGAAGGCAACGTTTTCCGTTTTGGGGGTTTCGATCTTCACCTGGTATCCGTCGTACGTCACGTAGAGGGACACGTTCGGTACGGCAAAGACGATCGTATCGTAAACGTAGTAGTACTTGAACGGATACACATCCGTGCTGCCGTGCTCGAGGGCGTACATCAGCTCGCTGTCGACGGTGAAGGTGTACTTCTTGGTACCTTCTTCGTACTGCTTGCCGAACAGGGGCTGAACCACAACGCTGTGACCGTTTAGGACGAGTTTGAAGGCCTTCGAGAAGGAGAAGAATTTCATGATCGCTGAAGCTCAATTTCATGCATCTTTCATCAGGTTTGCTGTACTTACAACATGCTTCTTCTCCATTTTCTGCACATAAACGGCCCAGGTGTAGGTCGTGGGATGATCGGAAGCGTACAGAACCCACTCGTTGTACACCGGTTCCTTGGCGGCGGTGTAGTGATAGGGAGCATACTCGTACACCGGGTTAACGACGCAGCTGTCCACGTATCCGAACGACTTCATCACTTCGAAGTACCTTCAGCAAACACATAAAAAACGTAAGAACAAAAGCTGTTTCAATCAAACCACTCCATACTTACTTGGTGAACACGGTGCTGTCGGGCTGGAACACCCAAACCCAATCGTAGTACGGTACATGCTCGAATGCGACCGTTTCGTAAGCCGACTTTACCACAACATCCACGATCGGATACGTATAGTACATTGGGTACTCAACCTCCACCACGAATCGGTTCTCCGGCACAAAGTGGAACTGCTCCACCTCGGGGTAGTACGACGGCACGACATGCTTCACCCAGAACCAGAACGGCTTAACAAACTCTACGTACGCCGGGTACACGTGCTTGTAGTCGACGGTGTACAGATACTTGCGGACGGTGTTGTACAGCTCGGCACACTCGTACGTAACCGGTGCGGAGTAGTCCTCGAACATGGGCAGCACGCGCGGCACACACTGTTGGTAGTAGTAGGTCGGCACGGTATGGTACGATGGCAGAATGTACGAGGTGAAGTTCTTCTGCACCTCCGACGGCACACCGGTCCATTCGATCGACACCACCATATCGTCCTTCACGCACTTGTGATCGTACGAGTAGCCGTGGAAGTACGACAGCTTACCAGTGACCGACTCCGGCACGACATCCTTCACCCAGTCGAGGCAGATGTTCATGTTCTTCTCGCCCGGCGTTTGGCGCGTTACCTGCATGTTGATCGTCTTGAAGTACGTACCATGCTCGTGCGTGTAGTACACGTTCACGTCCCAGTGGTTCACGACCACATCGGTCTTCTTGAACACGGCCGTGAACTTGACGTACTGGCGGTAGTCCGGGGTGGTCCACAGCTTGTGCGGCAGTACCTCACTGTCAACCTTGAACGTGAACTCGACCTTATCGAACGCGTACACCTTGCACGGGTTAACGTACCCAACGACACCGTGGCTGATCGGGGTCGGTGGCAGCACGGTCGTGTAGAACCAGGTGAGATACTTCGTCACAAAGTCAAACACGGTAACGTGCTCCAGGTCGTGGAACAGCTCCGAGGTGAAGACGTCGGTAAGCGATTTGTAGTACTTGACGGTCGGTGGCACCTCCACGTCAAAGACGGACAGGTAGAAGTGGAGACCGGTGTACTTGGAGTGTGCCTCGTACAGGACGACATCCTTCTTCTTGGGTGCCGGGACGGCCGTCACCGTTTCGTAGTGGAAGCAGGTGGGGCAGGTCGACTTCAGGTAGTCCACCTCCGTGTCGGGGCGGGCGTACACTTGCGTCTTGACGTGCGACTTGAAGCCGACCACGTTGAACGCTTCGTTGGCGTGCTTGCTCCACACGAGCTTGAACGAGTTCTGCTGGAAGTTGAAGATGACATCGAACACAAGCGGAACGTTGAAATCAAACGCCTGAACACGGCGCGCTCCCTGCCAGGTAAGGGCGAATGGATTGTACACCGACACACCGTAGTAACCGTGAGCCCACATGCGGAAGAAGCTGCTCACGGTAAGCGTCACCTCGTTAGCGTTGGTCGTCGAGGGCACCACCACGTTGTACTTGAACTGCGAGACGACTGGCAGCTTCAGGTTAATCTTCGCCGGCACACCATCGTACGTGGGCGTGTACAGCTCAACCTCGGCCACATTCAGCACCGTCGTGAACTGGTACTGCAGCGTCTTCAGGATAGTCAGATAGGTGTACGTGTAGAACTGCTTGATCGTTTCCTCGTTGAAGTACTTCGTGTACACCACCTTGCCGTTCGCCATGAACGTAAACTCCACATGCACCGGGACGTTTTCGTGGTTCTTCGTGATCGGTTCGTTGATCGTTTTCGGATCGACGTTGAACAGCTTGGGCCACACCAGCGACAGCGGATTGTGCACACCCTCGAACTTGACGTACACCGAGTACAGATCGTACACGCGATCCATCACGTACGGGGCGAAGCTAACGTAGAACTGGTTCACCTTGTTGTACTTCACATCCGCGATCATGTTACCGCGAATGATGCTGCCAACCTTCTGCTCCGGATCGACGTAGTCGTAGAAGAACGACTTCGTCTCGACGGCCGCATCGTAGTGCACAAACTCCGTGACAACGTGCTGCAGGTAGTGGTAGAAGTCCGTACCGAAGTAAACGTCCGAGTTGACCAAGCTACGCACGGTCGTGACAAAGTACGAGTACAGATGCACATTCTTTTCCATCTTCATGAACGCAACCAGCTTCGTAAAGTAGTGCACATCCTCCATGGAAACAATCACCTTGACGGCGGCCACACGCAGCTCCACCGGCAGCGTATCATCAACGACGATCGGGAACACAACCTCAAACAGTGCGTCATGCTCGTGTTCCATGATTTCCATCAGCGCGTAGATCACGTGCACCTGCAGGTGGCGATCGTATGCCAGCTCCAGCACCTGTTCGCCCTTGACCAGCGGCACCAGCAGCTCACCGACCGTACCGAGCTGAATGTTCTTCAAACCGTGCAGCCACACCAGCTGCTCCTCGAACGTTTTCGCTTCCTTCAGATGTTTGTAGTACACCTTGATGTACTTCTCGATCTCCGTTGAGTAGTGATCGTGCTGGAACGTTTTGTACACCATCGTACCGAACGAAAGGATGGCAGCGTGCGCAACATCGGGCTTGACGTAGTTCGGGAAGTTCATGAACTCCTCGACACTGTGCAGCAACTCGACGGAGGGAGCGCGCACATTGACACCGAGCGAGAACAGCATGCCGGAAGCGACCGAATCCTTCACCTTGTGGTTCTTCACCATATCCATCACGAACTGGACGGCGTACTTGGTGCCAACGGACGGCAACACCTTGTAGAAGATGTCGACGGCCATCAGATCCTTCGGGGTGGTTGATTTCGTGAGCACCGTCCAGAACTGAGCGTAGTTTTCGACGGTGAACGGTTTCAGCGACTCGATGATGCGCGTGATCACGATGCCGTGCTTCGTGTCCGTTTGCTGGTGCGTGATCGGGGTTTCCTGTTGGTGATGAGATGGTGTTTTTGGAGGTGTTGTGGAACATATTCAGCCTCAAAAGGTAACTGAAACTCTTACCTGCAGATACTGGACAGCTTCGTACAGCATGGCCTGGACCTTGGGACCAACGGTGGAGATGTCAACCACGGGCGTGAAGGTGGCGAGCGTAGGATAAGTCTCCTCAAACACAGACTCCGACGTCTCGTAGTGGACATAGTGGTACATCTGAGAAGAAGCAGACAATGTTCTTAATACTGGACACTTCACGATCACTTTCTGTATAGTTTGCTACATACAGGGAAGCTCGAGAACTCGTACTGCTTGGTCGGGGCAACCGCCTGCACGTACTTCACCTTCTGCTCCGTCTTGACGTACTGCTTCTGTCCCTCAACGGTGAACGGTTGCACATACTTGATGCTTTCGGAGTGTGCCTTCAGCACGTACACGCCGTGCTTGCCGTACTGCACCTCGTACTCCACCACCGGCAGTACCGAGTTCCAGGTGGTCCAGTTGTGGAACGCTTGGTGCGATTCCACGTTCGAGTACATGACGTGCGGCAGATGGGTGAACGTTTCATAGTCTGGAGTCTTAACAATCTTGACCGTCTCGTAGTGCAGCGGGTTCACTGCGTACGTTACATTCACCTTACCATAGACCGATTCCTCCGTCTCGGTAAAGACGAACGGTTTGGCGAGCGTTTTCGCTGGGATCTTGTTCACCGGCAGCTGCAGCATACCGGCTACACCCTTCTTGAGGTTAACGCTCCACAGCACGTCCGTCTTGGTGGTGAACACTTCCTGCACCATGCCGAACTTGTCGTACGTCACGTAGAACGGCTGCACAAAGGGTTCAGCCTGCTTGGCGTACTGGGTGTAGTTAGCGTCCGTTGGCTCAACCGGCAGCGGAAGGTGACCGGTGTACAGGAACACCTTCGGTTGGTCAAAGTACACGAACGTACCATTGCCGGAGGGATCTGTGAAGTTTTAGAGCGTCAGCCTGTGTCAGTCTTTTCTAGGGAATTAAAATGGTGAAAGGACAGCTAAGCTCAACTAACCTGGGCGGACATGCATGAAAGCCTTAACACGGTACATGGAACCGTACTCCGGCTCAACCACACCGGTCGTCACATCCAGCTCATACTCGTACACGTACTCCTGTGCGTCGGTACCGACGAAGACACTTTTCACGGTACTTCCCTGTGCCCAGCTGGTAGCCGCCACAAGGGCAAAGGCTGCAAACAAACGATACCAATATTAACATCAAGAACACACCCATTTCTTGTTCACCTCAAAACTCACCTAACACTAACCACTTCATCACACACTGTTTCTCACACACTGCTCGCTTGAGTTTGCGGGTCGGTTCGGGTTTCCTTACGAACGTCCACCAAAGGACGCTAGCCAGCCAACTGCTACCGGGAACGGTGCGAAGTGCGTCTTTTAAGGCGTTCGCTTATCACGGATTCCACTGTTTACCTTACCGGAGTCGCTCGCTCGATGCTTAATATGCACCGGGTCATCTCGGGGTGCAGGATGCATTCGATTGTTGAAACATAACACCAACAAAACGCCCTCCAGATAATAAGTCGGGCAAGGGAAGTGCATCCATCGCGCTAGCCAGTACCAGGTAATGATAACTTTGGATGCAAACAGTGCTCCGATTGTGCGTTGTTATGCGGAATCGGGGAAGTAAAATGATCTAGAAACATTAAAACGAATCTGGTTGAATGACCTCGCGTAACATTGTTGCTAGATTCGTTTTAAGGGCAATCTTATTACTGGATTCTGTATTTTTTTTGGAACGGCAGTTGTTAAGGTACCAGGAACGTCGATTTAAAATTATACGCAATGGAAAAATACATTGTATGTAGAATAAATAATGAACACGATCGTTCTACAAAGTCGTTGGGTGAATGTTGATCGTGCGGGTGATAATAACGGCTGGCTTGTATGCAAGCTGGTCAATTCAAAGTGTGAGTTGTACAGTGACGATCCTAAGTATAGAATTTTGCATCTAAATGTACAGCTCAGTTGAATGAAATTATCTCCTACAGCACACTCGCTAGCCAACCGTCCTTGGGCGAACAATCTTGCACGATTGCATAACGCGATCGCGAAGGCAAGACCCCTTCGCGCTATGACTCTTTCGCGCGCTGAGATCAGTTTCCGTTCTTAACCCGTAGCGTGCGGATCGTGCGCAATGGCTTCGAATGCGGTTTTTGCGATGCTGCTTCTCGTCGTCTTAGTCGTGTGGGGGATTCCCCGAGATTGTGCCGGTCAAAGGTGAGTCAGCCGGGGTGGGCCGATAGTGAAATAAACTTGAACACGAGTGTGTGGGGGTTTTTATTATTTAGGTACGCAATGCTTGCCCCTCGCACGGTGCGGCCTCACACCGCCTATGAACTGATGGTGAGCAATTTAGGATCTGGAACGGAGCAATTTATGTACGAAATTGTCACTGCAAATGATACGGTTGTTGGAGCAACATCTGTGGAGGTGAAGCCGAAGGAGCTGCGGAAGGTTGAAGTATCTGTAAGTGTATTAAATGAAGAGTTAAATTCATCTCTAAGGAGTGTTATTCATGATTACCTCTTACCTGTAATAGCTTAATAGTTTGAAGGAAGGGCATTACCAGCTCAAGGTTTGGGAAAAGCAAAAGCAAACCTTACTAAACACAACTTCACTGGAACGCATCGACCGGAGCTATTTGGTGCTGTTTCAGACTGATAAGCCTGCATACAAACCGGGCGATAGGGTGCAGTTTCGCGTGCTGTTCCTGCTGCCGGACACCAAACCGGTGGGGCAAAGTGTTAGGCCAACGATCTTCATCGCCGATCCAGACCGGGTTCGCATGAAACAGTGGAACGGTGTGTCGCTTTCGAGCGGCGTTTTCGAGGGAAGCTTTCAGCTGGCTGAGGACACATCGTTTGGCCGGTGGATAATCACTGCCTCCGTGAATGAGCAGATTTACAAAGATACGTTCAGTGTAGAGGAGTACACACTGCCACTGTACAGGGTGCAGGTGCAAAGCATACCGAAGGCATACTTTCAATGTGACGAACCTAAAATGTCTCTCAAGTTGAGCGCGTCTTTCGTGCACGGAGGATCAGTGCGGGGCAATGCGACGGTTGTCGTGCGGGCCAATTACAACAATTATCCGTCCCAGACAAAGGAAGTGGCACGCAAAGAACTCTTCATCAACGGAACAGCTATTGTGGACTTTCCAACGGACGTCGTTGCCAAATCCTGTGACGAAGAGCGTAACGTTTGGTTCGATGTGATCGTTACCGAGAGTTCGACGGGCGTTAGCTACAATACGACCTGCTCCTACACGGTACACAATGCTGGAGGTGTCACAATGGAGGTGCTCGATGGCAACGAAGTATTCTATCCGGGGCTGGCGATGCGATTAATGGTGAAGCTTGCAACGATTGATGAGAAACCGCTTGTGAATCAACCTGTTACAGTTCGCTACAAAGTGCTCGACGAAGATCGGAATGACATTGACGAAGTGGCGCCAAGTATATTGTCGCTGCAGACAAACGCAAACGGAGTCTTCAGGGTTGCAATCAATACGACTACGAGCACGGCAGAAGTTACTGTGGAGGGTGTGTATAGGAATCATATTTTCCCTCTCGTCTTCGCGTATCCTATGTACGAGGAAAGGAGTCTTGAATATCTTGCAATAACTACACGCCAGGCATAGTACGTAAACGAGTGGACGTTAACTGTGTCGAGCACGATAAACCAACTAAGATCTGTTTATTTTCAGCTGTATCGTCCGTCGAAACATCACGGTGGATGTGCATTCAAACGTTAAGGTTGATCGTATCTACTACGTTGGCTACTGCCATGGTAAAGTATGTGCAAGTGGTGTTCAGAAATCGGCCACTCGGGTCAATACTCATCATCTGACGCTAACATCAAGCCCGCAGATGGCACCACAGATGAAGTTGTTAGCGTTCGCCGTCAAGGAGGATGGAAAGATATTGAGTTCTTCGATCATTATAAGATTTTTGTCCTCCAGTAGCAGTGCGGTAAGTTGATGCATGCCTTAAGTCGTTACTTTAATATTGCAGTGAGCATTACAGAAGATCTTCTTTAGCTTAACGTTACAGAACATTTGATGGAACCAAACTCGGATAGGTACTCCTTCAATATACTCGCGGAAAAGAACGCCTTTGTTGGTTTGTTGGGCGTTGATGAGCGTATAAAGCAAAGAACTAGCTCAAACAATGATATAACTCAACAAAAGTGGGAAAAAATGTTGCAATCTCTAGAAGGGACATTGGGCACATGGTCATCGTATGATAGTTTTGGGGTAAGTTATGTTTTCTGAACATGCAAAAGTACATTTCTATTGGAATTCATTGCTTTCTTCGAATCAAAAATAGAGTGTTGGAGTTACGCTGCTGACGGATGGGTATCTTCCAGATGGTAATATTGTGGAAAAGCGGTTTAAGCATGGTTGTAATGTAGCTATCTTCTTCCAGTTGGATTCATTCCACACTCTTTTGGTGAGCTGGCACGAACTACTTCAACCCTGGACGAGGATGACAGTGTTAGAGAAGACTTTCCTGAAACGTGGCTGTGGGAATCGATAAAAGCGAAGAAGTAGGATCCTTACACAGTGATATCCATTGAAACACTGTCCGTTTAATTTTTTTTTTCATCCAACAGTGGCCAAACATCCATCGAAAAATCACTTCCCGACACCATAACGACCTGGGTGGTGAGCGGTTTTTCCGTTGGTCCCGCTAATGGATTGCAGATCTTGAAGAAGCCGCTTCAAATCAAATCACAAAAGCGAATCTTCGTACAGCTTCACATGCCACCATCGATCAAACGGTTCGAAGAGGTCAGCGTTCACTGTCTCGTTCACAATTATGGGAAAGCGATCAACGTGTCGTTGGAGGTGCGTCCTACGATGAAAGTAACGCCTCTTTACCTTGCACAAGGAGCAACGGAAAATGTACGAGTTAGTGTCAGTTCAAGCAGTGTTGGTGTACTCACGTTAGAGGTATTTCTTCGCGATTCGAAGGGAAAAGTGCTAGATTCGGTGCGACAATCGATTCCAGTTCGTCCTGAAGGATTAATACGTACCGTGGAAGATGTCCGGGTGCTAGACTTTCCTCAACAGAGCAAGTTAACGTTCAATCTAGCGTTACCTGCGATTGAACAGAATCTTGATGTAAATTACAGAGAGGTTACTCTTTCGGTCGTAGGTAAGAAGGCTTTACATCAAAAAAATTTGAATGCAGGATAAACATAATTGTCTGTCTCTTCAGGAACATTCCTTAATCTGAACATGTTTGATTTGGAGCACATGGTTCGATCGTCACATGGCAACGGGGAAGAGACCTTACTCTTCCTCCAGACAACGATGGCTGTTTACGATTATTTGAAAAGGGCTAACCTGTTATCACCCGATACGAAGAAAAAGCTTTTTTCGTACATGGATGTTGGCTACCAGCAGCTTTCTAGATATCGGTTGGATGATGGATCATTTAGTATGTTTGGAAATTTGCACGAGTGCGGTGGTGTCTGGTTTACGGCGAGCACCGTTCAAGCTCTCGGAAAGCTAATCATGTACGAAGCTATTCCAGTAGAAATTGATTTCCTAAATGATGGAATAAACTGGCTCATCCTGCAAAGCGGCGAGGATGGTAGTTTCAATGAAAGCTGCCCGATCGCACACCCCCACATACAGCGTACCGGAGGAAAGGAGCTATCACTTGCGAGTAGCGTTATGTTTGCATTTGTTGGAAAGGAGTTTTCAAGGGAATATAAACAATTCATCAACAAAACGATCTCCCTACTACTAGCCGCTCCTATTAATGATGTCTACTTATTGGCAAAAACGACCTATCTACTTACACTTATAAACCACCCAGACAGTGCAAGAATGCTTGCGAAGCTTAACTCGCTGGCTATTGTGGATGGAAAGTATCGCTACTGGAGTGTCTCGGGAGGCGATCCTCGATCGTCTCCGGAAAAGCGCGACCAAGAAGCAACTGCTTATGCGCTTCTTGCTAACATCAAACGAAACGCTATCAATCACGAAGAAATGATACGCATTGCCCAATGGCTTCAAAAGCACACATTCGCCGGTGATCGTTCTGTAGCTTCATTGGAGAGGATCGTCGCATTAGAAGCACTCGCAGCGTTGGCACATAAAATCCCCACCACCATGCCCAACATGTACATCGAGGCAGGAGGGCACAAGTTTGAAATTAATGCAACCAACAGAGAATTGTTACAAACTGTACAGCTTCCCCAGGGCACAACCGGTGTGCGTGTATCAGCGAGAGGTACGGGTTTGGTGTTGATGAAGCTGTCCGTTCGGTATAGTTTGGCGAGTAAAAATGCAACAAGAACCGAACCGAGTAACGTATCAAATAGTGAGAAGATTGGGGTGAACATTAAGAAGAGACAGGTTGAAAATCATAAGCTAGCGTTATACCTTTGCTTTACCCTGCTTAAGCCACTCCTGTTTTACGAGCCAGAACTTTGGAAGGTTGAAGTAGATTTCCCCACTGGGTACGAGATAGAAGGACAGGAGGAGCATTACCATAATGGTACTGAAGTGAGTTTCTTCTGATTGAAGGGGACAAAAACCACGTAAATTCATATAATTTTATTTTTCTTTCTTACTAGAGTGCTATTGTGCTGGAAAATAAATCTCACCTAGAGCTCGTCTGGAACGTTAGGCAGGTGTCGCAAGTTTGCTATCCAATTGTAGCAATAGCTCGTTGGAGCTTCGTCGATATTGTAACAGGGTTGCTTTATTTGACCTCGTTTGATACAAAAGGTAAGTAAAGTTGATGGATAATTTAAGCAAAGATGATAATCATTTATTTTAATAATTTATTTCAGATACTGTAGCTGTCTACGCCTTCTAATCGAGTAACTTTTTACTATTCTCTGTAAAAAAACACAGCAAAAAATGTAAAATTAATAAAAATCGATATTCCTAATGTTTTTTTTTTTTTTTTGAGAAATGCAATCCAGAGCAAGATGTAACATTTCCACCCAAACTTAACTGCGCGTAATTTCAAGGTCATGTTTTGTTTACATCGCCACCGCACCGGCAACAATGAGAGCATCCGTGAGTTCCACGTCTCACTCGCGAGAGTGAGTTCGCGAGGGAGAACGTTTCGCGCGATTGCGCACACGATTGCGCGTATAAACACGGCACGCTTACAACAAACCAGCGGCCCTTAGTATGCGAGAGGTTGTATGTTTTGATTCTGTCGATGCTAACGTGATGGCACCAACATTTTTATGCACCCGGTTTCGGTTCGCTTACACAAACATACACACATCACCCGAGTATGCCCGATGGAGCTCGAAAGAGTGATGATAAATAAAAGCATACCGCAGCTCTCGCGGCTCATTCGTGCGCTAGGCTGTGTGGCGTGAAACAGTAAAGTGACCTTCATCTTTTGTATCACAATTTGTTGAGGATTTTTTTTTGGCATTTATTGTGCGTTGTATTTATTCGAAGCAAAGTTTAGAATGTTTTCTAAGGGCGGTGGAATGCGTTTCGGTGGTGAAGTGAAGCGTACAGTGCCTGATCCGAAAGATCACAAAGATGGGTAAGAAGAGCGGGTGATCCACAATCGTGAAAATTCCTGTCGCTTTAATTTTTTTTTGGGGGAGCGTTTTGGTGATGTCAGCACATCTGGCAGTTATATGGCGGGTGGGGTGTATTTTTGCGGATGAGTCACTCACATCGCGCTAGAAAGGCGTTAGAGTGTGCTTATTGTTTATTTAGGAAATGGTTTACATTTAGCTCCGATATTGGAGATAATGATTTAACGATGTCTGTTTCTGAAACGGTGCTATAATATTTTCACTCTTTTCGCACAGCCATTACTCAATCATTGGGGCTAGAATTCTACGTCCAAACTCCGTGTACCGGTGTGTGGTGTCAACTTTCGATACAAAGGTAGCGATTGTGTTTCGCATCTCGATCGCTGCGAAAGACAAACCAATTGCAACGGAAGAGATCACACTGAACAGCAATGAGTCACGCTTGATTAGCTTTACGGTGAGTGATTAGGGGTAGAATGTTAATTATTGGCCTATGATCCAACAATTATTTCTCTTCCCATCCCGATCCAGATTGACAGTATTCCCGAGGAAGAGTATGAGCTGGTTGCGGAAGGTCTTTCCGGTTTGGAATTTAAAACAAAGAGCCGTTTGGACTTTGATAACAAATTTTGTTCGGTGTTGATTCAGACTGATAAGTCGGTGTACAAACCGGGCGATACGGTTCGATACCGGGTGCTGGTGCTGGACCGGTGCATGAAGCCGCTACCGGCGGGAGACAGCGGGATGATGGTTTACATACGCGACGGCAAGGGCAACCGGATCAAGCAGTGGAGCAACGCGTCGCTCGGTGAGTGCGGAGTGTTCCAAGCGGAACTCACACTTTCGACCGAGCCGGTGCTGGGCGAGTGGACCATCAATGTGGAGGTGGTTGGATTGGTAAGCAACGAGCACAATGAGACCAGTTCGTAGTTTAGCTAATTGTTGATTCTTTTACAGAAAGAGTCCAAAACGTTCGATGTGGATGAGTACGTACTTCCCACGTACGAGGTGACGGTGGAATCCCCAGGCTACACGTTCCTCGACGATGAGCTGCTAAAGGTAGTCGTCAACTCGAAGTACACCTACGGAAAGCCGGTGGCTGGAGAATTGACCGTTTCCGTAAAGCTCGCCTCCTCAATGTGCTTCAGACGCGAGCCAACTGAAACCAGCATCTGCCAGAAGGTGTTACCGATCGATGGCAAGACGGATGTCGAATTCAACCTGAAAGAGATCCTTTCTAGCAAAACGTACATTCGGGAGCTTACGATCGAGGCGGAGGTTTGCGAAACACTGACCGGGCGCACTCAAAAAGGTTCTACCACGGTACAGTTGCACGACGAACGCTATCAAGTGCGTATGATTGAAGAGTCGAGCTATTTCCCAGGACTACCGTACAATGCCTGGATACAGGTGACGAACCTTGACGGTAGTCCAGTGCAGGACGGGGCAAAGGAGGTTGAGATAGTGTTGAGGAATTATAACATCGATTTGCATAAGCAGTCCTCTACGCTTGATGATAAAGGAATGGCACAGCTGAATGTAAAGCTGGACGAGCTAGACTTTGATTATGTCAGCGTGGAGGTGAAATACCGTGGGAAGGATTATTATGTGCAAGGCATCACGAAACCTCGAGATTACGAGGAAGCATTGATGAGAGTGCGGCTTTCGGAGAAAGAGTAAGTGATAGTGAATAAGCATAAGGATATACACATAATTTACTTTCTTATTCATTGTTTCAGACCAACAGCTGGGAAGGACCTAACCTTTGATGTCGCATGCACAAAACCACTACAATGTGTGTCCTATTCTTTGCTGGCACGGGGAGAGCTGCTGGCAGGTGGAGCAGTAAAGGGCAGCGAGGCGAGCACAACAATCAGTATTACTATACCTTCTACATTTGCCATGGTGCCTCGGGCAAAGCTGCTGGTACATTACATCTCCAGTGCAGGCTACATCGTGAGCAGCTATGACACCGTTGAGTTTAAGCGGGTGTTTGAAAATCAGGTATGAGTTGGTATGAAAGATCATGAGCAGACTTTCTTCACTAAATGGACAATATCTTTTTGTTTTAGATACAATTGACTCTTTCAAAGGATGAGTTGAAACCGGTAGAAACGCTAGACATCGATATACGGACGGAGAAAGACTCTTTCGTTGGTCTGCTTGCGGTCGATCAGAGCGTGCTGCTTCTAAAGTCTGGCAATGACATCAGCCGCGATGAGGTGGTGCAGCAGTTGGAAATGTATGAGTCGGCACAGAATTATCACTGGGATGCTTATAGTACATCAGACTGTCAGGTACTGGTTTATATAAAAAAAAACATTAATGATAAGAGAATAATTATGATCGTGTTCATCCCATTTATAGTCCGTTGGAGCTGTTCTTCTTTCCAATAGGTTCATTCCACGAGGTAAGGTTGAAGAGGAATGTTTTGAGTAGAATGTATCTTTAAAAGAATCTATTTTACAGATATATTTCCACAAGCTCGACTTTTTGCCTGCAGCACAAGTGCCGGGGGATTTGGAGCTGCTCCAATGATGGCAGCATGCAAGATGAAAGGAGTGATAATGGAAAGTGAAATGGCTACGGCGCCTGTTAATGAACCCACTGTTCGCTCCAAGTTTCCCGAAACGTGGATATGGGAGAGTATTTCGAAATGGTAGGTGATAAATTTCCACTTTTGCAATAGTTCAACTTATTCATGTAATGTCCTTTTGTCCTTTAAAACAGCAAAGAAATGGAGAGCATTAGAAAAATCGTCCCAGACACGATAACGTCCTGGATCATTACCGGATTTTCACTGAGCAAGAGCCACGGTCTGGGGCTGGTGGACAACCCATCGAAAGTGAACGTATTTATGCCCTTTTTCCTATCGATCGATCTGCCGTATTCGGTAAAGCTGGGAGAAACTATCCGTATACCTGTGGTAGTATTCAATTACATGGATGAAGATCAACTGGCGGATGTGATCTTCTATAATAATGATGACGAGTTCGAATTTGTTTCTGATACTAAGGATCAAAAAGGTAATTAATAGACTTTTTTTAAAGGCGATTAAGTACTCTTATCTCTTTGATGTCTCGTTTTTGGAACAGAAAAACATCGCCAAGAACAAATAACAGTACCACGCGGTACAGGCAAAACGCTTACCTTCGTACTAAAACCAACCAAGGTGGGACATGTCACGCTGAAGATTACTGCCAAGTGTGCCCTGGCCGGGGATGGCATCGAGCGCCAACTGCTCGTTGAACCGGAAGGTCTACCGCAGTACATCAACAAGGCGCTTCTCGTCGATCTACGCTTAGTGAAAGAGATCAAACAACCGTTTGAAGTGGAAATTCCAGTCGATGCCGTTCCCGACTCGACCAACGTAGAAGTGTCCGTAATTGGCGATGTGCTGGGATCATCGATCGAGAATCTTGACTCGCTGATACGCATGCCGTTCGGGTGTGGTGAGCAGAATATGCTCAACTTTGTCCCGTGTATCGTAGTGTTGGATTATCTGAAAGCTTGCAAGCGTCTGACGGTGGAAATTGAGAGCAAAGCGAAGCGGTGCATGGAGATAGGCTATCAGCGAGAGCTGACCTACAAGCACCAGGACGGTTCATTCAGCGCGTTCGGCGAGAGTGATAAGAGCGGCAGCACCTGGCTGACAGCGTTTGTGGCGAAATCGTTCCAACAGGCAGCGAAGCATATGACCATTGAGGAGGATGTGATTGATAGTGCGCTCGGGTGGCTCAGTAAGGTTCAGACAGCCGATGGAGCTTTCCCGGAAGTTGGAACGATTTGCCACAAGGATATGCAAGGAGGTGCAGGGTCAGGGATCGCTTTGACCGCATACACCGTTATTGCCTTCTTGGAGAATCCGAAGCTGGGGGAGAAGTACAAAGCATCGGTTGATAAGGCTCTGACGTACGTGAAGGAACACATCAGCGAGCTAGATGATGTGTATGCACACGCCTTAGCTGCATACGCACTGCAAATTGCTGATCATCCACTTAAAAACGAAGTGTACGCTAGTCTGCTATCAAAATCGAATAAGCAAGGCGACATCCAATGGTGGAGCAAAGAGATTCCAGAGAAGAACGATTCCAACTGTTGTTGGTGGTACCGGCCATGTTCGGTCAACGTGGAGATGAGTGCATACGGGCTATTGGCAACACTGGAAGCATCCAGCGCTGGACTGGAAGGTTTACCGATCATGAAGTGGTTGGTTTCCCAGCGCAACGATAAGGGTGGGTTCGAGTCAACGCAGGACACAGTCGTTGGCTTGCAGGCTCTTTCGAAGATGGCTGCTCAACTCTCCTCCTCCGAGGCGGACATGTCCCTCAAGGTGATCATCACGGGCGAACAGGAGAAGTGTCTACAGGTTAATGGGGGGAATATTTTGGTGCTGCAAAAGCATGAGCTTGCTGCAAACACGCGAAAGCTTGAGATGATCGCTACCGGTACGGGTTGTGCATTGTTCCAGCTGTCGTACAAGTATAACATAAAGGATGTGGATAACAGTCCTCGTTTTACGCTTAAGCCCGAAGCGAAGCAAGGATCGATCAAGAGCTGCATCGATCTGTCCATTACTACGAGCTTTATTCCGAAGGAGGATCAAGCCGTTTCTAACATGGCCGTTATGGAGGTGGACATGCCGAGTGGGTTCATCGTTGAGAGTGACACACTGAAGCAGCTCAAGCAACATGAGATGGTTAAGGTAAGAAGAAAATAATTTAAACAAAAACAGATTTTTAACTTTCATCATCTCAATACAGAAAGTGGAAACAAAACGCAGCGACACAACGGTGGTACTGTACTTTGACAACATTGGAGAGGAAGCTGTGCATCTTCAAATGTCCGCGTTCCAGAAGCATGAGGTGGAGAACGCTAAACCGGCAAATGTGATCATATACGATTACTACGACAATAGTAAGTGTTTTGACGAAAGCTGTACCATAATCGCTGGCTGCTCAAATAAATATTACTCATATTCCAGCTCGCTGTGCTCGATCGTTCTACGAGATCGCTGTTTAATCAGCTGGAAGTGCCTACCGAACAGGAAACCCGCCATCTCGGGAAGATGTATTAATGTCGTGTTATTGGAAAATAAATTGTTACACCAATTTAAATACAAACGCACAATAAAAAAGCGCTTCTAACAACAATGCAAAAATGTCGTATTTCATACGCTTATCTTTCGATGACTTCAGAACAGTAATCAAACAAAGCTTCTCGGAAAGCGACCCCAACTTCCTGGTGGTCTCACACTTAAAAACAGTTCGATCGCGTACAAACATTCGCTCTGTTTACCGACCCAAAGCTACGTACGTACGTGAGCGTCATTCGTGGGTTGGGGAGATGGGGGGAAAAATTCTCATTCCACCCTTGGATTGGGATTTCCCGTCCACTTTCGTGAGTGTACTCTCCGTTGATAGATTGCATTTGAACGCTTCATAAATCCCCGAACTCTCGCGAGCAAGCAGATGGCTGATAATTGGGATGAATTAGAGATGCTTCAAGCTGGTGGATGCTGTTGAAGCATTTGGAGAGTGCGATCATGACCGGCGCCCCTCGCTCCTCCACCCCACTCCGGGGTTAGAATGAGATGCGAAGTTATCAAGCCGTGACGGGTTTGTTTTTGAAGCGGAGCTGGCGAGTTTTTCTTCGGATTTTGTTGGTTGTCGTGTTGTTTTGTTTTGAGTTTTTTTTGGTAAATAAAAACAAGTTTCTGGAGGAGCTGGTTGAGCCGGTTTTGATGATCGAGCCGGTGTTTTTTGTCCGTGTCCATGTATTGGTGCGTTCTTGGGGGATGAATTAACCCTTGGAAGCGTTGACTGAAGATGATCGAGTGTGGAAAGCAGAAAACATTCGTTATAGGTAATAAAAATTCAAGAAAGGATAAAGCGAAATTGGCAGCTCCAAAGACACTGTTGTGTAAGAGGTGTTTATTAAACATTGCCCTTAAGGTACTGAGGATCTACCGTACCTACCGCGATGCAACAGGAGACCGGTTCCGATGCAAGCCCGGACGTACACACATACACACGCATAGACGGATGAAAGTGCGTGATCACACAACATCGTTCAGCCGAAGATCGCGATCTCGCGTTCGGCCAAGTCGGGTCCCGTGGAGTGAGAGCAGCGGTTTGGAGCTTTGCGTATAAAGCCTAACGACCGAACAGGTTGCAGGTTTAGTTCGTGCTCCACTACCGAACCGATCGGTGCCAGGGGTGACGCTGTGCATCAGTGATTTTTTCTATTGTAGGTGTGTTTGTTTGTGGCTCTTATGTGAATGTGTGTGTGTCTATTTGTACTTGATCACACCCCCGCGACATTGTGATCTTGTGCCGCGCAACCCCCCAAACCGACCCCTTTCCAGCTAATCTGTTCCCATCTCGCTCTACCTGTTTCCGTACCGTGTGCTGCGACGCAGCGCACTACAACTTCCTATTGTGATGGCCCTGCTCGTAGTGAACTCATTAGCGGGACAGTTAAAGAGTGCACCGTTTTTTTTTTTTAGTTCATTGTTGTTCAATTTTCGCAAATTGTGCGGGGAATTACCGTGCGTTATTTGTTGCGGTTTCTCACTAATCGTATTTTTATTCCCTAACAGCGCTTGTGATTGTTGTGTGTTAACAGTAGTAGCTTCGTAGAACTGATTTCGTTTGCCCAATACCGTTGGCACAGTGCACAAAGGAAAGCCTGATTTGTGTCGCGAGAAGCTAAGGCTTAAGGTCGCATAGCGTTATGCGACGTTCAACGATGTTCGCATCGAAGAAGGACCCGGCGATCCGGATCCTGTCGACATCGTCTTCGTCGCTGCTGGCAGTGTGCCTGGTGCTGAGTGTAGTGCTTGTACCAGCGGTGCAGTGTGAGGGGTTAGTATGCAAATTGGTGATTTATTTGTTTAGCATTTCAGTCAACAGAAGATTTAGAATTTAAGACGCGAATGAAGATCGGTCAACGTTTCGGTCGAGAAGATTCGTTCGAAACACTGCACTCCGCAGATGGTTGCGTGTGTCGTCGGCATAAAAAGCCATGGGGACGGTGACGAAATCGTTGCAGAAAGTGGTCGAACCGCTTTTTGTCTCCACCATACGATCGTCGAGACACGACGCGAGGCGACACAGTGGAGGACGTGTGTCTTCCGTTTTTGGTCAGGAAGCACAAACAACCTCTGCTGATTCAAGCGACTTGGAGCTGTTGTCGTTCGTATAGTGACCATTCTGCTGTTAGGTTAGAGTTTGAAGAGTGACTGACACACACTCATACAGACACACATACCGTGCGTCGGTGTACAACTGGAAGCGATCGCGGGCAGTTTATGCGTAGGACACGATCTTGGGGTTGTTGGGCTCATTGTTTACCTTCCTCGTTGGTGACGCATTCTTGTGAGTGTGTGTGTGTGTGTGCGTGTCAGTGTGTTCGGTACTGGAGCATGCAAACACCAACCTACACGAATCGCCGTGAGGTCATTACTTATTCCAGTCAGCGTTCCGATCGTGTGTATCGACGAATATGTCTCTTTTTTATTCAGGTGACGACTCATAGCAAAAAGCGCAGAATAGTTCGTTCCCTACAAAAACGAGCAATGCCACTAAAAAGTAAAACCTTTCCAGCAACACAATACATCATCTTCAAAATTCTGGAAATCCCAAAACATAAAGCATTGCAGAAGAATGAAACGGCAAAAGAAGACCACCGCACGAACCCATCCCAGGCTCCAATCGGACACGTTGCGTGACCTTGACTCATCCGCAGCTGCGATCGCCATGGCGAGCGAATCTTCGCAAGCGAGCTCACTCGGAAATAACCTCACCCGTTTTGGTGAAGGTCATTCTTTCCGTAACGCCCTGCTGTAGCTGAGATTACATAAGCGTGAAGCGTCCCGAGCATTGGCGAACAGCGTATAGCGCATGAAAGCCTGCGATCTGACTGACCATCGTACTCCAAACAGCTGCAAAGAAGCGTTGAACCACCGTGAGGTACGATCCGCGTTACCTCCACCAAAGCAGAGGCCCCGATAATGGAAGCTGATTAGCAAACGGGGGAGCAACAGAACACAAAAAAGAGGAGAAGGAATAAATAAAGTTTCCACTCGATGTTGCTCGTTCGCATCAAAACACAGCCATTAGGCTGCTGATCAGCTTTGGAGGTATTTTGGAGGCCTTCAAATATACACGAATCAAATAATACATCGTACCCGGGTACGAGTACACTGATTCTAGGGTGTGATGCATCGACAATTGCAGTTGGCATGTTTTGGCTCCTTTTATGGAGCTGTTATTTCTCTTCTAATGACCCTACTGGATGCGTTTAATGTACGCTCAGGTAGGGGAACCGAACAATAAGCTGCAGATGATGTCACTATTTTTAACAATCGAACGTTAACTAGAGTGTTTGTTGGGAAATGATGCGTTCTTCGTGCATCGGCGCTGATTTGCTTTACGTGTTTAGAATTTTAGCACCAGGAAGTGCAACAACAAACACATTAATGCATTAGAAGATGAGGTCGGTTTTATTGCGTCAGATTAGCTCACCCAGTGAAGCGTGTGGGAAAACGTGCTCCACCCTGGGTACGCTAACTGAAAAGGTATCACAAACGATTTGGTGGGATTTTTGCTGTTGTTATCACTAACGTTAAATCTAGAATGGGCGTGATACTTTCTACCACATTCGACCGGATATTAGACTTCGTATCCTGCCTAATGGGTATAATTTACGATTTACACGTGATTGGTAGATTGCCTGACACATTTGTTTAATTGCACCTTGTACAGCGAGTGCCACTCGAGCTAATCGAATTGTTTTATGTTTATTTTGTTCCTTTTCCCATCTCATCAGCCACTACTCGATCGTGGGTGCGAAACTGCTCCGGCCTAACTCCGAGTACCATGTAGCGGTAACGAACCAGGATGTGAGCGAACCGATCCGTTTCAGCCTTGCCATTACGGATGCAAGCAGCGTGATCGCCAAACAGGAGATTACGCTGAACACCGGTGAAACGCGGCTCGTACCGTTCGCTGTAAGTATATGCCCCCCTCGGGTTTCCATCCACTCGGGCAGGGTGCAGGTTGCTCGTTGCAGCTGTAGAATTGTTTTTAATTTCCCTTTATTGTGACACGCTTAGATTGGTGATATTTCCGAGTCGTCGTACAAGCTGGTCGCCGAAGGGTTATCGGGCCTAACCTTTAAGAACGAAACCGATTTGGAGTATCAGCAGAAGAGCTTCTCGGTATTTGTGCAAACGGACAAATCCATCTACAAGCCGGGCGATACGGTGCGGTTCCGTGTGCTGGTACTCGACCCGAACACCAAACCCCTCCAGAAGGCGGACAACATTAGCGTGCACATTAACGACGCTAAAGCGAACCGCATCAAGCAGTGGAAGGAGGGCAAGCTGGTGAAGGGTGTGTTCGAGTCGGAGCTGACCCTCTCGACCGCCCCGGTGCTGGGCGCGTGGACCATCAACGTGGAAGTGCTGGGATCGGTACGTATAGCGCCCCAATTTCTGAAAGTCAGGCAGTGTTGTGACCTGGTATTGTATTTTTTTTACTTTACCAGAAACACAACAAAGTTTTTGAGGTGGATGAGTATGTGTTGCCGAAGTTTGAGGTTACGGTTGAGTCGCCCGGCATCACCACGTTCAAGGATGGTAAGGTGAAGGCGATCATTCGCTCGAAGTACACGTACGGCAAGCCGGTGAAGGGTGAGGCAACCGTGTCGGTCAGTCCCGAGTTCCAGTTCCATTACGTGCAGCCGTTCGCTAAGGATGTGATCACGCGCAAGGTGATCCCGATCGATGGCAAGGGTTCGGTTGAGTTCGATCTGCGCGAGGATATCCATCTGGAGGGTGATTACTCGCGTAACATCGTCATTGAGGCGGTGGTGGAGGAAGAGCTAACTGGACGGAAACAGAACGCCTCCGCCAAGGTGATGATCTACGATCGTCGCTACAAGATGGAGCTGGTAAAGTCGGACGATAACTTCAAGCCTGGGCTGCCGTACACGGCGTGGCTGAAGGTGTCCTACCAGGATGGTGCGCCAGTGCAGGACCAAACGAATCCGGTCGAAGTAAAGCAGTCTTCGTTCGAAAGCACCACATCGGTGCAGAACTACACGCTCGATCAGAACGGTATGGCAAAGCTAGAGATCAACACCGAGGTGAACAGCTCGTACATCAACGTGGTCGGTGTGTATCTGGGCCAGGAGTTTTATCTGCACGGCATTTCGAAGGCCGAATCGGACGTGGATTCGTACATTCGCGCTCAGGTGCTGACGGAGATGCCGCTGGTCGGTAAGGATGTGCTGGTGGAGGTGACCTCGACCAGCCCGATGAAGTACTTCACCTACCAGCTGCTCGGACGAGGAGATGTGCTGCTGAGTAATACGATCGCTGTGCCGGAAAGCAAAACGCAGTCGTTCAAATTCCCCGCCACCTTTGCGATGGTACCGAGGGCCAAGCTGGTTGTATACTATATTGCCCCGAACGGGGATATGGTCAGCGACAGCAAGGTGATCACCTTTGACAGTGAGCTGCAAAACTTTGTAAGTGATCGCGAGAGTCCCCTTCGTAGTTCAAGGTCAAGGCGTAGCGTTGTAATGGTAGGTTTACATTTTGATTTCTAGATGAAAGTAAGCCTCTCGAAGGAGCAGTCGAAACCGGGTCAGGATGTGGAGATCAGCATCAGCACCAATCCGGACTCGTACGTCGGACTGCTCGGTGTCGATCAGAGCGTGCTGCTGCTCAAGAGCGGTAACGATATTACCAAGCAGCAGGTGTTTAGCGAGCTGGAGAAGTACGAGGAGCGCTCGTACGGGTTCTATCGCAGGAAGAAGCGTTTCGCATGGAATCCGCATGCTGAACATCGGGATTTTAGTGTGAGTAGTGGAGCAGGGAGTTTGAGAATCGATTTTAGTTGTAACCAAAACTGAATTAATTACAGACCGTCGGTGCATTTGTGATGTCGAACGCGAATGACCCTCCCCGTAAGTATGAACAAATATACTAGAAATCGTTATTCCATCTTTCGAACAGGTAAAATCTCAGAGCGGCTACAGGCGTTAAACAATTTGATTGCTTAACGATCATAGAATAGCACTCATTAGAGTTGATTGAGTGTTTTTAGGCACTGAGCAGTCAAGGTGATAGGATCCACTTACTACGAATGATCACAAATGACTGCTTCCCCTTCGCAGAAATCCATCCAGTGTTCTTTAGCTTACCTGCACTTGCTGCCCCGCCAGGAGTCATAATCACTTCTGCAAGACCTTTTGTCGCCGCCACGGCACTATCAGCTAGCTCGCCTGTGGCGAGTGATCCAATCGTTGTTAGGCGAACATTCCCAGAGTCATGGATATGGGAAAGTGATGAAGGGTTTGTACTGCTGCTGCTGTTACTGCTGCCGTCGCTTTACCTTCAATGTGGCAATCCGTCTTTCATGCGTAGAATTTGCGTTCAATATAACCTTCCTCCTTCTTCTACGTCTTCTGTTCATGCTTGGTAGGCAGTATCGTAACTATGGGTAATCGATCTATGTTCCATCAATTTCATACGCCAGTAAGACCCATCGTTTTCTCCTCTCGCGGTTCCATTTGATTGGAACGTGTTCAAAAGGGACATGATCGTGCGCACTTGACGGCTAAATTCTCGGCTTGCTTATCACAGGGTCGGCCGTTTTGCGCTGCTGTGACGACACAGACGATTTGCTCGATATACGCGTGGCCGAGGAGGACAGAATTGGTAGTGCACTGGAGTACGCACCGAGCACGTTAAGCTCTGCCCCAATCAGTGAGGGGCCAGTGGTTCGGAAAAGCTTTCCCGAATCATGGATATGGCACACGATCGCCAGGTTTGTCCTCGTACTCGTACTTTTGCGACTTACTGTACTGTGCAAAGAAAGCAACTAACATAACCACTTTCGGAGAATGGAATGGTTTTTAAACCAAGCCTTTTGGATTCAGGAATTCAACAGGTTGAGCGAATCGGAAATGGTGGATTTACACAGGCTTAGAGACTGACCCATCTTTCCCCTTCATCTTCATACACAACGGTACCATTGTATTCCATTTTGCAGGTTAAAAGGAAAACAAAAACACACACACATTTTGCAGGAGCTAAAATCAAAACTTGTAGTTGAAGGTTCGGGACTTGTCGCGTTGTTTGTTCGTTGGTTTAATGTTCAAGTAATGTTGTCGTACGTTTTTATTATTTTATCATTCAACTAAGCATTGATCTTCCCAGAGCTCGCGTTTCCGGAAGCCATTGCGTTTGCCTCTCCTTCCCTGGGCGCCAGCGCGGGCATACCGAGTGCTGATGGTCCCACCGTAAGGAAAGATTTTCCGGAATCGTGGATTTGGTATAGCGCGGCCGAGGAAGGGTGCGTACTTTCTTTTTGTTGGTGGTGTTTTTTGTTTGTATTGTTATTATTTTGATTTCGATTTGTTTTCCTTCCATTGCTAGTACCTTCTCTATCCTCTATCTCTTTTTTGTATGGTGGAAGATTTAGTAAAACGATTGTGCTATTAATGTGTTTAATATTGTGTAATTATTTGTGAGTAGCGCAAGTGGACCAAAAGGTATAGGAATAGAGTGGACATAGTTTCTTAATAGCAACCACACTTACCATCGATTTGTACAGTATAGTATGTTAACGTAGATTTGTCATTAATTTGTAAAATTTTCGTGAAAAAGCTTCAGCATTTTAGCGACCTAAGTACGTTTTACAAAAGGCTGATCCCTTGATAATGAAGTAAAATGCACTACTAGGCAACATACTCTTCTTGGGTTCGAGTCTTGGTGGTTCATGGCCTCCTCATAAATAAGATTTCTCACAGATAATCATTGCCGAACGTTATGAGGGTCTGTTGTATTATGAGATGAACCAACGATCACTGAAAGCTCGATTCCATCCACAGGAACAATAAAGCTGATTAGAACTCAGTTTCATCGTAGGCGTCTAATGTCCCGTGTAAATGTGCACCATAGACAGTATTTTCGTAGAGGTCCAGTGCCCCGTACAAAGCTGCACCATGAGGGCGTTCTTGCGCACGCTTCGTTGCAAAAGTATGAACCAACTGTCCTTCCCAGAAAATCCTTCCCAGAATGTTGGCTTTGGAGTAGCATTGCAGCTATAAAGTTTGTAAATTTTTTTTCTCCAACTTTTTGATAATTCGGAACAATCATACCGTTACACCATAGTATCATACTGGGAAAATGTTTCGTTCTACAAAATATCTACTAATAATCAAATACATTCCAATGGAGATATGTGTTCTGTATAAGTTGTCTACGCTCAGCCTAAATTTCCGAGAAGACGTTAGCTCATACATCTGTATCTGGAAATACTAATTCCCATGAGAAATGAAAAGTTGTTGTGTATTACAGAGTCCACACAACAAGAGTAAAAGGGAAGTCGAAGCCTCGCACAGGTCTTCTTCCCGCACATATAGCGCTGAGACTAAAACCGGGATTAGGCGCCGCTTCCCAAATGAACGAACCTGTCGTCCGGAAATCTTTCCCAGAGACCTGGATCTGGAGTAGCTTTCCAGCTCTCGGGTTTGTGCAGTTGTGTTTCTCTATCTTATCTACTCTTTGTCCGTATTGAATATGATCATGCAACCCTTCAGGCAACGGAATGTCCACTAACACTCAAACTTATTCAAATGCAGACGATTCTTTACTGTGCGAGATGCCAGCATGTCCTTTTTCCATGTTATGTGCTAGTGATGTTTCCAAGCTTTATCTTAACCCCATCTCTCGATCGCCGTCTACTCTTCGCGCAGAGTATTACATGCCATTCCATAGGGCGGGAATGGAAGGAGTACCGATGGTGCAAATGGCTGCCATTCCAGTCGCAGATGTATATTTTGCGGAATCGGAGGTTGATTCTGGCCCTCCAGCATCACCGGCACTGGTGACTCGCAAAGAGTTTCCCGAAACGTGGCTGTGGCAAACGATCGCTTCGGCAAGGTGGGCTATGCGTTACATTTCATTAAAGTTTTGTTTTCCTTTACTGTTTGCTTGACACTTCACTCGTGATGTAGGGAGGGGTATGGGTAGTTCAGCGCATGGTTTTGTAAGATAAACGCAACTCTTTGATCGTAAGACGGGAGAATGATCCTCTCTGGGCACTGGTTCTTATCATCTGCACGCGATTATTCTTCTCTGCACTCGACACTATTCTACTTCCAGGCTTTGTAGATTTCAAATTCGGTAGTCCTGACTCTCTCCATACCTTCTAGAAGTGGAAACCAGTTGTTCGCTTAATCAACTTATTCTTAGCTCTATTTCTTGATCATCGTGTCCTCTTCGCACAGGTCCTTTCGTATTGTACTTCCATCGGGCGGGCCTTCCTGGTATGATGATGCCGCTGGCAGCTAGTGCAAGCGTTGTGACACGAGTTGCTCCAGTAGCAAAATTTGGTGCAGGCGCCTTTGCTCCTGTACAATCGGCACCGGTTCGCAAAGAGTTCCCCGAAACGTGGCTGTGGCAAACGATCGCTCCAGCAAGGTGGGCTATGCGCTGTTCTTTTCTTTGTCTGCCGATTTCCCTTTCCTCACCAATTGCTTAACATTCCACTCGTTCAAGGCAAGGCCGTGCATGACTACGTGGGTCAGCTAACATGTTGTGTTCGTAAATCAGGAGAGCTGTTCCTGTTTGTTTTGTGCATCATTTGTTGTACTAAACTAAATTATATACAAATCATTCGCTACTGTGACTCTGATACAGTCTCTCAAAACAAGTGTCCAGCGTTTTTGTCCTCAAATTCTCTGGACTTGTATATTAGCATATGCCCTAAAAAGGGAGCTTTTTTATAGCGCAATCGTTTCCACACTATGTGAATGTTGCGTAGTCGCTACGATTAATCACAACTACGTTTCTCGATCACCATGGTCGTCACTCTTTGCACAGAGCGTTTCAGATATGTCTCGCTAATGATGCCCATGGCAGCTTTTGGGACCAGTATCAGTCTACGATCCGGTCCAGTTACAAGGCCTTTTAGCGGGCTCGCGGCACCGGGAAGGGCACCGGTCCGTGCTTCCGCACCTGCTCCAGTTCGTAAAGAGTTCCCCGAAACGTGGCTATGGCAAACGATCGCTCCAGCAAGGTGCGTTACCTTTCTTTGCATATCGGTTTACCTTTTCCTCGTCGTTTGCTTGACATTACACTCGTGCTGTAAGGGATCAAGCCGTGCATGATGATGTGAGACAGCTAATACTTTGTGTTCGTAAATCAGGGGAATGTTTGTGGTTATGTTTTGGATCATTATTTGTACTAAACCTGTTACCACAGCCAGTAGTTATAAACACATCATTCGTGAACGATTCTCATGCAGTCCCCCCAATCGTGCTGATGCCGATGGCAGCTATGGGATATACTGTAACATCTGCCGTTGTAAAAAGGCCTTTCAGTAGGCCTCGCGTTTTAGCACCTGCTCCAGTTCGTAAAGAGTTCCCCGAAACCTGGCTGTGGCAAACGATCTCAAGGTGGGCTATGCGCGTTTCCTTTCTCTGCACTCCAGTATATCTACCTTCACTTTTTATTGGTAAAAAAGAATAGTTTTTATGTGTCCTATCATTGCCCCACGCTATCAACACCTTGCACTTCCAGTTGTATTTCTTTGGATTGGGCCACCATGTAGGATTTTATGTTGTTGTATCTAACTATTTGCAGAAAAGCATTATTATCTTGAAAACATGTTCTTCCTGGGGTCGGCAGTGAGTGCAGGAATCGATGTAGCCAGGCCAGAAATGATCTCGTTTGATCGCGCGTCTGATGCGATTCCTGCAATGCCAGCTGAGGCTCCGGTAACCATCCGGAGAGACTTTGTCGAAACGTGGCTCTGGCTGTCGAGTGTCAGGTTCGTTTCCAAGCTTTCACTGTAGATTCTTTGTTGTAGAGTTTGTTAGCTGTTGTCCCACGATTTAGTACGGTTCGTACGGGGTCCTCGTTTTCTATCATGGATGTGCATGTACTCGTACTCCGTAATCGATCGAAATCATACCGTATACTCGTCCATTAAAACATACCACTTGTGTCGTCAATGTAAATGTGTCTATATATGTGTGTGTGTTTGTCTTCAAAACCAGTGCCGTTAGCTCCCATCCAAGAGAATCCTTTCTTGTATAACACCATGAACAATAAGCCAAATGCAGTGGGAGTGGCACCCGCCTTCCGACAGGCCCAACGATTTGGTGGGTCACACTTTCCCGCTATTCTGCCTATCTGCCTGCGCACATCTGTAAGAAAAACATTTCCCGACCGTTGGCTCTGGGAAGGTGAAGACTCTGGGTATGTACTTTAGAGCTATTGGCGCGTGATCGCTTTCGTTTGGACGAGTTTTGGGGGGGGTGGGCTGTTTGCAGTGTGATCTTGATGGGGCGGAAACAATCGAAACAAAACTAAAATCCGGTTCCATGATTCTATTCCAGGTTGTTCGCTCATTCTTCGCAAAGCATTATCAATAATCAAACTTCTTTCATATCGGTTTTTGTTAAAGATTTTATTGTGGACAACATTTCGAATCGTTTTTATGCGGCTAGACCCATAGCGCTTAGTGCGTTTGCTAAAGGCACTGCCCCAGTGGTGAAGTTGAGCTATGATTCGGGCAGCCCTGCTCCTGCTACGGTTGTGCCGGTGCGCAAAGAGTTCCCCGAGACATGGCTCTGGCAGACCATAGCTGCTGAAAGGTTCGAGAAGTCCTTTTTGCTTTTCTTTTCTTCTTTCTGTAGCCAACACTTTCGAGTTGGGGAGGAAGTAGTAGTCCTTGTAGCTTGACGAGTAGTTGAGGCCCCGGTTTTGTAGAGTAATCCTGTGTGTTTCGTCTGTGTTGGGTTGTTTGTTTAGTCTGTACTGCAGCAGATACGATATAAGATGTCATCTTAAAGGTGTATGGAATATTGCAAAACACTAAGAAGGATGTAATGATGGCGCACCGAGTATTTCTCATACATGCATTCACAACATCCGGCACAACGTATTCCTCTTTCGACGATCTACTCTATCCCTCTCACTTTCTCTCTCCTTCTGAGCAAAGAACTGTCTGCGATGTGTTGCCAATTGGGGACCTGCCCAGCGCTTTTCACTCCGCCCCAAACGTTATTGAAGTTTACCATTTCCATCAATCCTCACCCCATTTCACCATCTTTCCTATTCCCATTGGATTCAAACATACTTCCAGCCAACAATACGTTGCCCGAGGTACCGATCTATAAGTTTCACCGCGCACCGAACGGTACCGTGCTGTACACGACGATCGAAAAGCCACGTGCGCAGAAGCAACACCACGTGCTGGTAACGAACACGCGGCCCCCGTTGGCCGGTCCGTTCGCGTTCAGTCGCATTCCGCGACCGCACCGTGACATTCCGCGCCTCTTCCTGTCGCAGGAAATTCAAAACACTTGGCTTTTTGACAATACCTACTCCGGGTAAATATTCTGATTCACGGTGGCAGCCGCTCCCAACCACAACAATGTTTTTGTTTTGTAACCAATCTAAAAAAAAAGCAACAACCTCCCACTGCTAAACAGCTGCAGTTGTGCTAGTGAGCTGTGCTTGCGAACAGTTGTACTACTCATTAACAATGCTACTATTACCATGGTTACGAGCTAACTGGACGCCGGCCGTGTGTGTGGACGCCTTCTCTCGGTTTGCTCGCAACGAAGATGTTTGTGTGGAGATTTGGGTACGATCAGGTCGTCAAGATTTTCTGCTGACACCCTTAACTCACCACAGCGAGACGTCAGGATCGTCTTCACCCCAAAAAGCACAAACTTTAATGTTTCACCAACGTTTTGAAGTTTTGTTGAAATTTGTCACAGGTTTTTCTGGCTGGAGTTTATTAAAAAACACACACACGTTCATCATGCTTCTTGGAAATGCGTTACGAAATTCATTACATAAATGCGGTGAGGCCTAACTCGGTGGGGAGATATTCATCCTTCTCATAATACCATTGGGTTTCTTCATGTAATACTAACCTCACGATTGGGGCCATTGAGAGTGTGCTTGGTAATGCGGTGGAATGGGCTTTGCTTGTATTGTGCTTCCCCGGATAACCCGTTTTAAACTCCTAACTCTTGCCATATATTTCCCTGCTACCACTGCTAAATGTCGCTACTTTCCCCCTCAAAAAAACAGCTTCAGTGGAGAGAAGACGCTGCAGAAGAAGGTCCCCGATACGATCACGTCCTGGATCATTACTGGCTTTTCGGTGAATCCAATCTACGGGCTGGGCCTTACGCAGCAGCCTCGCAAGCTGAACGTGTTCCTGCCATTCTTCGTCTCAACGAACCTGCCGTACTCGGTCAAGCGGGGCGAGGTGGTCGCCATTCCGATCGTTGTGTTTAACTACATGGAGGATGATCAGACGGCCGAAGTGGTGCTGCACAACGATGAGCAGGAGTTTGATTTTGCTGACGTGGAGAATGAAGTTGTTGAGTCGAACAGTAAGTTCAAATCCTTATTGAATCCTCATCTCTCATGTGTCTTACGTTGTTGCTCTTCTTTATTTTCGTAGAAGTTGAACTGTTCCGTCAGAAGCGACTGGACATTGCCTCAAACACCGGCAAATCGGTCTCGTTCATGGTGAAACCGAAGAAGCTTGGCCACATCACGATCAAGGTAACGGCGAAAACGAAGATCGCCGGTGATGCGGTTGAGCGTCAGCTGCTGGTCGAACCGGAAGGTCTGCCCCAGTTCATCAACAAGGCCGCCTTTATTGATCTGCGCGCAGCACCAGAACTGACCAAGACGTTCGAGGTGGAAATCCCCAAGAACGCTGTCCCAGACTCGACCCGCATTGAGGTGGCCGTGATTGGCGATGTGATGGGCTCGACCATACAGAACCTGGACTCGCTGATCCGCATGCCGTACGGTTGCGGCGAGCAGAACATGCTCAACTTTGTGCCGAACATTGTCGTGCTGGACTACCTGAAGGCAACCAACAAGCTGACGGCCAACATCGAGGCCAAGGCGAAGAAGTTCATGGAGGCGGGCTATCAGCGGGAGCTGAGCTACAAGCACCGTGACGGTTCGTTCAGTGCGTTCGGTGAGAACGATAAGAGCGGCAGCACCTGGCTGACGGCGTTCGTTGCGCGATCGTTCAAGCAGGCGGCCAATCACATCACGATCGATGAGGGCGTGATCGACAAATCGCTGGAATGGTTGAGCGATCATCAGGCACCGAACGGTAGCTTCCCGGAGGTGGGTGTCGTATCGCACAAGGACATGCAGGGCGGATCCGGCTCGGGTGTCGCCCTTACCGCGTACACACTGATCGCTTTCCTGGAGAACATTAACCTGGTGGATAAGTACAAGAACACGATCAACAAGGCGATCGACTACGTGTACCGCAACACGGAATCGCTGGACGATACGTACGCGCTGGCACTGGCAGCGTACGCACTCCAGCTTGCCGATCACTCGTCGAAGGGGCTCATCCTGAGCAAGCTGGACACGAAGGCAACGACCGACAGTGATTCGAAGTGGTGGCACAAACCGATCCCCGAGACGGAACAGAAGAACCCGTGGTACAGCCGACCCAACTCGGTGAACGTCGAGATGAGTGCGTACGGTATGTTGGCCTTCCTGGAGGCTGGTCTCGACACGGACGCCCTGCCGATCATGAAGTGGCTGATTGGGCAGCGTAACGACAAGGGTGGCTTCCAGTCGACGCAGGACACGGTCGTGGGGCTGCAGGCACTCGCCAAGCTGGCCGCCAAGATCACATCGCCCAACAATGACGTCACGCTGACGGCAAAGATCAATGAAAATCAGGAAAAGCGCATGACGGTAAACGCGGAGAATGGTATGATCCTGCAGAAGTTTGAGCTACCGTCGGCTGCCCGCAACATCGAGATTCAGGCCACGGGCAGCGGCTTTGCCGTGGTGCAGCTGTCCTACAAGTACAACATGAACGTGACCGGCGAGTGGCCACGGTTTGTGCTCGATCCGCAGGTGAACGCGAACACCAATCCGGACTATCTGCATCTGTCGGTGTGTGCGAGCTTTGTACCGTCGGCCGGACAGAACGTGTCGAACATGGCTGTGATGGAGGTGGGCTTCCCGAGCGGGTTTACCGCGGACTCGGATACGCTGCCGTCGTTGGAAAATATGCCATTCATTAAGGTAAGGATTTATTGCCGAGTGATCGCTGATTGAGTTTGAAGCTTTGAAATACGTTTTTTGTATACAATTTCCTCCCCAACAGAAAGTGGAAACTAAGGACGGTGACACGACGGTAGTGCTGTACTTCGACAGCTTGGATCAGCGCGAGCTCTGTCCAACGATCTCCGCCTTCCGGACGCACAAGGTAGCCAAGCAGAAGCCGGCACCGGTTGTAATCTACGATTATTATGACAATTGTAAGTCTTTTTAATTACAAAAACTTCCATTAGACTTTCATTATCGTTAATCAATCATCTGGAATGTCTTTTACCCACACACACACACACACAAAACCAGCTCGTATCGCCCGTCAGTTCTACGACGGACCGAAGGCCTCCCTGTGCGACATCTGCGAAAACGAGGACTGCGGCGAGGCGTGCAGCATCCGATCGCAGAAGCAACGCTCGTCGGACAGTCCCAGCCGCCAGCCGACGGTGGAAGGCACCATGCAGAGCGGCAGTCAAACGGTGCGCGTCAGCTTTTTCACATTCCTCCTGGCAACGCTGCTAGTGCGGATGTTCCACTAGCGGTCGTGGCAGTGCTACGAGATAAGAATAACTTAGAAACCGCACCGACGAGCTCGCCGATTTCGGATTCGCGATTGGGGTGGTTGTTACCAACGGTAATGATGGGAAGCAGGGATGGTACAGTTGCTTTTTTTTTACTAGCAAAAAGACTGTCGAACGAGTGACGTGACTACAACAAAAAACACTACAAAAAAGAAGGCGAGAAATAAAAGGAAATGAAATAATCTTACTAAACATATTAACAGTATCCTCTTTTATTCATTATCAACAGACGTCCGACGTTGGTTTTGTTGGTTTGATAGATTAAAATTAATGTCATTGGCAACGTTGCGCAATTTGATGGAATGTGGCACAATTATTGATTTATTCTGCAGTGTGCGTCCGTAATTGGGCTACCCTCGTTAATCAATGCTCCAAACGTCACTAATTAATTCTTGGCTAGGGCAGGCTATAATAAGAACACAACCGCCAACGGTATTCAATTGTTTCGCCTGACCTACTCAATCTTACGGCCGACCCGGAACCCGAGCTTGTGCGGAGTGGTACGTCGTAGAGCAGGCGATAAACGATGCCGTTCGTACGGGCAGGAAGAAACTACTCAAACAGGCTCCTATCACCAACCATTTTGGGGATTGTTTCAGGTTCCAGGGAGAGTGTACTATGAACCGTGGCTTGGGAGGCTGCAAGATCTTCCTGCTCGCTGTACCTTGGCTTGCCTTGTAGTGTGCTTAAGCTAATCCGTTTCCCTTCAACATTACTCAAATACTGTCGCATCGGAGGTTTTTTTAATTTAAAGCTCTACTACCATGCTTCAGGAGACGCGGGTGCGCTCCCGCACGCTTGTTAATGAGAAACAGAGATGGGACAGATAGAGAAGGGACGAAATAATGCAAATAAATAATCAGTAGAGCATGAAACCGAGCGTTTCAGTTTCGGGCTTGCGATCATGGAAATGGGAGGGAAGGTAAAGAGATAGAGAGAAACATAAGGGAGGAAATGCAAGGGGAAAATGTCCTAATCGGGAAGGTTTGTAAGGGTAAGCTTTCCCACACATCGGTAGATGCACTCGTTCGGGGGCAGTTCTCCAATTTCGTACAGCTTCAGCGACTTGATCGCCATTGCAGAGTGGCCCGCGTTGAGGAAAGCGATCGTAGCATCACGTCCAGCATTCTCCACCAGCACATCATGTCCACCGGGGTGCTGTAGATAAGGAGTAGAAAAGATTAAGTCAGTAAGATAGAACCTGAGGGGACTCGGCTCCGTATTGATCAGTTCGTTGACGCGAGAGAGATTATGTCACTATGTTAGGTAGCGGCTACCCCCCCTGCGGTGCAGATTGGCATCATCTTCTGATAACGTGCCACACGCACCGACTCCCTTTATCAAGTCCATCGCATACTTGCTATGACGTGCCATGGTTCAGGTGCAGGGGGGTTTATTCGCTCTCTCTTTCTGAACAAAAAAAAAAAACACGCTGCACCAAAATCACGATACCTCCAGCACAGTGGCAGACACGATAAAAGATTATCTACAACGTTCGTAAATCAAGTCCTGTCCCTGTTGGTACGTGGCTAGCATCTGTTACTCTCCATCAAGTACCAACTTAGCTACCGAGACAAGTTCTCCAGTAGGTCTCGTAAGACATCTTTTGGTCCCAGATATCAGAAAGACGAGTTGGTACGAAAGCTCTGTCATGCTTGACCTTTTTTTGCTGTGTTGCTCCTTTTTTGGGGATATCAACGAACCATTTGCTTTGAAGATTATCTGAGCACATAAAACACACGCGCTGTAAATATTTGCCGTCTCCTGCAAACACACCCCGCGTGCAGCGTTGTGTGAAAGTCTCCGCATTCGCAATGAACTTGAGAAGCTTGAAGCCAGAGTCTACGTTAGAGCGCGCAAACATGCTGAGCTAGATGTCCGTTGAGAAATTGAATTCCGGAACTGAGTCACGCACTTCCAGTTATGGACACCACACTCTCTTATACATTTCAATGTCTAATCTTCACATCATTCACCCCCGATCTCCTTATCTAACACACGTTCTAGTATAGTGTCAACGAACTAGTTCAAGGTACGCATATCCAAGATCTAAGTGTAACATCAACACATGGACATAGCGTTTGCTGCTTACCAATCGGAGGAAATTCGTAATATCGTACACTCGATCGTACAGCACGATCCAGCAATCGTCGTAGCAATCGTGATAAGCCACCTCGCTGAGCGAAATCACGGGCCGCAGTCGCTGCTGGAGGTTGTTGTTACTATCGGTCCCCGGGACTTTCGTCAGCCGAAGGGCAGCCATTGCTAGCTGCAGTATGGTGGCTGATTGATTGGCGCCCTCGATCGGGCTCTGCACCTGGGCGTCCACGGTGGACATTTTGGCTGCGTAAAGTTTGTTCTTCTTTTTCTAATAAAATCTCACAACTAAGTAGGCACTTCTTGCAGAAGCACACACACACATACACACGCACACGAACAAGTCACAGAGTAGGCAGTGTATAGTAGTAGTTTTGTGCACTCGCTACCAAGGGAGCGAACCGTTTCGAAGCAAACACAGTACGAGACTAAACGCTGTCAAGCGTTTGCGGGGCAGTTTATACAGCGCACGGCAGTGGTACCGCACGGCACTCACACACAGCGTCACAGTTTTTCGTTGGCGTTTGCGTTTCACTACGTCATCGGTGTGGTGGTTTCGGTACCGCACGGTACGTCAGTGTTTTGGCCTCCTGGGGCCCTCCGTGACAGGGGCAGAGACGTCGCAATAGGCGATCGTGCAATCGCTGCTGCTATCTGCTACTGCTGCGCCCTATGCAGCATCTAGGATCGATCTTGTAAGCAAAAACATTGGTAATCAGTAGCAAAATGGAAGGGAAAGATGAAGCAGGGAGGGATTTGTTTGTTTAGGTCTTTTCTGGTGGGCCCGTTTCTGGACCGCCAGATAGGTTTGATGTTGTTGCAGTGATGCGATCGTTTGTGTTTTCTAAGCAGGACAAACACATAGGCCGCAGTTTGTGTGTTATCATTTGCACAGATAAGGATCAAATGAGCTTGACATGATTCATGGGTCCCAAGCCGGCCAGACGATTTTTTGGGAGCTGCGAAAACACATGTAATCTAATTCGCAGGTTTTAGCAAGAAGGCAGAGGCATTTCAAACGAGATAACGAGCTACTGAACCGTGGATCTAGAAGGAGCACTGGGACAGGTTTTTCTCATGCTTCCAGACATTACTATCAGAGCAGTTAGCTGTTGAGATTAAGAATATTGGACTTCCGAATTTGGCGAGCGAAAAACGGTCGAGGTCAGTCCCGCGGAACGGTCCATCTCAATCGCTTATCACCGTCCAATGGCCAAGCGGCAGACTACACTCACTGCAGTTGATTGGATGGCACTTGTACCAAATTCATTATGCAATTCATGATTAATAATCCTGGCAAGTAGGAAACCGCTGCCAAAAACCGGTATACGGTTACTGTCCCATCCAGCGCGATTATCATCGAGTTTTGAGTTCGCCATGGGGTGTGGTTAAAGACTAATTAGCATGGTCCTTGCCGCTGCCTCTGCCTAGTCCTAGGCCCCCAGTTTTAACAGCAAATTCCGAGGAATGTGTTCCACTTTCCATTACGATGGTACGATGGTGGCGGAGAGTGTCTGGAGGTCAATACACCCCGGCACAGTTAGGCCATGTAATGAGGGTTTGTGGAGAGAGCGACCTAAGGGAGAGGGGGAATGCTGCCCAGATCGATGGGACAGTTGTAGGTATTCCGATACCTCGTGCCACGACTCAACTCTCACTAAGCCGCAGCTCAACCTGGATATGGCGCGACTGAGGGGAAGACGCCCATGCTGCTGATGTAAGCCTGTTGGACTTCCTCTACGTTGGAGCTGTGTGTAGGCTGTGCATTTTGGTAACACGAGAACAATTTGTCTGGCGACGGAGTGTGACGTCGACCGCAATTCTGAAGTGACGTTTCACGGCCGACGGCTTCACTGCACGCGATTCATTTTCTCGCTCTCACTTGCCCCTCCCTGTTCAGGTGCTCTGCCTGGTTGCTTTCTATTTCAGCCTGTTCTACCCCGGCAACATGCGTAAGGATTCGTTCGGCAAATAATAAAACCACAGTGTCTCTTTATTCGCATAAATTAAAGTTACTTCGAGAGTATTCCCGAGCATTCCATATCAGGCGATTGCATGTTGAATTATTTGGTCTGATTTGAGGATTTTTGCTGGCAGTTGAGTTCAAAAGTAGAACTCACAGCAACAACAAAAAACAGAATCAGGACAAACCTCTCCTCTTCTAACTCCCTGTGAATCACGACCGACATTTTCTCCGCATGGTTGCGAATTAAATATATGCTAGCAGAGGCGGCACGCGCTTTTTTTGTGCGCCTCCCCAGTTGGCTTATGTTGGCCGCCGGTAAAGTAGTCCGCAACGCAATCACCGCACTGGCGTAGGGCCGCGTTGATAATAATAAAAATAACTCGCCACACGCGTTCGGATTAGCGTGGCGTTGCGCCAATAAAAGAATTTGAGTATTGAGTATGCACACAAAAAATGCCGTTACGGATTGTGCCAGATTAGTGTAATTGTTCTGGAATAAATTGAAATTAAGCTTGTGTGTGTGTGTGGTTGTGTGTGGGCCAAGGCTGGAATTTCATCATTTTGTGTAAAACTTGAAGGCTGGCTTCCTCCTTGTGAAACATGCCGCCACGGCGGGGCAAATGCAAAACTAAAACGCACATCACACGTGATCGATTCCGTCAGTAAAAATGTGTTGCGTTGCGCATCCAGAACGGTGAATAACAACGTGCTTTTATGGATGTTTTTAATAAGACGTTATTTTTCGGTAACTATGAACGATGGCGATGATAATGATTACCTTGAACGCTGTTTTCCACGTGACAATTCACATCACAGAGTTGCTCGGTTTTATTCGTTTTGCGCAAAACAACCGCGCGATCGATTTGAAATTGATCAACGGGAATATATACACATCCTGACATTCGTAACCGCGCGATGATTCCGTGTCGCGTGTGCTCCCGCGGGAAAAGCTAATCTCTCGCGCCGATCGCTCAGAGCCCTTTGCCTTTTCGGCTATTAATAATGGTTCGTTGCTAGTGTATTTACTGCAAATAGGTTTATGGGTTGTTGCTGGTGTTTTGTGCCGGTGCATGCAACTCGAAACGATCGGTGCTGCTTGATAGTGCTGGAAACAAGCTTCCTATTATTTAGCAACGGACAATTATTTCATCAGATTTTTCAGATCCCCGTTAAACCCAGGCAGGCACGTGGTGCGATGATGATTGTAACGGTCGGGGGTGTGAAAAAAATGTGCTCTGAAGATGAAAACAGATGACTACAATGTGGAATTCAGAGCAGAGCATGCTGTGCTTTGGCAGCAAATAGGTTTTTTTTTTGCAGAATGACGTTGGGAAACTTGGAATATAGGGAATAGAGACCCTAGGAAGGTTGAGAAGGGAGGAAATTGCTATAGGGTACCAAACTGAGATTTAATTTCAATTTAACCACGATACTTTCTAACAATATCGTTGATAGCCTTGTTATAAATAGTTTGTTTTAGTATTTGAACAAATCACACCTTAAAGGGATGCAAGGGAAGTTTGAGACAGCATTTTGTTCGTGCGAAAAATTGCGACCAAGAAGTTTGCGACCAAGAAGTTTGCGACCAAGAAGTTTGCGACCAAGAAGTTTGCGACCAAGAAGTTTGCGACCAAGAAGTTTGCGACCAAGAAGTTTGCGACCAAGAAGTTTGCGACCAAGAAGTTTGCGACCAAGAAGTTTGCGACCAAGAAGTTTGTTACCAAGAAATTTGCGACCAAGAAATTTGCGACCAAGACATCTACACTAAGTTTTTGAAGTACTTGGGAACTGAGGAACTGTGTACGGGGAGCTTGTTCCATTAGAGGTTTGAACCCATGACGGGCATGTTGTTACGACGTGCTTCACGAATGTACAATAGTCCCCGAGATACATGGCACCTCTTATACGCGGATTCGTAGATACGCGGTCTTCTAAATTTGACAGTTCTTTGAGTAAATTGTACTGATTTGACACATCAATTGTAAAACGCCAAATAATTCTCTTTTGATCGAATGTTAAAAACCATTTCAAAAGGTTTAAAACAATTATATACAGCCATAATCATATCAAATAATTAATTAATGTTAAATTACTGGGGGCGGTTCCGTGGTACAGTCGTCAACTCGAACGACTTAACGTCATGGGTTCAAACCTAGAATGGACCGTACCCCCGTTATTGGTGGGAGCTCCGAATCGGATCTACCCGATTCCGTGTTCGGAATTAATTCCTGAGCCGATTCCGATGCTGGAATCGATTCCGATTCCGGAGTCGATTCCGGAGCCGATTCCGATTCCGGAGTCGATTCCGGAGCCGATTCCGGAGCCGTTTCCAGAGCTGATTCCGGAGCCGATTCCGGAGACGATTCCGGAACCGATTTTGATTCCGTAGTCGATTACGGAACCGATTCCGAATCCGAAGTCGATTACGGAACCGATTCCGAATCCTGAGTCGATTCCGGAATCAAGTATAGAGCCGATTCCGGAACCAATTCCGGAGTCGGTTTCGATTCTGGAGTCGATTCCAGAATAGATTCCGTAAACTGATTCCAAACCTATTATCCGGAATCGATTCCAGAAAACTGCGGAGCTAGCCGGAATCGATTCCGATAAAAACTTCATTTTTCCCATAACTACCCCCCGTAGCAAAGATTGACTATCTGGTTGCGTGGTCATGAATCAAGTCTCGAAAGCCTGTACAGGTCGGCATGTCCGTGTACGACGTTACGCTAAATAGAAGAAGAAGAATTAATTAATGTGAAAAATGTGTGAGTAAAATAAAAGAAAAATAAAAGAAATAGTAAAAACTGCCCTATAATTATATCCGGTTTTAGTCTAATTCAACATAAAACCACAATTAGCTCACGCAGACACATTTGCTCCCATTCCCATAATCAACGCTTCAACATACGCTCGCTGTGTGTGGACTGCGCTTAACCATCATCACACTGCAGATCCGTCACCTGTATGAGTGTGTGTGTACGTGCTCGTGTTTGCAAAGAACCAAACGCACGGAAACTGCGTCTGCACTGGAAAAGTCGGAAAAAATCGAATTTCCCGCGACAAACAAAGCAAAGTGCGGTGTGGTATGCATTGTGCCTGACCAGGGAAATTACCGTGACCGGATGAGCTGTGTAGAATAATCGCCAACGCTGCACAATTGGGCACGTTTCTGTCCAGCTGCTACTGCACACCGATGTTGGTTCAGTTTGTGTGTTTGTGGGGTGTAGTTGCTGTGTAGTGCGTCGAGCGAACTTCCGGACACTGATATTCTAGCACCGCATTTCTTTGTCGGGAATCGTACCGCAAGTGCAGCTCATAATGCAGCTCCGTGCGTTGTAGAATCGGAAACAGCGAGAAAAGGAAACAAGCAGAGAAGCCAGCAGGAGCACACAAGACACTCTCGGTTCCCCTCTCCAGTGTATGCTATCATTCATACAGTACACACTAGGAATCATGAGCAGCCTGGGCAACGGCAACAATCAGCACAACATCAACAGCAACACCGGAAGCAGCCAAAACTCGGCCGCAGAAGGCACGATGGAGCGTGGAAGGTAGGATGGAAATCAAAGCAATCCGCGTTTTCCTTCTCAAACCATCGGCCTGGAGACGAAAGTTGATGTTATCGATTTTCTGCCCTCTGTGTTTGCATGCGTGTGTGTGTGTGGTGCGAGAAAGTATGAGAGTGTGTTAGTGAGATGCGAGGCAATGTTTTGTTTACATTTTTCCGTTCTTCGTGTATCCAGAATAGAGGAGATTCGAGAAGAAAAAAACACTAGCTCAAGGATAGCGAACCAATTATGAAATGATTATTTAACACCATTGCGCTTCTCCCTCCTTCCAGCTGCATCCTGGTGCGTTATGCAAGCCAAAACTCGCTGGACGAAAGCTCCCAGAAGCAGCTGCCACGGTCGAACGGGAAGGAGAAAACGACCGGAGCGTACCGTAACAACATCCACACGCAGCGCTCGTTCGAGGCCATGAACATGATGCGAGAGTACGTAACCCAATTCCCACGCGACATCTGCCACCTTGTTCAGACCTCAGCCTGCTGCCCTGGCATAACGCGTTTTTCCCATTCATTTTGCATTTATTTGCACCTTTCCAGACAAAACCTGCTGTGCGATGTGGTGCTGGTGGCGGAAGGGATCGAAATCCCGGCGCACAAAATGGTGCTGGCCTCGTGCAGTCCCTACTTCTACGCCATGTTTACCGGGTTCGAGGAGAGCCGGCAGGATCGGATCACGCTGCAGGGGGTGGATCCGCGCGCCTTGCAGCTGCTGATCGAGTACGTGTACCGGGCGGTGGTGGAGGTCACGGAGGACAATGTGCAGATACTGCTGACGGCGGCCAACCTGCTGCAGCTGACCGATGTGCGCGATGCGTGCTGCGACTATCTGCAGACGCAGCTCGATCCGAGCAACTGCCTGGGGATACGCGATTTTGCCGACATCCACGGCTGTATCGATCTGCTCAACTATGCGGAAACGTACATCGAGCAGCATTTCTCGTGAGTTTCAGAGTTGGAGTTGCAGTAGGGCGGGAAGGAATGTAATTAAAATGACCATATTGATGCTTAATTCGCAGGGAAGTGGTACAGTTTGATGAGTTTCTCAATCTCACCAGTGACCAAGTGGCACATCTGATCAAGAGCGACCGTTTGTCAGTTCCTACGGAGGAGAAGGTACGGGCAGGCGTTTTGCTTTCTCTTTTAAAACCCCCTTTTCTAATACCATGCTTCTAATCATCCTCTCCAAAAGGTGTATGAATGTGTCATCACTTGGATACAGTACGATGTGAGCGGGCGCCAGCACCATCTGGCCGACCTGATGGAGCACGTCCGGCTGCCCCTGCTCTCCCAGGACTATCTCGTGCAGTACGTCGAGAAGGAGCAGCTCATGAAGGGCGACCTCCAGTGCAAGGACTACATCATCGAGGCGCTCAAGTATCATCTGCTGAAAGGCGAGCAGAAAACGTGCTTCAAAACACCCCGCACCATACCCCGGCAGCCGGTCGGTCTGCCAAAAGTGCTGCTCGTGATCGGTGGCCAAGCGCCGAAAGCCATCCGCTCGGTTGAGTGTTACGATCTGCGGGAGGAAAAGTGGTACCAGGTGGCGGAAATGCCCACGCGCCGTTGCCGGGCGGGACTGGCCGTACTGGGCGACAAGGTGTACGCGGTCGGCGGGTTTAACGGTTCGCTGCGCGTCAAAACGGTCGACGTGTACGATCCGGTGCTGGACCAGTGGACCACCAGCCACAACATGGAGGCGCGCCGCTCGACGCTGGGCGTCGCAGTGCTCAACCACTGCATCTACGCGGTCGGCGGGTTCGACGGCTCGACCGGGCTCAGCTCGGCGGAAATGTTCGACCCGAAGCGGCAGGAGTGGCGCCTGATCGCTTCCATGTCGACGCGCCGCAGCTCGGTCGGGGTCGGGGTGGTGAACGGGCTGCTGTACGCCGTTGGGGGGTACGATGGTGCCTCCCGGCAATGTCTCGCGTCGGTCGAACGGTACAACCCGTCCACCGACACCTGGACGCAGATTGCGGAAATGTCGGCCCGACGCAGCGGGGCGGGCGTGGGCGTGCTGGACAACATTCTGTACGCGGTGGGCGGTCACGATGGGCCGCTGGTGCGCAAATCGGTCGAAGCGTACGATCCGGCGACGAACACGTGGCGCCCGGTCGGTGATATGGCGTTCTGCCGGCGCAATGCTGGCGTGGTGGCGCACAACGGAATGCTTTACGTGGTCGGCGGGGACGACGGGCTGTCGAATCTGGCGTCGGTCGAGGTGTACAGCCCGGAAACGGACAGCTGGCGCATCCTGCCGTCGTCGATGAGCATCGGCCGCAGCTACGCCGGTGTGGCAATGATAGATAAGCCCTTGTGAAGCGAGCAGCAGGGCGCACGGGCCGCCACCAAACAATCCTTCTCCTCCCATCACCACACCACCACCACCACCTACACCCGGTACGCGAACTGTGCAGCCCTGCAGAATGAAGCGGCGAGTTTACCGGCCGCCGGGGCCAACGACGACGAGAACAGCCAGGCGGAAGGGCTCAACCCGGAACCGGCCATGAACAATGCGCCAAACGGCAACAGTGTGCACTACGAGAACATTTACGAATCGATAGAACAGTTTGCTCCCTTGAACGGTGGTGGAGGTGGGGCGGGAGTCGGTGGTAACGGTGCCCCTGCGGGTATCCCTGCTGTCTCGAATCCGGCGCCGCAACACGTGGCAGCCAATCAACCACAGCCCGGTCCGTCGGGGCGTTCGCTGAACGGCGGTGCTGCTGCATGCATTCCGCCCCCACCACCCAGCATGCTGCACAGCATGCAGCAGCTTTACCACCCGATGGCGTACCGGAACGAGCTGTACGATCGAACTGCCGGCTATGATGTGCCACGGGGCCGACCGGCTCCAAGCTACTACCAGAATCAACCGCCCGTGGCCGGCTCCTCCAATGGCCGGTATGCTAACCTTCACCTGGATCTGAACCGTGTCCGCTATCCGGTCGGCTCGGCCGCGCCGCAGCAACCGCGACCGCCCCGGCAGCGTAGCTTCGACGACACCGAATCGTACCATTACTATCGCTGCCACAGCCAATCGAACGGCGTCGCCAAGTGCGACAATTTGTACGAGCGCGTAAGAGAGGAACCGGCCTACCAGAATACGGGCTCGTTTGCACCGGCGGCGAACCGGGCGGCGGGTCTTTTCGGGCGGTTCGATGTGATCGGGCACGGCGTTGGGCGCATCGAGCGCCATCTGAGCTCGTCCTGTGGTAACATCGATCACTACAGCCTGGGCGGACACTATGCGGTGCTTGGCCACAGTCATCTCGGTACGGTGGGCCACATACGGCTAAACCAACCGGGAGCCAATGGACCAGGGAGTGTGGTAGGAGGTCCAGCAGGCACTAATGCCCCCTACTGTGCGAACGGCACCGCGAATGCGCAGCCAAACGCAACCAAGGACTCGTCGTCGGTGAACGTGAAGAGCTTTTTCAGCTGTCTCGGGGGCGAAAACTCCCAATCGATGAACAATCTCAACAAACCGTCCACCGCGAATGGAGCGGCGGGTGGCAGTGTGAACGCGGCGAACGGGAACGACAGTACGCTGGCAGGTGCAGCTGGAGGCGCAGGAGGAGCATCGTCGGGAGGAGCTTCGGGAGGAACCGGTGGACAGGGTGGAAGCATTATGGGTGGATTGGCGAGTGCCGCAGCTGTTGGTGTGAGTGGTGTGGGCACGGGCGGCACGTTGGGAGGCAAATCAACCGGTGCCATCCCGAAGATAAGCCGAAAGTCGAAACAATCGCAACAATCCGCTGTCCAGGAGCCGACTGCCAACGTTCCCGCGCCACCGTCACTCGCTTCCGTGGGTGGCTTACCACCCCCCGACCTTCCCGCGGCCGATCCAATGTACGCGAACGGAGTGGGCGGGCGTGTAACCAAACCGTCCCTGCAGTGGCTGCTGGTGAACAAGTGGCTCCCGCTGTGGGTCGGTCAAACGCCGCCGGATTACAAGTTTATCGATTTTAACTTTATGTTCTCGCGCAACTGTGACGGCTGCTCGACCGCCGGTGGATCCCACGGGCAGCAGCAGCAGCAAGAAATTGTACGTTATGGAGCGATTGATCAGGCCGATTATATTCCCCCGGCACGCGAGTACCCCACAATGACGGGCAGCTACCCGCGAGTGCTGCGCAATACGCCCCAGCTAGCGCGATTGCGCGAGCACGAGTATGAGAACGTGCCACTGAACGATGGTCCGGGTGCAAGGGGGTCGGCACCACGTGCCGGCCCTGCGCTGCAACCGGTGCGAGCCCGCTCGGAAAGTCCTAGCCGCGTCGGAACGGATCCACTGCGCAGCTGGGCGTTTAACTTCGAGAACAACACCTTCCGTCCAGCACGCAGCCCGGCGCTATCGGTGGGCCCCTCTGGAAGTGGCACAAATGGGACGCCTAAACCGCGCGAAGTACGCCGCATTACCGATGGAACGTTCGGTGTGCGCGATCTTCAACGGCAACCGGACGGCGAGAAACCGGGCCCGAGTGGATTGGCCGGCAAGTTTGCTGCTGCTGCTGCTGGTGTGAAGCGTGCAACCGAACCGGACCGTGAAGATGGCCGGCTATCGTCAGCATCTTCCTCGTCCGATTCAGACAACTTTGCGATCGAATCGCTTGCTGCAGAATCCGGCGGACAGCCGGACGAGGAGGAAGAAGAGGATGGTAGCACCCGGTCGGCAGAGCTGCTGCGCGTGGAGAACGGTGCCCGTGGCGGCGGAGGAAGCAACTCTACGGAGAAGGAGAACGCTGGCAGCTCATCGAACGAAACGTCCGACTCGCTGAACTATGACGGGCCGGAACCGGAAGCAGCAGATCGGTCCCTTTCCGAGGATGAGGACGAGCAGGCAGCCTGCTGCGGTGCGGTGGTGATCGTGGAGGAAGAAGCGCCCGAAAATACCGTATCAGAATAAGGGGGGGGGGGGGGGAAGGGACACAATTTACACATGACAATTTACAACAAAAAAGTGTGGTCATAAGAGAGAAAGAGAGAGAGAGAGAGAGAGAGGGAGAAGGAGAAGGATAGTGCAGTTATTTCTCCAGTTTAGCATTTTAAGTGTAGGCCTAATTTTACATTGTTTACTACTCTTCCTGTGATTACTAATATGCGCGCCCCTGCGTGCGTGCGTGCGTGCGTGCGTGTCTCGGAGAGGCTCTAGAAGAAATTTTTACAAAAGGAACACTCCTTCACCCCCTTTGATATCTCCTGCAATTCAAGCAACTACTGTGTTACACTTACTTGCTCAATATTTATTAACTTTCTTGTTCGCTGTTTCGCCTTGTGCACGGCAGCATGTTCTTTACCTTCGAATCTTAATTTATTGGCGCTCAGAAAGGTTCCTCCTGGTTTTTTTTCTCTCGCAATAGTGATATTTCCCAATTCCTTTGAAAAACGAAACAAACGCGTGTCGGAAAGGGCAGAACGCAATACAATAATGCAAAATTACACTGTTACCTACTTGAGGGGAAAAAACACACACTAAATGTCGATTTTAACCGTTGTAGCATATAGTAAGTAAATTCCAACCTATACACATACATCTAAAACGTACAGCAGTGAGTGAGAACCGATTCGAAAAGGAAATCTGGACCCCTTAGCACGGTGAGTTTTAGGCAGTTAGTGAGTGTTTACAAGATTACACGCATCCGAGGAGTGGCCGTTTAGATAGTTTGGTAATTTGGTGTTTGCAAATGGATACGAGAAGACTGGATGAAACTAAAGAGAGTTGGCAAAAGTCATTCCAGCAAGCGGTACGGTGTGGTAGGCGTTTACGATTCATTCCCGAATTTAACTGTAATGTGGCAACGAAAAAGGCAACGCAAAGGAAAGCAAAAAACAAAGAAGAAGAAGAAGAAGAAGAAGAAGAAAACACAAAATTCAGTAACAATTGTGGCAGGTACAAAATGAAAATAGACAAAGACAAATAACGTTCAAACGAAAGCAAAAAAACCAATACATATTATGGCTACCTAGCGTTACATGTAACGCCCCAGTGTAACGCATTTGCACATCAGAACAATTTGAAGCAACAAAATTAACAAAAAAGGATTAATTATATGAGATACGCAAAACAGGAAGCATGTAATGTGTAGGAACAATGTTACATGTTCGTTATTTTAGGAAGCGCACACAACATTACGCGCACAGTAGCGTCTATTCTTGATAACACTCCTATATTTACACGATCAACAACACACACACGTGTCCCCAACTAATCCCATTTTTTCATGTTGATGGACATAGCGCCAGCGAAAATGGCCAATGTGTCCAAGTCACACACACACACACACACACTGTACTTGTGGGTGCGTGCGTGTGTGTGCCTGTTCGTTCGCATGTATGCATTTCGATATATTATCTCTTGTAGGAAGTGTTGAGATTAAATTATAATAAAAAACAACTGTGAAATGTGATTTAACGGTAAAGTGCGGTGCGGTTCGATCGTTCATTTGAAATGTAGCTCTTGTAGCGAGAAATGGGTTGAAATTTATTTATGCTTGTTTGCCGTTTGCGATCGATCGAGACTTGCAGGGGTTTTCAGGGGGTTTTCTCATACTTGTGGGGTACCTTGATGATTCTTTCTTACATCAAATGAACTTTATCTTGAAAGGAATTGGACTTTATGGCACCCTTTTTGGACAAATGCAATAGGAATTTTGCAAAGAGTTTGTCCAATAGGGTGCCATAGAGTTCATATCCCATTGGAAAGAGTCAAACAAGTATCCCACAGTTATGAGAGCCCCCTGAAAACCCCTGTATTACCTATGACGATGGTTTAGTGAATAGTGACGCCGACGGTGCAATAAATTTACATCGATAATTGATTGCGCCACCGCACGGAGTGTAGTAATACGTTGTGCCGACACGACCGTCACAAGAATACGATTAAACTCTCCCACGTCTCTTACGTGCAGCGCAATGGTCGTCGATCGTTGTGCGCGATCGCCTGGAAAATGGATCAGCGCGAACAGCAAACGGATCCAAATTCCAGCAGGATATATCTGGCCAGTGTTTCGTCCGAAATTAATCACATCCCGGACGTACGTAAGAAGTGCTGTGGCCGCTGTGTAGTACCTTGTCGTATGCTATTGCCTGTTTTATTTGCATTCCATAAAGGGGGGAGGGAGGGGGCATAATAAAATAATGGACTCATTGCTGTGTGACAAGTTAATTTAGAAAAACGGATTTTGATTGATAGCACAAAAGCTAACACCAATTTTGGCGCCATGCCAGCCGTTTCCCGCGGCGTTTGTGGTGTTGCGTTACTCGCATTTTGTGGATTTCTGTTCTGTGTACACTACCAGGATGTGGAGTGCCGCTTCCGTGTCTGGTCGGCTGGTCAGAGAATTTGTGCGTTACTTTTTAATCGATTTTTATTCCTTTCGTTCTCATTTATTTCGTTCGCTTTTCGTTTCAGCACAATGGACGACAAAGTCGGTTCGATGTGGACAAAAAAAACGGAAGCGATATCCTTCCGCCATCTAAATCGGTTCACGGTTACAACAGCAAAGGCAATGAAGGTAAAAGGGGTAAACAGCAGGGAAGTAAATGTTTAGAGCAAATCAGTTTAAAATCGTTAATCTAATTTAAGCTCGTTGCACAGGTGCGATTGTTTTAATGCCCGCCTCGATGTTGGAATGAAGCCCATAACGCCGTTTAATGCCCATAAAACTTCACCCAAAACAGGGCGGATAATCGCCCTCCCCCCGGGTGCAGGTTTTTACGAGCGCAACGCGAGTTCTGCCATCAAGCGTTAGGCTGGTTTGTTCCATAATTTGCCCACAATAACCATCAAACGGAACGACTGTACGTTCGGTAAATACAAATTAGCTCGCGAGCGAGGTGTGGCACCGCGCCGTGGTGGCCGTCTGATCGTATGGCACTTTTTTTTTACTTTTAATCCGGCAGCCACCAGACAATCTAGTAGACGCAGTGTTGCAGCCAAGCGGCGGCTCATAATCGTTATGATTAATCAAATCTAGAACCTGATCGTGGTGGTCACTCGAGCGGATCATGTATGATCGATAGATTGCGGCCGGATTGGAGCGCCGAATCCGTATCAATCCCAGCGGGTGGTCCGTTCGTTTCTGTTCGGTTTACCCGACAAGTGATCGGTGTAGATTAGATGGCGGCGTTGGCCTGTCCCCGTCTAGGGTCCTTCACAGCCTTGGAGGGAATAGAACGGGGACGACAATCTTTAAACACCCGTTTCCCGGTATTATTTTGTGACATTTAGACAGCCGTTACAGTGTTGCACAGGGGCCAAACAGTTAAGAGCGTTGAGCGGGTTCACCTCAACATAACGCTTCAAGGAGGTCGCCCCACAGCGAAGGTCTCGCGTACACACTTGCCGCAAGGTGGTAGTCAGTGTGTGTGTGTGTGTGTGTGTGTGTGTGTGTGTGTGTGTGTGTGTGTGTGTGTGTGTGTGGCGATTCTAGGGCTCATTTGCCTTACCCCCGCCCGTCTGAAAAGGCCCAAAGAATAAGTCCACCCCGTTAACCCCCCTCTGGGAAGGGTACAAAGAAACAGAAACAGAAAGGCATTGCTCTCAATTGCCTCGTTTTGTATACTTTGCATTGCGCACCGCTTGTAGTAATGGTTTTGCAAACATTGCAAGGGCCTTCGAAAAATGTTCGAACGGTTGCGTTTTTTTTTTGTTTTGCGTCGAGTTTTGAAAGTACTTCGAACTCTCGGCTCGGCTCATTAAAAACAAATCAACCGTCACCATAAATCACACGGCCCGAGCGTCGCGTGAAGAAATGTCAACAGTTTTAGGGTACTGGCTGTAGGTGCCCAGCGCTTGCCAAGGGAGCAGAAGGGCTTGATGCATCTGTAGAAGTTGTGACGGACAATTCCAGCTACATTGTTGCTAGCCCCGATGCTGCTAACGCTCTGGAACGGTGAACGATTGCTAGAGAGTAAATCAAACCAAAAAAAAAAAAGCTCGTTTGCAAAACATCAATGAAACCAACTAGCAGCCGTTTCCAGCGTTGACCTTGAACTCTGGAATGCGTGGAATGCCGATATCAGGCATGTGTTTGATCCCTGTCCCCCACTCGTCCTCGTCTGCCCAGTTTGATCGATGAATTTGCGCGGGCGCGATCGCTTGGAAGAAGCGACAACCAAATAAAAACCGGATCGAAACGAAAGCGGCGATGGATGCAAGCTGTCTAAGCTCTAAGCAGCTTCTTCGCGCGAAGGTAAGCAAACTCGACTTGGAAATCGATTCACCGATTCAACGGTCCAGGGGGTTGTAGATCCTTGTTGTTGAGAGAGTTTTCGCGCGCAAAAGAAAAAAAACCCACCGAAAAAGTTCGTTGGTGCTTGAGTGAAGCCCTTTAACCCAACAACCCTTGTGATGTTTGTATTAATCATCAGCTTTACATCATCACCTTTAATGCCGTCACGGTTATGACGTATTGGTTCGTCACAATAGACGTGTCAGTTGTTCGATGATGCGCGGTACAAATCAATTATTCCCAGATCCCCTCCCATCCGGCAGAGCGCGCTTTTGGGATCTTCCCGCGATACGGATCTGATTAGTTCTATTTATAATGTTGCTTCCTTGCCGCCGATCGATGTCCGCTTCCGGTTCTGATCGCTTGCCCTGCCCAGCGTCTGACTCGCGCAATTGGTTTCGCGTCACATTCCGCCGTTTCGCCGATCCGTCATGCAAATGAGGGGCCGTTTTGAAAACAGTTTAAGCTCGCGCAAAGCTCTCTTTTCACCGATCGCGATCGCTCTCCGTTGCTCTTCGCTTCATTGAGATTGAAATGGTTTCGATAGGGGGGTTGGTGATTTTAGTTTTTTTTTTATTTAATTCGATTATGGCGGCTAAATTTTGGCATGGCATTGCATTCGATTATAAAATATTGATTTTGTCCCAAACCATTACATTGGAATAAATTGATCGATTTTTCAACCTAATTTCCTAGTAGTGCATTCTAATGTGAATTTTCGTCTAAAAATGTTCCATGCCATAGGTTCGTCGCTTGCTCAAGTCTTTTGTTATGGATAATGATATTTTAGTATAAATTGTTTAGTTTTAGTCTATTTAAGGGCTTTATACAAATTGTTTATTATTTTATGTGTGTATTACTTGAAAAGAGACACATTTTGTTGATATTTTTGTTTAAACACAATACTTATTGTTTATTTTAAATTAAGAAAATAAGCGATCTTTCGTACAATATTATAAAAAATGATTATAAAATGGCCATTCTTCTTAATCAAAAACCAACATAGAAACATAAATAAAAAACGAGAATAAATCCACCGCCCTTTCAATTTGTTCCGTGATCTCCGCTTAATTCTAGAGAGTTTCTCTCTCTCAAAGCAAAACCCTCTCCCGCTCAGTTTTAGTTTCCGCGATCGCTCTCTCACCAGATCGGGCAACTTTTACATAATCGAACGCGGAGATTCGTTTCATTGCGCATCGTCAGCTGGTAGTGGCAGGACGCGCGCTCGCTGGCTGTCCGCAAACTGAACTGTACTAAGCGAACTGAAAAAACAGTCGCGAAACGCGTGTGTTCTGTGCGTGCCCAGTGTTCGTTCCAGTGTCATTGTGACAAATTCCCATTTGTTCCAAAGTTCTACCCGTAGGGTGGTGGTGTTGAGTGGTGTGAGTGCTACGAGTGGTTTGGAGATACGCGAGCGCTGCGCCTTAGTGCGGCTTAGTGTGTGGCCGGTTGACCTCCTTTGTTTTAGTGCGCCAATTACACTACACCCCGCTCGTTGAAGTTCATTGTCGATTGAGGGGGGTTGAAGCGGGAAAGTTTAAACAAAAGAGGGTAGGCGGGCACCACTACCCTTAGAGGCGGTTGAAACAGCATCAGCAGCAACAGTAGCCGCAATAGCAGCAACATCAACAGCATCAACTGACCCCCAAATCCCGAGCTAATGTAATTATTGCTTCATTTCGTTTCCTTTAGACCGAGCGAATCGCCCTTACTCGGCCGCCCAAGGGAAGGGGGAGAGGTCGGTAACAGTCTCCCAGAACCGGGGTGTGGACAAGGTCGAAGATGTGTGTTTTTCTTCTGTTTTATTTTGCTCCTCCCCTACCTTAACCCTACCACCGCTCTTCCCTCGCATTTGGGTTGGAAGTGCAAATCATCGCTAAAGGTTACCGATCTTGATGGCAAAAACACAGAAATTCATAAAGCGGTTGTAATTGTTCATTTGCGGCCCAGCAGTGTGTTTGTGTGTGCGGTAATGTGTGTGTGTGTTTGTGCACTATTGTTTGTGTGTGTGTGTTTGGACGCGTTCAAATAATGCGATTGTGAAATAGTGGCCAACCGTTTTTAGATTCGATATGATGAGCGAAATCGGGCGCTCGATTCGGGCAGTGAGATGAGACGACGAACCCGACCGACCCGACTGACTGTCGTCTTCAGGCTGCTATAGCGAATCTGGTTCGTGGACGGCCGATGCGTGACATTGAAAAATTGAATGAATATCAACCGCCGTCGCTTTCTGGTCCGGGGCCAGGATTATGCTAGCTCCGTGTTTGTTGGGGGAACAGGCAGTGGCAGTGGTGATGCCGATGGTGGTTAACCTTATAACCGGTCGATCAGGGAGCGGTGGTGTGTATATGGTTTTCGAGTTTGTCGAGAGCCCGGCCAGCTAGCCAGCTAGCCAGCCTGCCTGCTTTCGAGTGACATTCACAGTGAAAGGAGTGTGCGGACAAACGGGGCGGCGGGGGGAGGCCACTTCTGTGATGCTGCTGCTGCTGCTGCCGTTGCTTCCTTTGCGGGCTGTTTTGTTTTCCGATTTGTGCGGCCGGTGTGGCATTTTTTTCTTCCACGATCTTTCACGATGGTCGTTTGATCTTGCGTCGAGCGATCATATGCGTGCGCGAGAGCGCGCGCGCGCCAACGTGGAATGAGATGTGGAGCTTTTTTTTCGTTGTTGTCCGGTTTCACAACACCTGTGGTCGGACGGTCCGATATTAGGGTCGGCACCGGGTTGTGTGGCAATGGCACCGGTGGATTTAGTGGTGTGACCGATTGCGTCAGGGCTTTAGAGGGGGAGCTTTGCATGCTGATCGCTGCTGATCGCTGCCCTGCATTACTAAAGAACCATTGATTTCACTTTCGTCGCAGTGCCGCTGTGGTACGGGGACGAGACAATTTGCCGTTTAATTTTGGTGCAGCTTTGTCTGGCGAAACAGTGCAAGCAACTCAGTGAGAAAAGGGGTTGAAAAATAACGCTTAAGTCTAATTAATTGCGCGACTGTTTCTCATCACGAGGTTCGTCGCTTGTTGTTTGCCACAAGTCTTTTGTTCGTAAAATGCTTAAACAAATCGGCGCGCGCGCGCGCTCTCTCGGGCGGCTGATGATATTTGCCGACTTGCCGCGGATGTAGCATTCGGATGTCGCAGTTTTTTTTTATGTAACTCACCATCACAACCCGAAGACGATGGCCACACGGTGGGCCTTCCGTGACAATCGCTAATATTCATCAATGGACCTCACACCATCATCATTCGACACATAATGATCATCATCGACACCAACACACGGGTGACAGTTGGGGGTTGGCTTTTTTGTGTCGGACAGCGGCGGTGTAGTGATGATGGTGCATTGGTATGGGTGTTGGTGTTGAATTCGCGTCATTTTGAGGAGGGATGGCTGTTTCTGTTTGCCGTCCGGTTCGCCGGATCGCCGTTTGGGTTGATAATGATAAATAACACTTTCACACAGCTGAGCGCGCTGTCTGGCTGGTTTTTTAAGGCTGAAAAAGACTTGCTTAGAAGGTTTATCTTTCTTTTATTATTTTGCCTTTTTTTCCCTCTCCATTAAGAGGTTCTTTTGCGTCAAGATCTTCCACCTGTTCCAAGAAATCTGTCTGGAATTTACATCAGAAGACGTTGCTTTGAGTGAGAACTGATCATTCACCTCTTTGTTTTTTTAAAGCAATTCAAACGTTTGATACGGTTTCTATGCAGGAAGTTGGACGATATCCTACCGGATTAGCATATTCATACCCACAAGACTATAACACAGAGCACGATACCAAACAGCATCAACCAGCTGTGCAATCAATTGCTGTTTTAAAGTTGGATGTCTTACGATCGCGACCGAGTTACGTGGGCTCCGTTTGGTTTTAGTTTTGTTTTTCCAAAGGACAGCCATAAATCATGCAAAGCTAAAAGGCGGTAGCAAAGCGAAAAGGTCACCCTCTCTAATGGGCTTAGCCCCCCCCCCCCGCTTTGTGCTCTATTTAAACGCGTTACCGTTATTGCGTTTGTTTTATTATATTTGAAGCCTAACGCTCACCCGATCCTTTTGTGTCCGTGGCTATATGCACCCACTAATGACTGCCCATTTGTTGGACAAATCCAAAGCAAACACTGGCCTGGCGCTCGATCGATTATCACGCTTATGATCAATAACAATCTTGTCAACGGGCTTTAATTGGTATGCTCTCGGGGAGAGGGATCGTGTGATCTCTCCTGCACACCGAACGGTTGCGGTTTCGCGCATTGCATGTCGCGCCTGTCCTTGGAGCGGTAGCAGCAGTATCCGACCACTGTCACAACGATTGACAGTCATTTGCATACATAATATGTGCACGACCGTTCGCGCTGGCATATATGGAGCATGCGCCGAGAGCTGGGCTTGTAGCAGGTCCCGAGATGTACTAACCTCTGTTTGCCAGTGCTCCTAGCACTCCTCCTTAGGCCTTGAGTGTCAACGGCGGTACGGCTTTCCCTACTGAATCTTTATCGCCCGCTCTCTAAGGTTTAGTAGTATTTCTAGCAGGAAATTCCTTGTTGATTCCCTACCCAAGCTATCCATTGGCACCGCGTGTAGTTTGTAGACGGGCTCCAGCGTGCGAACGGGCCCCGTGTCCTCCGGTCTGTTTCTTTTTTTTATGGAAACCAATTAGGGATGTATATTTTATTAGTAATCTCAAGCTATTGCTATTCATCCTCCCTGCTGCCACCAAGCCCGTACCATGCGAGCATGGAACACAAAGAACCGCCGCTTGCTTGCCTGGTGGGACCGGCTAGAATGCTTGTGACACGAAACAGGGGTCAGATCTTTTGTCTCTACAACCGCCGCGCCGCGTCGCACTGTGTGCACTCTGGGCAACAATGTTGGGCCTGGGATAAATCTTGCGCAGTGCTAACAGTGCGCGTCGCTGGGCGAGACGCCAAACGTTGACATTGGCGCTGAGCTCTTTTGTGGTCCCGTTCCGTTGTTTTGTGTGGTTTTTATTGGTGACTGTGGCAGGGTTTTTTTTTAAAGAGAAATATTAGATCAATAAGGTCATGATTTGTGTGAGTGTGTCTGTGTGTGAGAGGTTTAAGATTTAGATGCGTGTGAGTCACTTGCTTTGTAACGGTACCAATCGTTCAATAATAAAGGGAGATATCAATCGCGGAGGAAATAAAACCCCCCCACAATGCCAATTAATAACGAGGAAACACAAGAACACTCGCCATTTGCCGTCTACGCAAAACCGCATGTTTCCTCTGTACCAGCGAGGTACCAAATGAGTCACAACAATACTGCCGGGAGTGACGGGACGTAAAAAAAACAGCAAAGAACACGTTCCAATCCACCGTTGTCCAATTTAGACCCGAGCAACGCCCAAACGCCCTCCTTGAGATAATGATCTGTAGGTACAAATCACTTCCTGCGTGGGGTTCGTGTTGATTCATGACCGACATGGGGAGGGCGTTTGTTAGAAGTGAAGAAGGCAAAAAAACACCCAGGAGGTGTTATAATTCGCTAACTGACATGCGTTTTCTTCTGCTAAGAGAGGTGTACTTCAACCGCCGCAATCGCGCGCTTGCTTCCGAAATGGTACAGCAGCGGCTCTTGCGTTAAATATGCTTTAATATGAGCCAGGAAGTTAGTCACACAAAGCTAGTCAGGAAATGTCAACATCGGAATTGACGCACATACACATTCTCACTTAAGCCGCAAACAGGTTACAGGGGAAGATATCACGCACCACACGCGGACGCTCGCGCACGCATCTCCCTTTTGCGCGAGGCGAAAAAGTTCAGCCACAAAGTTCATTGTATCACCACATGTGCGCTGTGTGTGTGTGTAAGTCCGCTCACCACGGGGTGGTGGTTAATAAACATAAATTTATTCATTTTCGCTTTTCAGCGTCGATCGACCACTGTGTTTGTACGGTAGACTAGCTGTGAATGGCAATTCGACACACACACTACGCTTTCGGGTGCGTTTGCGGATGAAGAGGATCGCAGAGATGAAGCCGTTCGTCGTCTGGGGTCGTCGCAGTGTCACCGTTATGTCACAGGGTGGCTTTGTCAGCCGGGGAAGAAGGGGCGGATTTCACATGTGACGCTGGTAATGTTTTGCTAGCCTGGAGGTCTTGGTGTGCGTGTGTGTTTTGGACGCAGGCTGCAGGAAGGAGAAAGTTACCGATTATGCAAGCATTATGCGCCATTCTGAGCAGAAGTGATAACGAGTTGGTTTAATGGTTGATTAATGGGCGTCAGTTATGGTGACGCCTTTTGGGCGGTGCGTTGCGAAAGGAATATAAGACTGCTTTTGAGGATGATGAGGCTTTCTTCAACAAAATATTAATGATATTGTTTTGTTTTGATTCTTCCGTTACAGAAAGCTGCAACGAACGAGAGGTTGAGAGTGTTTCTGAGGATCTAATCTTGTGTTTTGTCCTAGTAATGTGACAATTGTGAGTTCAGTTTAATGTACTGCCAATAGAATGGCCTTATGTAGTCACAAAGTGTCCCTAAGCATAGCAAGTAGATTGAAGCGTTTGTGTCCGTGTTTGAGCAAGTGTTTGAGCAAGTGAATAATAACGGTGCTCCCCGAAGTGTGAGTGGAAACCAAAACCATGGCGCTAGTGAACTATACCCTGCCCTTTGGCAACATTCAGGCCCCGACGTGGGCCACCGCAAGTCCGCTGCAAAACCAGCACGCCTCGGCTGTGAACAATCTGCTGTACGGTCCCGCCGGTCATCAGGGCGACGATCAGGACTACTACAAAAATGCACCCTATGCACCACCGCAGCGGCAAGCAAAGCAATCTCCTCAGCAGCAGCAGCAGCAGCAGCAACATTCTATTCAGTACCGACAGACGCCCCGCAACAACTACTTGCCTCCTCCATCGTTCGTACCGCCCGGCGCCAACTATTCGCCCGGACCGACGCCACCTCCGCAAACACAGCAATCCCCGCCGGCGCCGGGTCGAACGTACGGTGAAGGTTCGTACGCGGACGGCAGCCCAACGAACGGGGGCAGCCCAGCTCAGCAGCAGCAACCCGCACAGCAACCACCACCGGCACAGCAGCCCGCCTACTACGAGTACTCGTCCGGCAGCTACGCCACGCAACCGGGACGCCCGTTTGCGGAGCAGCACGCCAACCCGCAGACCGGGACGAACTATCGCAGCAGTACGCCGCAGCAGGCGGCGGCACCGGCCCCGCCGGCGGTACCGCGAGCGCCCGCGAACGTTCAGGGCGGCACCGGCAGCTACGTCCAGCGGCCGGCCGTGTTTGCGAGCGTGGGACCGGCCGGGACGCGCACCTCCATCCATCCGGTGCTGGACTACGACGAGGAGGACGATGACGATTACTACGACGAGGCGGTGGAGGTGACTCCGATTGTTGGGATCTCAGGTGAGTTCCAGATGTTGGAAGCAGAGTGTTCTTAAATGTGCCATGAAAAAGGAGTAGAAAAGGCTCAAGGTTTATAGATACGAGATGTGTTTTTGTAGTCTATGCCTTATGTTCTTGGGCTTCTGATCAGTGTCTGTGTTCTTTTATGTCAAGATCATCCAGTTTCATTCAAAGTTTGCCACTTATTAATCAATTTTTGTCTCCAGAGCACCAAGTATTGCTATGTTATTATCAGGTTTTACTCTAACACACTTTTTTTCCTTCATACCACTATCTTTGATCGTGATATTGATTGTGTGGATATATAGATTGTGTTGTGGATATTGAATGCTCCAATGGAGTCGTCTAAGTTGGCAAGCTTTGTAATATCATTCAAAACATATCGATTTTAAAAAAATAATATTCTATATGTATAGATACAGATTGTTTTGTGGATATTGAATGCTCCAATGGAGTCGTCTAAGTTGACATGTTTTGTAATATCATACAAAAGATAGATTTTTTAAATATCCTTGTAATGAAAAATTATAATTGTTATGTGAAAATTATTCTAAACCAGTTCATATTTCAGGTTTAATTGAAGAACACTATAAAAAAAATAGAGACTTTAAGGCAAAACAGTGTCATAACGGCAATAACTGTAACATTTGACCTTCAAAACATCAATTCTGTCATGTCTGTATCATCACAAGCTGAACAAATCCATTCCAAGTGCTCATAAATACACTTTAGGGCAACTTGCCAGAGCTGTACAAGACGTGCAACCAATGTTCGATCGCTGATAAACATGAGCATCAACAGTCTGCTCCGCTCACCGTCTCCCAGCTGTCATCAGCGCATCTCCTCAATGCTTAAGATGTCACAGTGCGGAATGAATAATTTGTCGTACTATTGAGAAAGCCGCACGGTACTTACGGGGTAACCCTGACACGCGCACGCGGGGCCAGCCGCATCTGCGCAAACATGTGCGCGAAACGAAGCGCTTCTTGCTAATGCGCGCGCGCGCTCCCGCTCTCTCGCGTCCTATTAGTCCTCGTCTAGTTGCAGGACAGTGTGTGTAGACCTTTAGCATTGCGCTACTGCTGCTGCTGCTGCTTGATTGTGGCCACCCCGAGAGTGACCCACGATGTTCCCCAAGTACCCATCGTAAACAGAAAATCAATAACGGTCGAAACCTTCAGCAGCGTGCAGGCGAAAGGGGTCTGATTGTCTGTGGCTGTGGTTGAGAAAATATCACGCGCTTTGAACCATCATTCGTCGTCATTCGTCATTGCGGACGAATGTTTGCTGACGTTCCCACGCATACGTGTGCATGCAGGTTGTCCCTTTGCAAAGCGTCCTTACGGGCCGACCAGTGCCGGCTAATTGATTTATTGGGTGCGAGAAGCTTTCAACAGTGTGCCCTTAAGTGCTTTGCGTTTGCATGAGTCCGTTTGGTAGTGATTTATTGCAGTGGATGGGATTTTGTTTTTTGCTGCTGCATTTATGGTGGTACTGGTACGAAATTGGCAAACCTACCGAGATCCAGATGTACTTTTAGTGTGCATCTCCATAACCTTCGCTGCGATTGCACTGAAGATGGCAAGCTTTGAGAAAGGAACAGACTAAAACAAACGACCCTAAGCTAACGATCGCTCAAGAAGATTTGAAGCATTGAATATGCAACGAGTGACTTTTTCTCAGACCATAACACTCAAGAACGATCGCCATTGTTCCGACACGCTCCCTTTCGTGGCGTGTGGCGTAGGACGACAGCCATCCATCATCCAGCAATAGGAGAGCGCTTTCAAGCTTCTATTGCAGCAACCAGCAAACGACCAGACACTAGCTCACCGATCAAAAGTGTGCCATGAGCCGAGCGTGCGTCAGCCAGGGCAGTAAAAAATGTGCCAAGTTTAATTAACAGAAACACAAAATCTACATCCTGTGAGAATTCCCGCCGTGTTGCGTCAACGCAAAAACGGGGTGGGAGGTTGGCAACATCCGGCCACTTCCGACCGGCGGATGTCGGCGTTGTTGCTATTGCCACGTGCGAACGATCGATGTGGGGGGTTTCACTTCCAGATGAGCTGGTTGTAGTGGGAGAATCACACACAGATATGAAGATGACACCCCGAAAAGTGGTGCAATCTGATGCCCTTGCCGGTGTTTATGACTCTCCAGTTCTGTTTGAAACATTGTACTTGAATAGTGCAGCTGTTAGCGTTGATCGTACGGCTCACAGGAAACGATCTTCAACGCCTCCGTACGCGCAACGTTCCACTACCGTTAGCATTTTTGTTACGAAATCCACACCATACAGGCGGTAGAAGATCCGACCTGGAGGTCGGTGTTTGATCGGTAGAAGTTCACAAACAAATCGCACTCTACCCCTTGGGCCGCCGTCAATGGGGCGGTAATTTCACGTCAATGCCAGTCAGCCAGTAAGTCAGTGTGCTAGTAGTGCCACGCACACAACCTTTGAAGCTTTCGTCGTACTTTGGCTTTGCCTGTGTGTTGGAGAGTGCCTCCATCCAGCAGCGCCCAGACACGTGTTAGGGGTCGCATGGGAACGCATCGCTAATTGCTGCGTCGTACGCACGCAGCAGAGCGGGCAAGCTAGCTAGCTAGCTAGCTGATGGAAATATCTCACCAACGCTTCGCGGCGAGGCCTGGTATGCGCTGCTGATTAACGTGTGCTCTTTGATTAGCTGAGATGATCGACTCAGACGGTGATGGTTGGAACGTTTTGGGATGAAATTATTGTCGTGCCTTCTCCGGTGTGCGCTAATGTGCTGCGGGGAGAGGAGATTTTGAGGGGGTCTGAAGGACGTATTGCTGTGGTGGTATACACCCAGCGCAAGGGGAAGGTTTCGTAATGCACAAGCAAACAGATAGAAGTATCTTCCGAGTAATTAGATGCAAAGCAATCACTTGGATGGCACTCTCGTGCCAGCGCTTGGGTTTTGTTTGGCGACTGAGCGGGCCACCGTGGAGTGAGAAAGGGACATTAGGTAGTGGACGAAAATGTTGGGAGTTGATGGAAGTAGTTGAGAGGATCCAAAGTATCTGTTGCTCATTTTAGTAAAATGAATTAGTTTAGTAGCTAATTCTGCACTTTTGATTTCATGAAGGATATTAACAATATGAATATTAAGGAAATATGATTAGTATACAGCCCAAAATCAGCAGAATCTTAGCTATTCACACTATTGCTTTCGATTTCAATAACCCGTAACTGTACAGTAGGAAATTCCCGTTTTCCTTCTATGTGATGTACTCATTTTCGGGTCTCAAATTCGATCGCCACCGCTAACAGCTTTACCCTTCGACGCACTTTGTTTGTCATCCGTCCGTCTCCCCAAAATTCCGCAACACCACAACCCGCACACGTAAACACAAACAAACACTAGTAGCCTTTGCTTTTGACGTCCAAGACACTCTGGTCACTGCGTACACTTGGGCCAGCATGACGTGTAGGTGTACAGTGCGGGCTAATCGACGCAAATTAGCATGCACGGTGCACTAGATTAGTGATCCGGTTAGGTCGCGTAGTGGCGCGAAATCTTTGCACACCTATTTGTCAGCCAATTAACACCTGCGATGGTGGAAGTGGTGGTAGTGGTGTGATGTGCGAAAGCTCCCCTAGAGAGTGGAACTCAGTGCGTTGGTCGAGAGGATCCTGTAGTGTTATACGGAATTTCGTAGAAGCAATGCATTCTTGCCGGACATTCTTTGGCGGTGTGTAATGGATACTAGATAGATGACAAATCAGCCGGAAAATAAGTGAAAGGAAACATCTGCCAAGGACAGTATCATACCATACATCAAGCGTTACTCATGCGCTGCTGCTAACACACCCAACACAACACAGCCAACTAACGGCCGGAAGAATGTGCAGTGTTCGATCCGTTTTAAAGCGCTTCCCATTCGGTTTTGGTTTTGCTCGATCGATTCTCACAACACAACGCACACACCGGAAAGCGCGTAGGAGGTGCGACTGGTGCCGAGACTGCGAAAACGGGGTGCGCTTTAGGAAACGCAACGTGACGGGTCACCCCGCTAACCTTGACTTTCGCTGCTTGAGCGGCACGCACACACTGCACATCGGTCATTGAAACCCCGCGTAAAGGTCGATCGTCATCGGCCCCCACACAGTACTGGGGCCGAGTTTTAATGTGCGATCATGTTCTTTATTGGCGTTCGATCGGTCGCTGTCGTTTGCGTGTTGCGTGTTGTCGCGAATTTTGACAGCATAAATCAGTCGACCGGCGGCGCCACCGCGGTGGACGGGTGGATGGCATTTTGCACCCGTCGGGTTGGCTCGTGGTTTATTGCCGCTGTGTGTCACGGTGGGCTTGGCGTCGGTTTGTTTGTTAGCTCCTTTTTTGGATGAAGCGAGAAGGCAAGCCAAAGTTCATAACGGTATGATCTAACGCACCTAGACAGAGCTTCCGCGTGCATTTGTTTTTTTTTTACGAATGCTCGCAAAAGGCACGCAAAGAATGATCCTCCTTTCACAGTGCGCCGATCGCTTGCATGATAAAAACGGTTTTTTGTTGCTTGCGGCATTACACTGACAAACGTTTTATTCAATTAACACGCGGACTTGAAATGGATACCTTTTACACCCCCAACACTCACCCTCAATTGCAAGATTTCATTCTGCTCAATTAAACTACAACTAGCTCTACAGTAGGGTTTGGTGAGAGTTTCGTCTTCCAGGAAAGCGCACAATGAGCTCCATGTTACTCCATGTTCACATGTTCCCCATGATGCTCCGATATCGGCGAATGGCGTGCATGGGCAAGATTAGGGTGCGCCTTGCCTCTAACACCAACACCCCTCATTTCATTTCGGGCATTATCGAGGGGGGCGGGTGACTTTATGCAACGTACGGCTCGCGCATCTCCGTCGCATGTCTCTGGCGCGTGTCTACGTGGTTTCGCGTGAACTCGCTGGTGCGATTGTAGATCTAATCGCGCGCGGGTTTGCGCGAAACTTATGCACACACACACGTCGGATGTTTATGTAGTTTAGTGAGGTTGAATTAAATGGTGGAATGCGAATCCGAAGTCACTCGGCGGTTCTTTCACGCTTCAACCGAGGTAGGAAGTGAACGTGCCTTTGCCTGTGCACGAGAGTGAATGTGTAGGTTGTGCTGTACTGCCGAAACTGAAACTGAAAGCTCTGTTTTGTGTCTTTTTTCTGCTCATTCCAGATAATCGTAAAAACTCTCGCATGCCAACAGTCACACCGATCCAGGGGCCCATATTTATAAAGAATGGGACCGTTCCTGTCGTGCCATTATTCGCCTATCCTCAAGTCAGCAACGGAACGTTCATCCAAATACCGGTAAGTGTAACGATCGTGCGTGTGTAATGCAACACACACCTCGCGTTAAAGATTAGATAAAACTCGAGCGCCATTATGAGCGTGTTTCTGTACCTTTAAGTCTTTTAGTAAAACCGATTTCAGATTACTTGTAAGTACACTTGCCGATAGTGTGTAGCCTTAAGCTCTAATTTATCTGCAAGCATTCCCACCTGACAGCGCGCGCGTTTTGACATTGCGCAATGTATCTCCTAAGCTGAACGTATTGGTGACGGAGGGGTTCGTCGCCACCAACACCAAATCACTGGCTGGAAATGCTTTTTACAGGCCCGCTCGGCTCGGTGTCATTGACGCGGGTGATGCGATAGATTAAAAGATGGCTATTTTTTATGCAAATCAACTCAAGCGCACCAAGCAGACTTGAAGGAGGGCGGGGATTGGTATTGGGTTCTCCTCTCCAAAAAACCGGAGGAAGATCAATCAAATAACGCTACCAGTGTTTTGCCTGTGTTTTTTGTTTTGCGGAGGGAGGTTCCTCTTTGATCGCTAAAAATTACCAACACACATACACCCTTCCGGGGCCCGAAGATCGTTCTGACTTTCGGCACAGAGGGGAGCGACTAGCTGGGCTTAGGCAGCAGCACCAGAAAACCGGCTTAACCAGCCGCCCACGTGACAAATTTTTGAAAGTATGAACCACCAAGCAATGCTTACGAGCTCGTAACCATAGGAACGGTTTTTACGCGTGGTTCGGGCGACTGTCAGCTTCTTACTGCCTATGTCGGGGTACAGTACTGTGTAGAAGAAACACCCAACAACGATATTTAGGCTCTGTTTTTTATGCTTGCTCCAAGTCCAAGTAATGTCAGGCAAGTCAATGGACGAAAATGAGTTTTGTTGTTTGCTTGGTTGGGTGCCTTCTCAGGGGCGGGGTTAGGTACATGATTTCTTCCCGCTTTTTGCTGTGGCTACCAAACGCTTTTGATTGATTCGATTTGGGTTGATATTTTACCGGACACTGGACAATAAAATCCGTTACTCGCCGCGTCTAATAACCTCGCCTCACACACCATTAGGCACTGTGTAGTGCAACCGTGGTGTGGTGTAATAAAATTGGCGTCTTATGTCTCGGTACCGACGACTCGACCCGAGCTACTTGCTACTTGGACACCCTAGCTAGGTTTTTGTGGAACGAATCGGAATCTCCCATAGGCCCCCGGGTCACTCTGACCTTCACATTCACTTCCCTTTAACGGGCCGCCCTGTTGTCGGTGCTGCTACCGTGCGCAAGAACAGTTTTGCCCGTCCTGAGCAACGATCGGCAAAAGGTTGGTTTCTGCTTATGAAATGATAATTAATTTCGTTTCCTTAACGTTAGACACGCCAAGGCCGGTGGCCGTGATAATGCCACCTGGTAGGCGCTGCTCCAATTGTTTTGTGCAGTGCAGTTTGCAGTGAACGCATTTCCCGCATTCGCCCGCCGCCCAGACGTGTCCCGATCGGGTCTCGATCGTGATCGCTGCCGCTAGTCGGCTGGTAGGTGCTGTCCACAATACTCCATTTCGAGAATCACGCCATAAAAGCAGAAATAAATCAATTTGCTACCGTGCTACATGGGGTCCTCTTTCTCGGGCAGGCAGGCAGACCCGGGACCGCCATCAACCGGGACGCCATGTACCAATATTTCCGGACGAGCGTCGCATGCTAAATTGGACACTTTTGTGTGTGTGTGTTGGCAAAAGCGAAGCGTTGTTTATACTTCCACCGGCAGCAATCGTGACAGTTGGTGCTGAACGTGAGCAGACTCCAGTATCTGGGGCCGCTGCGGCAGGCTGCAAAAACGAGTCGATGAATCACACACTCACAAACCTCGTCCGACGATCGTCCGAATGGAAATTGACCACGATCACGCCACGGTCCGTTCTGCACGTACGCCACCAGGGTTGGGAAGGGTTTCGCGTCAACCAGAAACAACAAGAGCCAGCACCTCAACAGGTCATTCACTAGAACCTAGAGCACTGAGGCTGTTGGAATCGGGTGCTACGTGCGCACTCCACGCGCTACTCCATTATGTTTCGTCACCGTTTCGGATGCACACATAACCACAACCCACAACCTTTTCCCCGTTTTTCGCAGATCTGGTGGACAGCTTTATCCGTCGCGCTCGGGCTCAGCATTCACGGAGATGTCATCAGAGGTGTTCCCTGCATAAAGAAGTACCATCAACTGTTCTGCCCGACGGCGGGCAATACCTATCCTAGGTGAGTGTGGGGGGGCTTTGGAAGAAGAGGGGCAGGGTCGCGGAAAACGTCGCAAACGTGACGCAGGGACGCATAAACGCTGCGCACGGTGTGGACGTTTGCGGTAAAGTGGCTCATAAATTCTGCTCTACGCGATTGCGCTCTTTCCTTACGTCTGACCGAACCTCATCAACCTGAACGATCGCCGGAACATGACACGTAGAATTCATTAGAGTGTGTGTGTGTTCCGCTGCTGCGGCGTACATATTTTACGACGGACGTCTCACTTAAGGGTAAACAAATTTTTCGGATCATTCAAGATCGCTCGATCGCTTTTTAAGCGCCAAAGCCAATTTCATAGATGATGAAAGATTCCTTCTTTTTTTGTTTGTTTTGGGTCGGTCTGTGTCTATGCACCTTCTCTTCTTGAGTTCACAATGCCTCCGGAATTCAAATGTGGTCCAATCGCCGGCGGTCTTAGGCCGTCTCGGATGCGCTAAAATATGAGAAAGATAAATAAGTGACATTTCGAAATGAGGTCACTGGCGTCGCTCGCCAAGATGCGTCCACCACTCTGCGGTTTGAAAGTGAGAGCAAGAGAGACGGAGTCGGTGAAGACATTTTCAAAGACTTCGATTCCACCGGACAGTGAAGAGATTTTCCACTCAATTTGTTTCCCGGCGAGCGCCGCCGTGGGGAGGAGAAGTTCAGCAGGTTGATTAGAATGGCAAGGCCAGCTGTGTCATCCCCCGGGGGCGCGATGTACGCGAACAGGGGCGATGTACGCGCGCCACCACCACCACCACCAGGCTGAAAACGTCGTCAGGTGTCTTCACCGTGACATTCACGGAACAACAGCTTTGGTGGGGCCAATACACTAGTGATGGGTAATCGGGAGTGGAGTTGTAGATCAACTCTGATTCTGATGCTCAAAATATGAATCCGACTCCGGATCCTAACTGCCTTCAACTCCGCAATTCTGGAAAGATCAGTCTGGATCGGTCCCGATCCGAGTGAATCCTAACAAGTCCGGTAGAGTTCGGGCTAGTAGTTTAGGTTGGCAATGCAATTCCTAATTCCCAAAATGGCTGTCCGTTATCGTTCATCCTTTTCAAATACAGGGTTTTCCACGATTTATTGAACAGTTCTCATGATTTTTTGGTGCGTTCCCACAATTTTTTGATCGTATCCCATAGATGTTTGGTTCGTTCCCATAATTTATTGGTATTTTCCGATTGGATATCAATACAATTGGACCAAAAAATTCTGGGAAACGGTCAAAAAATTGTGGAAACGCACCAAAAATTGATGGGAACCAACCAATAAATCTTGGGAAACCCTGTAAGGTATCGAATATATAAGATTCTTAGGCCGAAAATACCCGTCTAAACTACTAGCCCGAACTCAACCGAACTGGACCGTCATCCGGACTCATCCAGATCCATCCGGAACCATTCCGGAACAATCCGGACTCATTTGGACTCATTTGGACTCATTTAGACTCATCCGGACTCATCCAGACAAATACGGACTGATCTGGATTCGAAGTTGATGAGTCTGGAGTCCCTCCCCCACGAAAACAGACTGAAGTAACTCCGATATGTACTCATTTGGATCGATTCGGACCTATCCGGACTCATCCAGATTTGAAATTGATGAGTCCAGAGTTTGTTCATGTACAACTCATGTTGGATCGATCCGACTCCGAATATAACAGGCACTTGCCCATCACTACAACACACACGCTGACAGCCGCATTTCAGCGTGCTTCTCAGCCAGAAGAACCCAGCAGCAGATAGTTATCAAACGGTGTTGTTACTGTAAGATATTTTGCATTTTGCTCGTTTCCCAGCGACAAGATTGAGATGTTCATCGACGAGAACAAAGCACTAATGAAGCGAATGTACGGTGACTTCGAGATGGCATCACGGTTACCGTCAGCCGGGCCGGGACGGAAGCGAAAGCGGAGCACGCCCGGCGACCCGTACGACGACGGCGACGACTTTACGCTGCTGCCCGAGCTGATGGACCTGTACGGGGAGCCGGGCGGCGAGGTGCGGATCGGGGGCGACTCGTACTTCAGCAAGCTGCGCAAGAAGCGCCAGAACACCAGCTCCCGGGGCAGCAATAGCGGAGGGCGCGGGGGAAGCTCCAGCAGCGGTGGATCGGGCACGAACGCACGCCAGACGGCCACACCGGCGAATGGGAACGGTGGCGGCACGGGCGAATCCAACACGGGCAGGTAGGGACGGTTGATCTCAAGTAGCGCGCCGATTACGATCGTTTACCCTATTCTTTTTTTGTTTTGGGTTTTTGTTTTATTTTGTTGATGCGCTCCAGGGTTGATGCGTGCGAATCGAAGATCGAGATAGTGACGCCATACTGGGCGACGAATTCGGCCGGCAAGGTGCGCGCCATCGTCAACACGCAACACTTTGAGCAGGCGATCCACCAGGAAGTGTGTTCGTAAGTAGAATGGCCCCCGTGTGGCTTCGAGATGCTGTGATGTGTGATCATCAACGTGTGTTTTTTTTATCCGTTCTATTCCGCTCCAAGCAGTAAAACCCAAACGAACCGTTGCTCCGGCGACTGTGGCTGTGAGCAGAAGTACAAATGGCACCGACTGCTAGCGTACGATCCGGACAACGACTGTAAGGGCATCTTTATGGACTGGTTCCTGTTTCCGTCCTGCTGCGTCTGCCGGTGTAATCCTTAGCTGCTGCGCGCCTGTCACACCTGTGGTCCGAGGAGACACCAAATTGAATTGAGATTTTTGTTTATTCGTCTGTTAGAGAGAGAGAGAGAGAGAGAGAGAGAGAGAGAGGATGAGCCCAAACCAACCAAGTCCAAGGGTGTGTAAGACACCATCGCTCTGCGTTCCGACGAACTTTTAGTTTGTATCGCTTTCTTTTCCAATTTCTTTCCATTTTTACGCTGTATGTGTTATTTTGTAAAGCATCATCTATCCGTTTTTATTCTGCTCTCAAGCATAACAATAAATGTGGAAACTACTTACTATGAGTGAATTGCTGTTGCGTGCTGTTTGTGTTCAGTATTATATCACAAATAATTCTAACGATTGAAATCCTTTTTACGTTTACGTAATGCTTTGTACGATTCTTGTATGACGAGCCCTGTAAATAGAACGCCTGAAGGTATGCAATAAGGTGCATGAATTCACACTGTATTTTGAAAACGCCTAAAAGTATGCAATACAAAAACGTTTCGAATCTTTAAATTGTAATACAATATTTACATTCAAATAAAACGCATACCTTAAAGCCATTTCGTCCAACACAATGAAACGGTGTTGCGTCTAAATTCCCCAACCAATACACCCTCCCTCCCTTTTGCACCCACATTAGCATAGAAACATCATTTGTCAATGCAGAGTACACGAATATAGAGCTGCTCGCCCCCAGGAAAAATGGAACGCACTTTTGCAGCCAAAGCTGGAATGTCTGCGTGGCAGAAGAAGAGCTGGCAACCATTTTTGGCGACCATTGAATGGTTTCCGGCCGTTGTCTGTTTCACTGCATAAATATTATTTTTGTTCGGTTTGGCTGTTGCGTGTCTGAATGTTTGTTTCCTGTAGTGTGTTTGGGGACGGTGTGTGGGTGGATGCCTCTTTTTTCGCTTTCTCTCTCTCTCTCCGCTCCGGAGGAGGAAGTCAGTGCGCACGGTCGCGTCGGATGCACGCATCGTTGCGTTTTGCGAGGGCAGGAAAATCCATCGATCCTCGTCAGTTGGAAAATTGCTGAGCGCTGAGTGAAAGGGGCTGGAGTTAGAGAACGGTTCGTTCTCGACGAAAATGAATGATGTTTGATGATGAGCGTGTTTGAATTCGAAATAAGTCCTGCTGAAAGCAGGCACGGCAGAAAGCTGTTACTGTAGCAGAATGGTTACGGAAAAATCTTAAAACCTTAAGATGTTTATGGGTGAGAGTCTTAAGAAAGACGGAGAGGGCTAGAGAGAGGCAAAAAGTAACGAAGGAAAGCGGCTAGAATGTGACCATTTCTCAACTTCAAGTTCATCATCGATTTTGTCGTGGTTAGCAGGAAAAAAGGGACGAACGAGACGGCATTTCACTTTTCTTCGATCGAAGCAAGAATTTTCTGGCATTAGGAGTGGCATTGGGTGTAGAAATAGTTTGTATGTTAGGGGTAGAACGATAAGGAAATTGAAGCAGCTTAAAGGAAGTAAGTATAGCGTTTAAAATATCAAATAATGTTGCATTAAAACGATTTTGGACTTGAAGTTGTACTCTTCAATAAAAATGAAAAATAAAACAAAACAAAAATACCTTTTTTAGCGTAAAAAAACACCACCAGATACTTTTCATTCCGTTTCAGACAAAAATAACTCAAAACATCCCCCTGCTAGGCTACGCGACAGCATCGAATGGGTTGAAAGTTTACTTGCGCTTACGCGTCCGTGATGGCTTTCGAGTTTGCGAACTGCACCACGTATTGTTCGTACCGGCGCGCTTTATACATCCCCCCTCCCCCTTTTCCACATCCACGCTCCACGGAGGAAAAACAGGCAGGAATGCGAAAAACGAAACGCAATGAACACAAAAAAATGCCAAAATGACTTATGTGCTGTGAATGTACAATTTTACGAACGTGAGCAACGTGAGCCCGGGAAAGTCCCCCCGACCGTTTGGAAGCTTTGCTGGGAGGCGCACCAGCCCCGGCCAAAAGGGAAAATGGACACCGTAAGCATGCTGGTGGGGGGAGGGCCGAAGAAAAGGACGTTTGTGAAACCGTGGGCGAATAACAAGACAAGATGCTCACAGAGAATAATAAGTAGCTCGACGTCGTCGGCGTACGGAACTCGTCACCGGGAAAGTTTGAGCGAACATCGACACCGATGGGGAAGGAAAATTCGAATAAAATATGAGCTAAGAGATGAGACCGAAGCGGGTAAAGTTTTGAAATAAAAATATGAACGACAAGCAATGAGTAAATTATTTACATTTAGTGATGAGATGAAAAAAGAAAAACTTTTACGGAAAAAACGGAATAAATAATGCAAAAGTCTGACAGGAAATGAATTACAATGAACTAACGTACCATTTTGCTAGCTTTATTTACTTTAACATTACTGCAAACTTGACCCCATATCTAGCATCTATTTCTTTTCCATATCCGACGGTTTCTGTAGCTCCTTTAGCGCCATATCGATCTCCTCGTACTTGATGTTGTGCTTCAACAGCGTCATTTCCTTCTCGAGCTTTTCCGGGCTGCGCCGGAACGGTGCCAATAACCGCTCGTCACTGATGTCACCGCCACCGGTCAGTTCACTGACCACGAACGCGACCACGAAGAAGGTAATCAACCCCAAAAGCGAGTAGTGCATAAAGCTTAGCTTAAAGATGAGTGGAATAGTGTCACCTTCGACCGTCTCCGGGACCGTGCTGCTCAAAATGGAGGTTACATTAGCGATAACACCAGCGTCACATCCATCCGTGCGTAGCGGAAGCATCGGAGGTTTAGGATTAAGCTGAGCTCCGGTCATAATCGTCCCGGTGAGCACCATCGACACAACGGCCGCACTGATGATACCCTTCGTGTTCATACGCCGCGATATCATACCGGCCGTGAACATGCCCAACATCGTACCGGAAGTGACACCGGAAGACGAGATGGCAATGTGCATCACCTGTCCCATCCGTTCGGCCACGAACACCAGCCCGAGCACCAGAAAACCCAACACCACAACCAACATCTTCATGATGTTGCTGGCCTTCTTCTCGCTTGCATTCGGCATCCGGTGGTGGATGAAGTCTTCGTAGATCGTACCGGCTAACGTGTTCAGCACGGAGGACATCGTAGACAGGGCAGCGGAGAAGATACCGGACACGAACAGCCCGGGTAGGCCGGGAATCTTGCTACCAACGTCCATGATGTAGTACGGCAGGATTTGATCGATCTTGGTGATCTTGTGCGTGGAGTAGGGATCACACGACTCGTACTTGGCGTAGATTAGCAGGCCGATGAAGCATGAGCAGCTCTTGACGAAAATCAGTCCGGCGGTGAAGATGATGAGTGAGTTTTTGGCCACCCGGAGGTCGGGCACGGCTAGGAAGCGCTGTACGCAGCCCTGGTTCACTGCAAGGTTGGAGACCCAGAGGGTCGTCAGACCGAAGCAGACCGTCCAGAACGATGTTCGAACGAATGGATTTGGGTCCATACTGTTTCAGAGATGAAAGAAAAAGCATGTGTTGTATCTTTATAATAAATTTCCAGTGTCCAGGATATTCTTACTTGAAGAAGATGAGGCGCTTTCCACGGTCAGCTGCTTCCCACACCTCCATGAAACCTCCGACCGAGCTAATGCCCAGCACAATCACGGCAATGCACGCTCCAATCATCAGCACAAACTGTAGCGTATCGGTCCACACGACAGCCCGCAGTCCACCGACCGTGGTGTAGAAGATGCAGATCACACAGATGATCGGTGTGATGACGTGAAGATTAACGCCCGTCACCTGGCTGAAGGCAAGCGCAGGCACGTAGATCACGATCGGGATGTAGATGATGCACTGGAGCGCGTACACCAGACTTGCCGCCGAACGGACGAACTTGTCGAAGCGCAGCTCGAGATAGGTGAAGGCGGACGTTACCTGCAGATCGTAGAACACTGGCAGATAGATCGTTTTCATCAGGAGTGCAACCTGTCCAAAGGGAAACGGAAGGTTAGTTCGCTTTTAGGATCTTTCCAAGTATCCGAGATGCCGTACCGTAAAGGCAGGAATGATGAACATCCAGTACTGCGTTCCGTGGCTGTACATCTCCGAAGGAACTCCCAACATTGTAATCCCGGATACGTGACTGTGAGGAGAAGTAGACAGCTTAAGATTCACAGGATCCTATGCATGCTGGGACAATTCTACTAACCTTGCAATAAGGGAAGCTGACACTGGGAATTTGTTCATCGTTTTACCCCCGAGCAGATATTCCTTCTTGTTGTTCTGCTTGATCTTGGACAGAAAGCCAAAGTACACACCGATGAAGGTGGAAAGAAGTAGTAGCAGAGCGAAGATCGTGTAGTCAAACCAGGAGAATAGCAATGCCTCAGTTATGGTAGACATTGTGCTGGTCGCTAAGATACTTTCGGTTGCGGTGACGGTGGACGTATCCGTTACGGTTGTTTCGGGCGTGATCGTCGAAGTTTCCATGGCTGCTGTGCTTGGTGGGCCGGTTGTAGAAGAAACGATCGTAGACGTACTCTGGGTCGTCGAATCGATCAATAGCTTGGTAGTTTCGGTAATAATCTGTGTAACGAACGTTACTGGGCTGAAGGTGGAAGGTGCAGCTGTACTCTCAATGTTGGAGACGCTAGCCAGCTCTACGCTAGAGTCCTCCAGCAAGATTGTCTCGTCGTCCATTGTAAACTACTTCCTTTAGATCACTACATACAATAAAACCAAAATGAGAAAATCAAGACCAAGCATTACTCCCGGAAGCAGTGACTGTTTTCCGCCCTCGGTGGCGTGATGGTAAATGTTTACAGAGAAACGTGACGTAGTCGACATGTGCTACCGTGTTGTTCTGATCAAAAACAAATGCCCGCTAAGCAGATATCACAAGTGCGAGAGTGCGCGCGCGCGCTCATGTCTACCTAGCAACGATTTGCGTTGTCACTGCCATAAATCAGAACGGACCAAGTGCCCCGGATCAGTGCGGATCATCATCCGTGGTGGTTGTTGGTTTATTTTTAGCACACAATTGATAGTGCTGGCGCAGAATAACGGACGGCACGTTACCGGAATTAGTCGCACGGGACTACCGGACGGTGGCACGGTACCTTAATGCGTGTTGTGGTAATTGAGCTTAATTTGTGCGCGTGCATGCTTGTACTTGATATCGCAATAGAAGACTCAAGCCCATTTTATAAGGTTGCAATTTAGGTCAAGGACAGAGGCAAACGAGAACTTAAACATACAACTTTTTCACTGTGACACTTACAATTTGTTCCAAAAATCACTATCCAAAGATCACTTCAACGGATCACGGTTCTACACACTGACTGCACTAACCATCCAGCGACTTCGTGGAAGGTTACTTGCGAGCAGAGCACTACAATGGAACTGAACACCTCGTCGGTAGCGCACCACAATTGTTGCAGCTTTCGGGAAGGGAGCACATAAATTGCATCTAAATCTTCTGACAGCAAGATAAACGCCGGACAGCCGGTACAAACACAGATAAGCCTGGTCTTTGAGATAAAACCAAAATCATTTCACATCCACGCGGCGATGCTCGACGTGAGCTCTTTCGTTTGTCATCCGATACTTTTTAGGATTCGGTTGGTTAAGTCTGGTTTGGTTCAGGAATTGAACGTTTACTCGCGATCGCAATATTACACTAGCATCAGCTGACTAGAACTTGAGTGCGGCCTGCGTCCAGCAAGCGACTGAGTGATCCGTTTCGGCGTACCGATAAATCTTCTAAAAGGGGATTTCTCTACTTACCGCATTGTGGAACGCATACAAACAAATGTGATGCATCTTATCAACCGGTCCGGCAAGTGAAGAAGATCATGCTGTGCGTGCGATGGCCACATTCTTCCCAGAGCATTATGATCGCTCGTTGAGTGGCGTTCTGTGTAGTGTTGGTTCATTGTGTGAGGAACAAGATAGTGATGATGAAACCTCTCTGAAAGTGCTTGTTTAGGATTTCGGTGCATTTTTGAGGATGGGTAGTTTCCACTGTGAGATATTCCGTTGGGAAATTTTATCTTGATTAGGATTGCATGAGAATTTCAGTAGTATGCTGACCCAAATAAGTAAAAAGGGAGAAAGTATAACGACGAACAAAATTTAAAATAATGTACATTAATACATAGTTGGCTTATCATGACTCATTTGACAGGTGGATTGCATACCTTTAGGCTGATTGTTTTACGAATTGTTTGAAACTTCAAGTACACATTTTTACCGCATTTGACAAAAGCTTGACCTGACGTTGAAAATTGTTTCATAAATGTATCGTTCATTATTGAAACTTCAAAAACACAGTTACAATTTACCAACAGAGGGAAACGGAGAAAACATGAAAAACATTTTAAACCGATTACCCGCGTGCGTGAAATATGTCCGAACCAATTGTACAAAATTAGCCTTTGCCGAACATTCCGTCGAACTCGAAGCGCAGCCCAGTCAGGGACGTGACGTTTTCAATATTGCACGTTTAAATAACGATTCAATTTTGACACCATTATTCCGGCACCGACCACCATCATCCACCACCCGGGCGGGGCGGCTCGACCGCAACACGGCGCACACTTTTTGCCAGCGACGATTGGCATCATTTGCATTTTGAAGTGCACTTTTGCACTTTGATGGAACGAACATGACACGTTTGGAGGAAACACCGCAGCAAAAACACCCACGAACATTGCATCATGGCGGACAGGGGCAAATACGCATAATTGAAAATCAACTCGTTGCATTCGAATCGAACAGTCCCCGCCCCAAAGCGCCAGGAAGAATCAATATTTAACGCTTAATTTTTACCCTCATCGCTCATTATGAAACCAAATATGTTTTCATTATTGCTCCCAGCACCCGCCCTTTTTCTAGATGGTGTTTGGTGAAAGGGATTTGATCTGACTTTGATAGGAAATATCAAACAAATGGTCGGTATTATGTGTGCCCTGGTTAATACCCGGCTAATGTGTTGCCCATATGGGGTGTGCTTGTCAAACAGCAGTAATTAGGCGACCGTATTTAAACAGCAGCAACAGTCGCGCAAATCAAAGTATTATCGGAAAATCAACATTCTATTTCGGATCGATGTCATCGATAATGCAACAACAAAAAAAGCGACAAAATTATTCGTTGCTTTTTTAAGCTTCACTTCCTCTTGCACTATGAAAACAGTGCCACGCAGCGTGTTGTTGGAGCTTGTTAAGAGCTCAGTAAACATCAAATGTTTATACATGTATTTATACATTTCAGACGTTGGGCATGATCAAACGAATGCAGCCGGTACCCCCATTCTGTTGCTGGATTTGCTGTGCGTCATTTATTAATTAATTATTGCAAATTAAATATCGCCCACTAGCCTAGCGCTTTCGCACCGAGTTAACATCATTAGTGGGTGTGTGTATGCTAGGGGAGTGGATTTTTAAAACCCCAGAAGTTGAAACATTTCCATTTCATTCGGGGAGTTTTCCGAATAAAAGGTGGCCAGCATTAATCACTGCACCCGTTATGAATGATTTATGCCCACTTGCTTGTGTGAAGTTTTATGGAAGCTTTCTGCAATTCTTTATGAATATCCTTTGCGTTGTTGCTTTAAGTACCAACTGGTCCAAACATGTGCGTTTCTTTTTTAATACACCAAACCATGTTTCGTAAAAGAAGAATATTAAGAATGATTATCTTATGCTGTGTGTGTGTCATTCACACACCCGAGCATACGTTAAAATCCCGAGAGCTTTTCATTTTTGATGTCTTTATAAATTACTGTCTCGCTGTGGGTTGTGTGCGGGACACACAAAACACACACACCGACACTAGAGACAAAACCCCAACAGTTTCCTAGCAACTGCTTTATGAAGATATATCACGCTTGTTGAGGCACTTCGCACAAACACACCTCGCATGCTGAAATAATGAACAGCGAAATGGCATTAAGCTTGTAAAGCACCCTTTTGCTAGGAAAAGTAAGCAGTGGAAAATTGCTTTTCCTACCCAACGCTGGCAGCCAGCAGGAATGGGAGAGTTTTTTGCTAAGAAAAGCACAGCCCCGCCATTATTAGCCTACGACGCTTGTTGCATGGTGACGGGTACACGCTGCGCTTGCGGATGGTAAATTTTAATTTATTTTAAACCCATTCGCGTTAACTATTCATGTGTTGGCAAGGGAGTGGTTGCATTAGCTGGCAGTCGGAATTTGTGTCGGAAGAGCGGATTAATCTGGCAGAGTGCCCGAATTAAAGTCGAGACAGTCTTGAAAAACGGGTGGGGCGGAAAGATTCCTTAAAAGAAGCAGACTGCTTTAAAAGAAAACGCTTCCCCGCTTAAAGCATTGTGGTAAATTGTCTTTTCATCAATATTGTATCGCTTCCCTCCGAAAACGGCTGCCAACTTCCAAATCCCGCTCGGGCGGGGGCTTCGAGGCGAGTCGAAATTAACTGCAAATGAGCGTAATGAAGTGATGAGATTCCACAGCTCAGTCTCCTTCCCTTTTGCATCGCGGTTTTGACGGAAGTAAACCGTCCAAAGCAAACCGTCCACCAAACGACGGTAAACCGAGAAAGCACCGATACTGCAAGCTTGCTTTCTTTCTTCTTTTTTTTTTGGTTTTGCTCTGTTACGGCAGGCTTTATCCTTTTTTATTTATTTTCCGTTCAGTCACTTAAACCCCTCGGCAAGTGGCAAGTGGCAGCAGGGGGCTTAGCTTTATTGCCCAGCTCACTTACGGCGAACGAGGCCGGAAAAGCCTGCAAGCGTCTGACAGTGATCCCGAGCTGACGAAGCCGATGCCGGGGCACTTAGTGGGCGCACAAAAGTGAACTGACAATCCCTGGGCAGACCGAAGCCATACACCGCGTTTGAGTGCGCGCTATTAGCACACTGTGTGGTGGCAGGGAGGGAAGGAAAGCGGCGGAAAAAGTAAATCCCGGGCATACTTAGTGAAGCAGCAGCAGGAGGGTTGGGAAAATCGCACGAAAAGTGGAAAAATTTAAATGAGTGCAATTGTTTTCCCCATTTTTTTGTCTCTCTCTCTCTCTCCGCTTGCTTCATTGTTTCGAGCGCGCTTGCTTCCTTGTCTTTGTTCGCTGTCATACGGGCATCGCATCCGTCGGCTGTGTTGCTGCACGACGTGTCAGATTTCAACGGCGCTCGATGCTTGACATACCAGACGTAGCCAAATGCCACCCCGGAAAGCGCTGAAAACGTCGGTGGAAGAGAGAAGATGAAGCCCTCATCCCGTTGAAGTAAGGAGCAAATCTAGGTCAGGAGGGAAAAATTCAACAGGATTTCCAAACAGGGAAGTCCCGTGCTGAATTTTTCGGCCCGCACAGTGGAGTGTGAGTCAATCAAAAAGGAACACTGTAATGCGGCAGATTATCATCATCACACGGTTTCGGTAAAATGTGAGTTTCTGCCTCGCTCGCCCTCGGATAAACTGCTACAGGGAAGGAAAAGGCCCCTCGTAAGTGGGGCAGAGCCCTACAGGATGTAACAAAATTATCGAATTGATGCGGCTGTCTCTCGGCAAGCGGGATTGACTTGCTACGTGAGGCAAGTTAAATAAATGGCGGAACATGGGCCCAACGGGTCGTTGTTTTGGAGACTTGTAAGGGGAAGAGATTTATCATTTTTAACATATTCTAAGCATCAGATTTTGGGCTGTTGATTTATTGAGGCGTTATTACTGCGGAAAAGAATACGGAAGGAAAGTGAAAGATGCAAGTCAAATTTTCTTACATGATGTATTGATGTTGAAACTTTATGAAAAATTGTCGCAAAAGAAGGAATTGCAATGAATAAAGTTTGAAAAGAAGCTTATGAGGCGATTATAAGGGCATACTGTTGACCGGTATGCATAACTTTAGGCTGAAAGGAATTTTTTATTGTCCTCAGCGAATCATTCTTAAGGAACGCACTAATCGAGAAGGATTGGAACGTTTGAAACAGTCCAATTAACTCAAAATGTAGTGCAAAATGTAGAAAACAGAGGCTGATAGCTATGCCATTAAGTACTCAAATATTCAGCGCCTAAAGTTAGGCAATTGTTTGTAATGTGATCCCAATTTTATTATTTCTTGCTAGCAGGCTTTTATTTTATTTTACCCTGCAATACCAAACACTAAAAGCATCAGCTGCAACCCGCTCTGAAGCTGCCAACAACGCTTACGCAAGAGAAAAAAAAAACAAATTGAACGTTCCATAAAATAGGAACTGCGCTTCGGGGCCAGCAAAAGTTCCACTTCCCCAATCACACAATCTTATTATACATGCATGCATGCATGCCGCCTCCGCAAACGACCGACCGTTGAGCGTCTTTATTTCTTGCCCCGTTCAGCAAAAATCCCCAAAACAAATCCCCCGCCCTGCCCTCAAACACAGCGAGGACAATATAAATGCGCCACAAAACAAGAAAAACGTCATCAGGTGCATCGAACCAGTTCCGAACCATTTGCATACGGTAATACACACGCGAGCAGCTGCATGCTGTTGCTGTTGCTGGATGTCAGGAGGGAGTATGGGTTGGTGCGGAGTGGAGGAGAAACAATTTTCTCATTTTATTGTCCATTTGCTCGGCACACACTCGGCTGCACAGTTGCGAAAAGCAGTTTATTTCTTGCTCGTCTTTTGCTTGTGCCAAAACGTGATTGTTTCTATTTTTGCATTCAGCAAAGAAGTTTACCCAAAACTCATCAGCTTTGCGGGCAAGTGTGTGTTTTTTAAGGAAGTGACGTTAGCGATTTTTCGTTCCAGCAACCAGCAAACAGAAAATTCCAGGTTTGACTCGCCAAAAGCTCTGCTTCTCCCCCCCGGAATGGCTTAAAATGGCGTGAGTATCGGAAAAAACCCCCGTCCGCCCTGGTACGGCAGCGCAACGAACGGGGACGCTTGTTCACATTTATTTTATATCACCACTGGGCGTACGCAGCAGTGTCGTAAATTCAAACTTAAACGCTTCTGCACTGATTTCGATGGGATTTCGAATCACTTCCACCTGCCAACCTGCCAACGGTTCCCGTTCAGTGTGTTGTACCGGGCGGGCAGCTTCCGGGAAGAAAGCCAACCCAAGTGGATCCTTGTTTTTCTCCCCCATGAGTCGTATTTTCACTTGTATATTTTCACCCTCCTGCACCAGCAGTAAGCGCGCGAGAGGAAGCGGTGTTACTAGTAGTAGTTTCTGTTCAAAATGGGTAGCCTGTGAGGTTGAGATTTTTCCTCCCGGTTCAGCACGCGCGTGTGTATCCCGATACGCGCGCACCACACACCAGGCGTACGCTTCATCACGCAGCATGAGTTTTTATGACTCGACTACCATGGCGTATTTTTTTTTCGTGTTCCTTGTTGTGGCTCTTTTAGGTAGATCCCGGTTTCCCGGTGACTGTACAGTTTGAAGGTGTGTTTGATACCGTCGTCGTCGTGGTTGTTGTTGTTTTTTTTCGGCCCCTCTTCCGCTCCGTCAAACACTTGCCGGAGTATCTTTTTCCCATCACCACGAAATCGGTCCCTTGACGCATGGTTCCACGCATGATGCTGCTGCTGGAATGCTGAACGAATAAAATAAAGGGCGTATATCCATGGAGCGACCACGTTACCACATTGCCAATGATCATCATCGTCACCATAAGCGCCCTGTTCGCATCGGAGCATTCGAAACGCCGGGCACACGTCGGTAAAGCGAGCATAAAAGTGATGTGTTTTCTTGAGTTTTTATTTCTGCCTCCAACTCCGGAGACCGTAAAAACGGTGGCGGAATATAAATTCCTTGATTTGCTTTCACTCCTCTCTCCTGGCGGACAAAGGGATTCAACTCGGCGTTGCTGTTTTTTATGGCCATCGGCAAGGCGCTAGGGTTGGAGCTTGGAGAAAGGGGTTTCGGTGCTCTGTTGTTTATGTCTGTTGGGAAGAAATCAAAGCTAATCCGGCACGGTCGAAATAAAAAAACAGGAAACACAATCGAGCGTTTGGGGGAGCGGAAAAGGACGCACGAAAATGACACTTCTTCAAAATCATCCGGGAAGCTGTGCGGGCTTGAATGCGTAGCACACACACACAAGTAGCAAAAGGGAGCATTTTTATAGTCGATTTCTTTTTTCTGGCCCCCTTTTTTGCCTTTCTTTCGAAACTGTTCGAATGTCCAGCAGGAGTGACCGGTTCCTTCAACCCTCGCGGCCGGACCAGCATCTCGAGGTTCGATACATGCAGCCCGGAGGGCTAGGGGTTGGTAATGAATCGTTTAGGAAGATTAATAATGGGAAATCGACGGGTTCGATTGTAGGGCGAAGGCACGTAAGCTAAAAGTTTCGTTTCTCTTTCTCGGGCCAGTCTTTAACCCCGGCCAATCAGGACCGAATCCTTCCCGGGGAAGGTTTAGGGCTATTTTTTTGTTATTTTATTTGGTGGGATGATTCCGGCCTCAAGCGTTCCGATGGGACTCATAAAGTGTTTGCTTCTAATTGATTTCTTTCGCCCACACATCCGGGGTAGAAGAAAGGAAGCGAAATTGAAATCAACAACATTCGATTATAGATGGAACGATTGTTTTGGGGATGGTTTGAATGTGACGAGGGAACGTTAAAGTGTCTATTTAACGCCTAAAATGGTGTATTAGTGTTTGTATAAGATCATTTTTGGGTAATAATCTTATAAAGTTTGTTGGAAGCAATTATTGAACTCGTATTTAGGATTATTTCATGTGAATTGATCTATAATATAGCTTAAAATAAGCGATCAATGAAGAATTGTTGTAGTGGTTGCATACATTTAGGCGCTTTTAATCGAATTACGTCATCAAGATGCTTTAAAATTTAAAACTCTCGTAGTCTCGTCGTTTTGTGTATCTTCTTATGTTTTATGTTCTCCACTTCCATTTATTGTGACATAATTAATGAACATATTACTATTCACCATGCAGCGGTATGCATCGACAAACATTGTCTCAACCTTCCCAGAAAACATCTCCGCTACCGGGAAGCTCATACCCAGGGCTGGGTTTCCTGAAGGATAAGCCTATTACACGCTCGCCGTCTTTTAAAGCCACGTATGGAGCAGCTTTCGTCGCACTGGGACCTCGTCACCGGTCTCCCGAGACGTGTCCTTCTTAAAGAAAACAAATTATCATCATCCGTAAACATAATACGTCAAGGCTATTTGTTATGTTGTGTGCTTCTTTCCCTTTGTCCCCACTCTTCACCGACCGAGAGGCGCCCCGGTCTTCGAGCAACAGTGAAACAATAACAGACAGACAAGGGAGAAAAATACCATTTTCCCCAGAATGCTCATCCCACACGCTCCCGTTTGCTTCCCCTCCCACAGGACCCCACTACCTTCCCCACCTACTCTACCCATTCGTTCGAGTCTCGTGCCTAATTTTGACCATTTTCGTGCTCTTTTAACGACTTTTTTCCGCTTGCCTTATCAGAGATGAGATGATGTACGATGGAAGCTGGAATCGGTCGGTGTTTGCCGTGGCAACAGTTGATCTCTTTCCCGCTTTTTGCCGCCACAAAGGCCTACCCAGCGCCCGGAAAACACGCAGTGTTGCGCTACATACCTCCCCGGAGGTGGATGGGGCGGGGGCAGATGAAACGCGCATGATAATAGCAGAATGGGCCGCATGGCAGCAAACGGACCGAATTCGTGGCCACATCGTACATCATGTTTCCACTATCGCAACACCATTTGTCCTGCTTGCTGGCCATTGTGGGTTCCCTTTTTTTGGCACAGGAGGAGCAGGGAGCGTGGGTAAATTTGCCTCCATTTCCGACAAACTGAGCACAAGGCGAGTCGAAGAATAGAGGGGAGCGCGCGCGCGTGTGATGATAAATGCCATTAGAGTTATCTTCGGAATGTTGTTTTCGTTCGCTTTCACCCTGCACATTTGAAGCTGCGAGCTACATAATAAACAGGGAAGCTTGTTAAATCATTAGCCTTGCCGCAGCAGTGCGGGTTGAGGGAATAGGGCAGGGAATGTCGACATTTGATGTTGGCCACTGGCGGGATGGTGTGGTGTTGTGCAAATGCTTGTGCACGTTTGGGTACGACTGATGGGTGGTCATTATTGGCGTAAGTTTATCAATGCATTGCACAAGTTGAGATGGTGTATTTTTCTTCCCCGTTTATGGGCCGGATTAGCTTTGGTTATGTTTATGACACCTCATAATGTGACCAAAGTCAATCGTCGTTGATGGAGAGCTGCATCTGAAATGTATGAACAAGGCGAGTTTAATAAAGCAGAAATGTACACAACGAAAGAAAATAAAACGCCTAAAAGTATGCTATTTTCGCAAAGCAATACAACATAACATGCATGAAATGATATTGCCCACTTTTAGGCGTTATTTTGTCAGCATGAAGCTGCCAAGGTGTAACAATAACCTTCAGCTAAGGTTGCCAATTAAATAAAGTTGTGCTTCTTATTAATTGTTCAAGGTTCTCGTGCTCACCACACAACACAATCCAATCAAACGCTCATATAAATTCCTCCCACGTTTAATCCGGAGGAAAAAAACAATTAACTTCCTACGCACGAGGATAATGATATATTGCAACGTTTTTATGGGCAGCTTTGATGCAACGGCATCCCACATCCCCCTTATAACCTGTCATGGGCTTCCACAGGTCCACTTCACAAAGCTCTGTCTCCAAAAGCTGAGAAAGAAAAGAAACTAAAAACAATCAACCCAAGACAGAGCTCGCTTTCCAGCTTCCAGCGTCTGCAGTGAATCGCTTCCTAGTTGCTTTCCTTAATTAAGAACACTCCCTTCCTTTCGGGTGTATCTGGGCGACGAGATCAGATCCTTCTTCCAGCTATCGTCTATTTATTAAATATCATAAACTATGTGTCCGATAAATGGACGGCGAATGGGTCGGAAGCGATAAAACATTTCACCTTCCGTCTGCACCATAAAGCTTTCCCCTCGACGTTCTGCCCCTGTCTCTCTCGCTCTGTGTTGCCGTTTTCGCACGATGCACTTCCGCATGGTACGGTGCCCAGCAATGATAATAAATAATGCATGATATTAACCTTTTATCATCTTAATATGGGAGGCGACATGCGGCGACTGCGAATGGAGGCGAAAACCCCTCGTGGTCGTGGCCTCGGTGAGTAACGCTTTAATAAAGCAAACATCATCACCACCACCATCGTCAGTATCAGCAGCAATGGGTGAGGTAGCAGAGGAACGGAGAGTGGAAAGGGAAACAACGCTGGTTTGGGATTATTTTTCTTCTCCTTGTCTAGCTGTTAACTAGATTTCCTGGCTGGTACGGTACGCGCCACGCTATCCATTCGCGAGAGGACGACCGCGTCGTTTGGTAGCGTTCGTTGGTGCCGTCGGTTGACTTTTTGCTGTGCTGTGAGCTGGAATTAAAATCCTTTCCCAACCGGATGTACACATGCATCGAGTTTATTGTGTTGCTGCAAGGAGAATAAAGAACAAAATAAAAAAAATCCACCAACTAACGAATCCACGATCCTTCCGGCATTACGCTGTAATGATTTTTGTTGCCCCTCCATTGCTCCCACGGTTCCCAGATGCACCCGGCGGCACTCGAGTCTAATAGAATAGAAACATTTTGTAACGGTTGCAGGTGCAGAGGTTTGCTTTTTTTGTATTATTATTGTGAGCATCTATGTTTATTTCTTTTTGCCTTTTATCAACCTTCTTCGCCAAACCTGCTCGTGTGGGTTTTGTGATAACCGGAAGTTGGTGTGCAAAATAGCCACGAGCTGGTTAACCGCAGCGACCCGCCGCTGCCTGGCTCAAACCGTGCATTGTTGGCGTAGCGGCTGATGGTGATGACGCAGCCATGAACTTCCAGTTTCGGTGCCTTTCGGGCACAGGAAGGAAAAATCATTTTCCTATCCCTTTCTTTCCATTGTTCCGGATCGTACCGGAAAGCGGGCCTTCTGGTGTGGCTTCACGGGCGGATCGATTTCTCGCAGTCGCCGAACGTTAATGGTACGTTCCGGTTTTCCGATCGTGTGTGTGTGTGTGTGTGTGTGTGTGTGTGTGTGTGTGGTACGTGAACCGTGGCATCGAGTGGCTTTTGTGAGTAGATTGTAACCTCGTCCTTGAGTTGGTTAGTTGTGTGCAGTTTTATTTTGGTTCCCGCGGTTGCGGTTGAACGGGAGCGAATGTAGCCAAATCCGAGCTGCTGGCAAGATATTCGAGTCGCTTCCGATGTTAGATTGTCGTATACGGAGCCGCGGTATGTGTCGAATGCGGTAAAGCTTGAGTGACTTGTGAGCTGCAGCCGGAGGAACACATTTGCTGCTGCATATCCGCTGAAAACGTTATTCAAATTGACGTTAATGGCGAGCTGAAGTGACAGCAGGTGTACAGCTTGCACTGAGGGATGCAAACTATACCTGGAAGTGGTAAAGCGGGCTGTAATAGACGGAAACTTTCCCGTAATCCTCAGCTTCAGCAACAATACACACAGCTCGTGCCGTTAGGTTGGCTGATTGATTCGCAGTAAATTGTGTCAGTTAACACTGACGTTCGTTCGTTTGCCGGATAAGCTTACCGAGCGAGAGAGAGCATTTTCAAGGAATTTTACATGCATCTAGTTTGCTTTCTGCAGCTGCTCGGAAGTGTTTCTTGGAAGGCTTAAGAGCATTCAGTTGAACTGAAAATGTTGTTCGATAGAAAAACGTGCCAGGAGATTTTAATGAGCACATGTAACGTAGAGCCTCTGCATTATCTGTGAATTGTAGTATATACATAGTATCACGTTTCACGGTAATGAGGCATAAGATAAGCTGGAATTATATTTTCTATTATTACGTATTGAATAAGGTGGTTAAACGGGAATTGAATATTAGGCACGAGTTTTGCTGCCTTAAAACAAACGTAATCCGTTCTGAAGATAATGAGCCTAAAGGTATGCAATCTGCTTTGCAATAATTACTTACTTTAATAAGCAATGACATTGATATGCGAGTTACATACATTCAGGGGACTTTGCGCCCAGAGTTATGCAATAGCTATATTAAAGGAGTGATGATCAGCAAATCAGCACATGTTCCGTCGCATTAAAGGATGCAGACAATCGAGTGTCTTTTGTGCGCTAAACCTTATCTCCTTTGCCTTCTTCGCTATCTTACAGCACCGATCAACCCCTTTGCTGTGTGTGGTTCCCTCGAGACGTGGCGATAAATACCGCCACAGAACCATGGGCACCCGTCCGCTGCCAGGCGTTTACACAAAAAGCTAATAAATGTAAATCATATTCATCACGACAGTTTCACCCTCAAAAGTGCCTCCCGTTTCGGTATCGATGTATGCCCGGTACCGACACTAACCACCACCCTGCTGTTGTAGCAGTGCCGATGCAGACAGGCTTAGATGGGAAGCAGACAAGGATAAACCGTCCAGCGGTAGCGACCTTTCATCAGAACCCAACCGCTGGTAGTAATAGTTGTTCGCCGGTGCCCCACAAACCCGGGACAAAACCCCGATGGCCGGGGGTGGGTAAATTTACATTTGATAATAGCGAAATGCTTATGCTAACGTCACCGGCATCGAAAGGACTAATAAATTCTCTATTTTTCAGTCTGGTGGGCACCGTAGGTTTTGATGTATGAAGGGCAGCTGCGGTGAAAACATTCCGCTACGTCCGTATCACGTAAATCACCATCACGCGGGGACTCCATTAGGGTATTGTGCAAAAGGTGAGCTGAGGGAGTTCGTCGTCTACCCCCTTGAAGCTTGGAGCTTTTTTTGTGCTGTTCCCTCTTTCTCCCTCTCTTGGTGCGTGTCTGCGTCTTTTATGGCCACTGTCGCCACAGTGCGAGGTGTGGTTTATGAGGTGGCTATGAGTGACGACATATTTCTTACGTGTGTAGCATTGCGTGGTTTTTAAGTACCCTAGGGAAGCAGGATAACTCCGGTCTCTGGCAAGGCCAAGAAATGAGTTCACTTCGAGAAGTAGCTGCGAGGGCAGGTTGTAATCTTATCCCAATGGGTAGCGGGTTATGGGCCCTGGGACCTGTTACGGCAATGGGAGAAATAGGTTCTCCACTAGGGTTTCCGAACATTCCACCTTCAGCTTGATGCTCGATTTAATTGAATGCAATAAATCAGTTGTAAGCAGTTTTTTGGTGGTGCAAGGCGTCGGCAGGAACGACATGCCCTCTCATCAGGATTATGAGTGGCGTAAGGGTCAAAGTGTAGTCGCACAGGTGAGGGTAACACACGCTTCCGAATGGTTGATGGTTGCGGGTCGGGAAAAATGTGTTCTCATTTATCACAATGGCGTGCATAAATTGTCACCTCGGCAAGGGGTAGAACGACGCAGTGGAAAAGGATTGCCTTTGGGACGGGGAGTAGAAATCTTAAAGCAGAAATTTGATTTCACAAAAGTGAGAAATTTTCCGTTTAATATGTACGTCATGTTGCTAAAAAATAACATAAAACACGATTGTCATCCATCAACCGTAAATAATCAATCAGTAAGCGAAAGCAACATAGAAACAAATGGATAATAAAGCAATCACCATTCAATCTCTTCCTTCTCAAACCTTTATTGGAAATGACCATTTTACTGCATTTCCATCTTACAAAGGGCATTAAGCAAAGGAACGTGAACAAAACCGACTTGGTGGTGCGCCCTCAAACTCTTAAACATCTTCGTTTCTTCTTCAACGCAAAGCTCACCGTGCACAGTCATCTGTCAGCGTCAGTAGCTATGAAACTTTAAACTGCTGCCAGTACGCGCATCGCGTGTTCCCTTGTTCGACTGGGAAAACGCAACTCGTCTGACGGTTGGCAGGAGTCCCGTAGCACCATCGCGTCAATCAGCCCTCAACCCGAGCCAACGCAGAAAACGACTGCACTTTTGCCACTGTAATGTTTTGCAAATTCAGTTCGAAACGTTGGAACGTCTCAAATCCGCCATTTGCTACCGGACCGGCATGCCGTAATGCGAATGAAAGCGAACGGATTAAGTAACGGATTCGTAGCCGCAAAAGCGCTCCCGGGGAAACATGCGAAAACGCGCTCAAATAACCAGCGAGCAAGTTGGCGAAACTGGCGAGTGCGTCTGTTGCTGCGAATGCTGCCTGTGTGTCTTTGGCAGGAAGGAAGGAAAATTAAATTATTTCACTTTTCCACCAAGCTATCATTCCACCCGAGCGAGTGAGGTAGCATTGTCGGCACTGGTTGTTGTGTTCCTTTTTTCCACTCTTCAGGAAGTAGTGTAAAAGAAGTGCAGCCAGTGCATGCGGCTGGAGGACTGCCGGAGACTGGTTAGAGTAATTTGAATATTTTATACTTCACCTGGGATGCGTCTTGGAGCGGGTAGACGATGGTTTGAAGCAGAGCGAACGGTTGTCATGTTTGTCTGCACGATAAACTGAACCCTGATGCAATTACAGTGAAAACGAGCTTTTGCATATTTTCTCATTGTTTGATTAGCAGTTAGGTGCTTGTACGTTCCATTTGCGGAATCAAGTTATGTGGGGTTGGCAAAGAGAACTGTTTGTCTTGGCATTTCTTTCATTTGTACTATCAATTTGAATCTTTCAAAAACCGTTTGCAGTTTAATGACAAGCTTAGCGTGTTCTTTTGATGCAAAATGGCTCTTTTGTAGTGCATGTTGCATACATTTAGGCGGAATCATACTATTTAAACACATTCTTCTTTTGATTGCATTACACAAAGTATTTTTATTGCATTGCATCAATTTCAACCAATTTAAATCGCATAACTGACTTCAGACTCATAACGCTAAAAGCTAAGTCAAACTTAAAATCACAACTCGCTTCCACTCCAAACATCATTCCTCAAAGCCGCCACAACCGACAACGACGAATCATTCCCATTGGCAATATGTGTACATGTCTGTTGTTGGTACCGTATGTCAAGTTGTTTGTTGCCCGTTCCGTAATTACCAACTTTTCACCGCCAACTAACGTACCAAGTCGTTCGAGTCATCCATGTCCGTAGAGGGAGCGCACAGGAGCGAAGAAATGAAAACTTCATCTAACATGGAGTAGCGGAAGAAACGAAACAAGTACGCTAACTTCACTGCCAACCAAAAGACGGCAAATAAATGTGTGTGTTGGTGGTTTACCCCACATAGGGTGTGCTGGCGAATTTCCCCGAAGGTTTGGAAAATTTGTCAAGAAAAGTGTAACACAGCCGTTTGAGAGAGGGCGAGAGAGAGAGAGAGAGAGAGTAAGAAAACTTTCATTTCAGCAAACGAAAGAAGAAACACAACCCCGGATGCAAAAAAAAAACCCGTAAACCGACGAGCTTCTTGAAGGTTATTGTGAAATCATTTGATTAATGGAGCTTCATTTTTCTGTCTGCACAGTCAAGAGCGTCGGACTCGTTGCTGGAAGCAGGGCGTTGAAGGGTTCTTACTTAAAATGATACGATACCGGATGAAGAGTTGTTCCGTTCTGGTGGTCGCCATACCATTTCGACCGGGAATAAAATTGTTACACACAGGAACACACAGGGAACGCCCAAAAAGAGTTTGCTCCCCAAATTAGCCATCGATAATTATCTTTCGCCTGGTTTTTTTTTTGTTGTTTACTCCTCCCGGTAATAGCACAGATTTTCCTCACCCTCAAATAGCACTCAAAACACCCGGAACAGTATCGTCCCGAGGAAAGTCAAGACACAGAGGCAGAGCTTAGTTGCGATTTTCGGTTGCGGGCGGGATGGAAACCAATAAAATCATTATAAAGTTGAGACAGGCTCTTAACAGCCGACACCCGGTGGGGTTTACAAGGCAGCAGTACAGCACTGAGCAACGAGAGGGCTCGATCGAGTGGGTGTCCCACTGGTTTTCTCCGGGTGTCGACGGGAACCAATTAAAACAATTTAATTAAAAACTCCGTGGCGCCGTTATCCGGCGATGACACGCTTTCCCGGGAGGTTGCGAGGGCAAGGATTTCGTTCGAGCAGTAACGCTACCAAAGAAAAGGAAGGGTTAGGGTCGGTTGAGTAAACCGTTTTGTGGTGATTTTTGTGGCGGCTGGGCAGGGGTTTCGAAAAGGTTCCGCGGAAAGGAGCAGCTCGGAAAGCTGTGGTTTGACTGTGCTGTCGCAAATTGTCGGCTTTGAGGATTTCGGGATGGTGAGTTGAGGTTTGCCTACACGCAGCGCTCCAATGCGGTTCGATTGCAGCGCGAAGAGAGGGCAAATTAATTGCAGAACAGTGTCGAAAGGAGGAAAAACAAACAAACATTTCCTCATAAGCTATTAAACTTTAACCCTTATTTTGCAAGTTTTTCACAAAATTACTTTACTCTGCTCCAATTCCTGTTAAAGCGCCAGTTTCAAGTGTACTGCATTCATGCTGATATCGAAGTGCACATTCAACTCTCCCCATTTTTGCACTGATCTCCATTTTGAAGGGCTATCAGTGGGGCAGCCACAATATACGGCTAGTCGGGCACTTGCACGGCAAAGGATTAGGGATTACCAATGTTGTCCCAGCTTTCCCTCGGCCCAGTTGTAATGAATATGAATGTGAGTCAGGGCTGGGTTATGCATCCGGACCAGGGGTTAAGTGACCAGGGTAAAAATAATCGATCGAAACGGATTTGTTCGAGATGGGAATTACGCTTTCCCGGTAAATGGTGCCCTACATCAATCGATTATGATCAAACTCGTGCGAGCGGGAGGACAGTCATCCGGTTGATGGGCTTATTTGGCCGTCCGGTGTCCAGTGTTCGGAGTGCAGTGGCGAAGAGTGTGTGTCCATAATTTCGTTTGATAAGAGATACGGATTAATCGATGTAAAGCTGATGCTATACCAATACGATATTGGTTGCGGGAGACTGGGCTTTCATTCGCCGTAATCCGACACTGTGCTTGAAATGTAAATGCATGTTTAATTCCAGCTGCTGTCGATTGTCGTCTGAAATCCAGGGAAAAAGCTAGTGAATTATGGCTACCGGAAGAGTGAACCTGCAAATAAACCCTGCGAAATTAGTTCTGGCCCTTCGAGGGTGAGCATTTTTATTTTTAATTTACTAGAAGCCTTTTTAGAATTCATGAGAAATTATGTCGTTATCCTTTGCCTTTCCAGCTCAAGCTCAAGAGACGGAAACAGCAAAAAAAAAACCCTCAAGCAAACCCGTTCATCAGACTATCCTCAAGTGTCCAGTTCACCATCCAATCAATCGTACCGACGCTGTACACACGGCGTACCGCGAGCTAGCAGGCTCATTGCTGCCACGGCTCCACACAATGCTCCCGGAAGCTGCTGTAACCATCGGAAAGAGAAAACAGCGCTTGGTGGTGGAAAAAGCCATTATGAAAACCACAATAAATTCCCCGATGTCATTTCGGAGGAAAATTCAAATTACATTCGCTGCCGGGGCTGCAAGTTGGGCATGAAATTCGAATCGTTTTGCGTTGGCCTCTTCCATTGGCCTTTCGGTACTGGCCCTTCCCTTCCCCCCGCCCCCCTTGGCCACTTCCGCAGTGAGCAAAAGCCAACCGGGAGAAAAGCCATCGCACTCGCGCATAACACTAATGCCTCGAAGACGTTTTGTCATTTGCCGATGTGCTGGTGGTTGGTGTTTTTATTTTATTTTTCGCTTTTGTGTGTGCGCTTTATCTCTAACTTTTCTTCCAATTTCGGGGAAAATCGGGATGCGCTGCGACAACCCCGGAAACAGTCCCGCATTGAAGTGGGGTTTCGAAGGAAGCCGGATCGGTGGTGGGCTTCGAACTCATTAGCATTGGACAGCAATGCTTTTTCTTCTCTCTTACCAGTTTCTTCTTCTGATGCTTCGAAGGCCATTCGGGACGGGAAGAGGAGACAGGGAATTAAAAAGCGAGAGAGCGTGAGGCATTAAAATTTATCGCAAATTTAAAAAGGAAATGCCAACCGGAAACGACAACCGGGAACAAAAGCGAACCAGTGTGCCCGGGGAAAACCGACGTTTTCCATCCATTATGGAATGGATAGCGAGCGAGGATTGGGGAGGCTTGTTCTGCACGGTGGAGATGCAAGTGAGTAGAGGAATAGAGCAACGACGTAATGTTGAAGTAAACTTTAAGCTATAAATTAAATAAAGAAACTAATATTGCACATTGCAGATTCAGGGTAAGACGTTTGGGGCAAAGGATTGAGTGTGGGGAAGTAGGGGAGTGTTGGGGAATGAAAGTCGTTTAACGCAGACTCTTTTTATTGTGAGCTATTTGAGTCTAGAATTTTGAATACATTACTGAATAGTCCAATAATTTTGAATAAAATTGATTCTTTTCAAAATATAATAATTTTTTTACGAAGATTTTGGAAATTTGAATAGACAAACAAGACAGATGAAAACACGAATGAAACTCAATCTCGTTTGGAAAGAAATACTCTAAATTTTATGTCTCTTCAAGAAGATTGATGAGTTGACAAGATCCTCGATTGCGTCAATATCCTTCGTCTGCTATTTATAAAACAGAATAAATGGTCGCATCTTCTGTGATACATTCTTCTTCTAAAGTAATCTGTCGCCAATAAACGACCACCACCAAAAAAAGACAGAGAAACAGACACCGAACACAATTGCTAGAAAGTGCATGGAATTCGGTCGCAAGATCCATTCCCATTCCCGATCGCCATATTGTTTCTGACCAACAAATCTGACCAACAGCTGAGGCACAGCAAAGCGGGGCAAGTGCGGGAGCATTCTTCGCTTTTCACACTGAATAATTTATCAGCTCGAAAAATGTCAACCCAAGTGCATGTTTCTAGTTTGCACTATGCTTTTTCCCCCAATTCCAACCATTGCCATTGCCTGTACTCGATCGAGTGAATGGTTAAAGTGTGAAGGGATTGGAATTATGTGCTGTAGCGACTGGCGTGTGGGATGGGAGTGAACAATTTAGTGTCGTATTAAATTTTCACCACTCGGTTTTCGCCACGGATAAGCGGAGAAATGGGTTGGGCAAAGCGGTCAGCGGAAGTTGAAGTTGTTCAGTTTCTGCTGCTGGCCGCTGGATGCATTAAAGCAGGTGGTCCAGCAAAGTTGAGCACGGTGTACGGATTCTTGGGGAAATTTGTTGAATTTTTAATGTAGAAAGATGTTGGGGAACGAGTTGAAAGAGAGAATTGCATTGTGAGAATTGTACGTCAGAGCCTTTTTAATAATGTGCGAAAAAAAAAAAAACAGAAAAAATGTTTTATTTTAATCACATTATGTTACCAAATCAATATAATTTCAAATTGTTTGGCAGTAAAGATGTAACAGTTTTGAACCTTCATTTGACTCCAAGACATAATAATTTAGATCCAAAATTTGTCTTAAATTCAAGGCCAGTTCCTACACGCTCAGTAAAAAATGAACATACCATGAAAATAAAGAAAATAATGAAATTCGCCAAAGAAAAGAAACTCGGCAAGCTACACCATCCGACGACAACACGAACCCTGCTGCTTACCGGAACTAAAAACTGCGAGGAAAAACTACCAAAGAAAAAGGCGTTGTCGAGAGCAGTAAAAGTGGCACCGTTCCAGCAGTGTCGTTGGCGATGGAAAACATGAAATCGGATCACGTAAAATATGCTCTTCAGCTGCGCTCTGCAGGTGATGGTGCAAAGAGAATTCGTAATTAGTGCTCCTCATCCTCGGGCAAATCAACCCTGCGCCCGTTGGTTGTCCTCATGCTGCTCCAAGTTCCTCCCCTCAAAAAGGGGTACATTAAAGACATCCGCATCATCGTCCGATGTCAGTTGCATCTGGTTTTTGGTGTGTTCCTCCTCCAACCGGTAAGTGAAGTAAGCTTTGAAAAGTGATAGTGTTTCGCGTGCTGGAGGAAGACGACGCGTTCGTAATGAATAAAACAGCTCCGTTTCGCTGATGCTGATCGAAATGGAGCTGCCTTGGCGTGTTCGTCATTTGGAAACCTTTCCCCGAGCACTGAGGTGAATATTAAATCATCAATCTGTGATAGGGATCACGCAAAGTCGCTCACTGGTTCATGACAACGACGACGACGAAGGCGACAGGACTGATCTCATTTTGTTTCGGCGATAAGATCCTGCATTATGTGTTCGCGCGGCAAAAGAAGTGCAACTCCCAGCGCACCGGGCGTAGGCTGACTCCTGTGCGTTGACTCCTGATGTAACGACACGATGAAGGGAAGCATAAAGTTAAATTAGTCACTTTGCATAATGTATTATTCAAGTAAGCGGCTATAAGTTGGAATCGAAAGGTAGCGAAAAGGTGGCTCTTTTGCTGAAGCTTTCAAAGGATAATGCATCGAAAAATGGATGTAAAATGTTGAGTTTCAAGAAGCGCAGTACAACCCTTCAGGAAAGATTAAAAACAATCACAGTAAAACAATGGTACTAGCCGAGCGTAAGGCTTATGTGAGGCTTATGAAGGGCCTCTTTTCTTTTTTGGGGAGGAATGATCCCTCTTTTGGGGATTTCAAACGTAACACAAGATCCGGGCCAATCATCAAGACTGACCATCACAACAGCGAGGCTCACAGTCGTGCTGCAGGATCAATCAATACTCCGTTGAACCATGGTATGGGTCATGAAACTTATGATTTCCGAACAAACGGACCACTAACACACACATACACTGGTGGTAGCACTATAACGAACCTGAGACTTTTCAATCCCCAAACCGTACATCTACTTCCTTGCGTATTGTATTGTTAGGCAAGCATCACTTCGATCGGTGCATAGCTTCTCTCTACGGAACGGAAAAGTACACTTTGCTTCCAATGCAAGAGTGGATTGTTTTCTGTTTTTCAATTTCACAATGAGCATGAGAGAGAGAGAGAGAAAAAAAAACATCACCACCACTCCAATGAGCGTCCAATGTAGGCGAACGATCCAAAAAAATGATCGCAAAAACCCTTCCAGCGGAAACAGCAAACGGAAACGCAAATGAAAATTTCGAATCCGAAACCGAAGCGGCACACAACGAAAATAAAAGAAGCGGCAAAGGAAAACATGTGCCAGATGAAACGCGTGCACATTGGAGCACGGATTCGGTACGCAACACTTGCTCACACACAGAAGTCGGATTGAAGTTCAGACAGGCAGAGTTTTAGCAGACGGCCCAATGCCAAGTGGAACACAGTATCGCGTAGCTTCCTGTTCCTGTATTGCTCGTTTTTGTGTTGCATCATTTGGACGGTCGTTGCACGGTCAGTCGTACAGGATTGGTTATGATTTTATGCGTGTGGGTGTGTGCTGGTATACGATTTGTACGTGTGCCGTTGGGAGCTATTTTTTAGATCGATACGACCCGGTTGCTTTGGGCACTGTGTGCGAGTATCATCATGCTACCGGGTCAGTGGACAAATGATCGCATCATTGCAGGTGTTTGCTGGACAGCTTGTTGTTTGGTATGAGTAAGGGACAGGGAGGGAAAATGTATCATGAGAATAATTTTCCAACTCCATGCAAAAGCTCCACGGCCGATGGTGATGAGTGTTGGGGGAAAAAATGAGCAAAAAGATACATTTAACTGATAGCAGAAGACATGAAACGACATAAAAACGGTGGTTACGTGTTGTGTGTACAGAAACAAATGCATAACCAGTAACACAGTTACGATGAACGATGAAGCTATAGTGCGTTCGGTTCGGACCCTCCGATGGGAAAGGATTGTGGCTTGCACCGCGTTTCAGCAAAGCGCCATGTGTAACTGAATACATAGAAAGATGCGCCTTTGGGCAAGCTTAGTAAAGAGTAAACGGCGATGGTTTGGAGGTAGTGGGTTTATGGGCTCGTTTATGAATCTGTTTACGAGCACAATGATTTGATACGGGATGAAAAATGAACGATGCGATGTGGTTTGTTTGTAGTTTTTGGTACTTTGTGACACAAAGTATCAAACGGCTGTGGTTGAATATGATTTTTTATGACACGTTTTATACCCGAACCGCAAGCAGTTACGTCATTGGTTATGAAAAGATGGTTTTAATCGCAAAATGTAACACAAGTTGCATACTTTTAGGCGTTTTTTCTCGAGCTTGACGACATTCGCCTAAAAGTATGCAATTGTTTTGTCTTATGTTTTAATTTTGAATTTTTGATATTTGCTTGCTAGATTTTCCACGTAAACATGGTAACTTTCAACATTACGAAATCCTCCAGCATCCATTACACGTGCAAGCAATTGAGGTGCGGCTTAGCAGATTTGCCGCAGGTTAAACGATTCGCGGCACTCATCCTGAGGGTGCCCACCCGCCCTGAATCTTATCCACCGAACAAAAAAAAAGCCTCCCGGAAACTCGATAACAGGAATAATTTAGCACGGAGGCACGGATTATGCGTAACGCCGCGAGGCTCCCTCCGCCGTGAGATAATGATGTTTTGATACCGGTCGGTTTATCGTGCCGCATTTATCTTGCCTACGCATCGCCGGTCCTGCCCGGTGCAATGGAAGCCGGAAAGATTGCTGCTTTTTTTCTTTTTTCCAAGGGAAGGAAACACAAATTTCAGCAGTCAAGAGGGGAAGAAAAAAGCAGCCGGTAGTGGTGTTTCTAAATAAATTGCCTCCAGGAGGGCATGGTTGGTGTGCTAGTGGTATTCATGAGTGAAGGCGCGCGGGAATTGAGGTGAATTGAGTCAACACTCACGGTGTTTAGGTCCTCACCGAAAGCCCTACTACTACTGAGGGATGTTCCAACGAAACACGCCGAGCATATCGTTTATCCACCGGGGGAGGTAGGCGGAGATGATGCCAGTGAGTTGGTGTTAAAATTAAGATTTGACTTTTACCCGCATCAAGCGCACGTTTGTTCCGGATTTGCTCGAACAAGTTCAATATTTGCACGCTGGTCTGACGAAGTTGTCGTCGCAGTGGCACAGTTTTGACGCAAAGTTGTATCGTTCAGCACTTTACAAGCTAAGCGATGTGTTGTTTGTCATGATTTCAAGGCTTTAACGCCTTAACCAACAACACCTACCAACGAAACATAAGACCACGCGCCCCATATCCGTCAAACCGTGTTGACATACTGCAAAGGATTTTTAACCACAAAACTTAAACGACTCTTGGGGCGGAATTATGTCCCCTGCCGGAAGCGATGACTTTAAGGTAAGGGGGGCACACATTTTAATTACATTCCCGTTGCCAACGCGTATAGGATAATATTGCGAATTGGCGTGGAGCGTTTATGAGGCGAGATGAGTTTTTACCCAGTGACACCCTCGGCAGATGACATTAAAAATTATGGCTCATCAAATGCGTCATTTTTTTTTTTGGAGTAGATGCCCGTTTCTAGGGAAATGAGTGATGGTTTGGCGTTGACAAAATAGAAGCAAAAAAACGCATCCTGACGAATTCCGTAGCAATTTACGAGTGTGTAAGTGTGGGAGGGAAATTAGGTTAGGCGTTGAACCGCATCTAAATTATGATTGCACGGTGGTGGCCGGGGCCTTAATTCGGCCTTGCCCTGCGGGGACTAAATCTCACCACGCGCGATCGATGCGCCGCAGGAATGCATGCACGTGTTTTAATGTTTTGGGGTTTATGTTCGTAGGGCGGCGAGGGTTCAATTCAATCGTAAAGTGTATGCTTTTTGAAGGTTGGTGCAAACGAGCATCGTTCATTGCTTTATTATGAATATGTTAGGAGTTAGGGCAGTTTGTTAGGAGCAAAGGTGCATAGGGGATTTGCAGTGATATCAAGTGATGTAAATTAATATTAATTATTAAGAGGTTTGCATATGGAAATTGTTGCTCATAAAGTGTATGTTTGGTAGAGATACAAAGTTTCCATCGTCACAGAACCTGTTCCTGTGCGTTAACCATAGAATTGACATGAACAGTGTTGCAAAATGTCCCTGTCAATGTCACAAAAAAATCTGACTGAAACAAAATCCATGTCAGCGTTACGTACTCAATTGTGATAACCAGAGGGGATACTCAGAACGGTTGGTGTGACCAATACATGCTCATGACATGTTTGTTACCATCGCTTGGTCAGTCACTATGACACGACTTTTTTTGCTGTGATCAGTTTTGACATAGTCATGACAAATACTGACTGAAACAAAATTATGTGAGATTCACGGGCTCTACTGTGATGATCAGTGGAGAGACTCAAACAGTTGGTGCGACCATTGCATGCTTGGTGACATTGTGTGCAACCAACTCGTGTTCAATCACTTGGTCGAGACACTTTCAGTCGGTGATCATCGCGATGGTCATGGGAGATATGCGGTGCGTGCGAGTGGTTCCAAGAAACAAAATGAGCATGTTTTCTCGCTCTGTTTGACCCGACAGATAATCAAAACAGATAGAGGGAGAAAACATGCTCATTTTGTTGCTAGAGCCCACGCGCCAAGTATATTCCAAGAATGTCGTGATTATCGCCGACAAAAATGTCGTGACCAAGTGAGTGACCAAGAGTTGAGTGCTAATCAAAATGTCACTAAGCATGTGATTGATTCTCCAACTGTTTGAGTATCGTCGCTGATCATCTCAGTTGTGTACGTGATCTGATTTGAGCTTCGTTTCAGCCATGAGTGTTGGTGACTGAAACAGTGGCATTTGGCAGCACTGTTCACAGCCAGAAAAAATCATAATTATACGTGCGCCGGCATTAAGCTAAGCTTGTCAGTCAGAGTATCGCGTTGGAGTCAAAAATTCACATGTCGTGTTCAGCATGTCATGACGCACTTTTATTGACTATCAGCAATGAGCATCAAGCTACCTCGGATATGTTCATTGTTTTCGTTGGTGAAAGTCTCGTGATACTCATGACCAGTGTTGTAAACTGTTGACATTTTTTTTGACGTTCGCAGTAGGCTACTGGTCAAAATCATTTTTCGTACATCACATTCACTGTTGCCATGACACGACTGTTCAAGAACGACATTCATTTCTGTAGTTACCGTCAGTGTCTTTGCGATGACATGACTGTAAACAAATGTAGTTTGAATGTCAATTGACATTCATCTTGTGAATCCAGAACTGCTTGGTGCCTTTACTTTTTTCGTAAGTGACTGAACAATTAAATATTTTAACTTGGCCCGTGCGAAAATCAGTGTCTTCTTGCTGGTGTACACGAATTTAAAGAAAATATGTTACAAAGGAGAAGGCGATGTAGTGCACTTGAAAATGAAAGTCAAATGAATGTCGCCAAAAAATGTCGTCGAATCAATCGACATTTTTTGACATGACTGTAGAATGAAAGAGTGAAAACTGAATGCGAAGCTTCAAATCGTGTCAAAGTAGGCAATTTCATGTCAAAAAACGTCACCGCTAACAACACTGCTCATGACATTTTGCAGCACTGGCCATGACTAAATCACTAATATTGTCTGTTTAGTACTCGTTTCAGTGACAAAATACAACAAATTATGTTTTTTTACCTAAAATGATGAAAAGAACATATAAGATTCTAATAAGAGTTGCCAAAGTGTTTTCCTCTACAATGCTTAACAATCATATAACACAAAAAATAAAAGACAATAAAGCACCTGAAATGGGCAATAAAAAATAGCAATAAAATTGAAAAGCTTTTTTCCCCCTAAATTACATCGTACTCGGCAACAAGATAGCCGCTAGACAAAAGTCAACATTTTTTCTCATTTTCTTAATACTAATAACGCATAAATTGGCCCGCAACTGTACAGGCCACAATTGTGGGACGGAATAAAGCATAAAATGGTGAAAAGAAAGATACTAAACGTACGTACGCTCGTTTTAGTTGAATTGAAATCATCTCTACCACGCTCGCCGAAAACCCATCATGCAAAAGAATGGTGAATAGTTTCTGTACGTTAAATTTAACCTTTTGCAAAAACCATAATCTTTCTCATCAGCCGGAAAGGCGGGGAGGGAGAGACAAACAAAAAACACACAGCGAAAGCTTTCGAAACCCTCCCTGTCCCTTGGTGCCAAGAACCAAGAATTGCGTTGAAAAACGAAATGTAAAACCATTTCACCATTGAGCGCTCGCCATTGACGCGCTCGAGCTAGAAACTGGCACTGGTACCGAAATAAAAGAAAAAGGAAAGCGAAAACAAAAACTCCACAAGAACAAAACACAAACCCCGGGAGCAAGTAGCAGCACCAGCAGTTGCAGCAGGATATTTAGTTACTCTAAAAGCTTCCTAAAAGACCAGCTTTAGCCCGGGAGCGGGATTGCGTTCGCCCCACAAGGGAAATGGCTACTCTTCGGGTTGTTTGTTCATTGTTAAGTCGTTACCGAGTTTCTTTTTTTGTGCCCTGGCGCCCTTTTCTTCTTCGCCTCCCGGTACCATTGTTTTTCCATTTCCGTGCCTCATCCGCTGTAGTAGTGTGTTATGGTGGAAAGGCTCCCCCCGTTTTGGAAGAGTAGTGGGCGATACAGACCGCATTGCAGTACTGCGCTACAGTTTTGTTTGCATTGTCCCATACACGTTGCTCGTACGCTTACGTGTGGGCCGACCTTACGAGGATGTTCCCCTACACCACCACCACGCGGGAGAGGCTTTTCCAACCAGCCAAACCCGAAACAACGATAGCAAAACGTCCGGAAATAGCTTCCTTCCTCGTGGGTAGTGGAGGATTTGGGGCAAGAGACAATACTATCCACATGTGGGAAATGCGTCCTGGGCGTCCCTTTTGGGATGCTCGCGGCCAAATCCTGAAGGACTTACGCCGGTACGTCGTCTCGCTTTGGAGCTACTTTTGTCTACCGGAGCAGTCGCGTCTCGTTGAAATGAGTTTTCCCATGAGTGAGTGTGTGTGTCTGTACTGTGGGCAGGAAAGCATTGCACTAAACCCCGGTAGGAAAGACCACGCCGTGCCCAAAGCACCAGATAACGGTAACGCTCGTTTCCATTCCCCGAACAGCGGCGGTAGCAGTTCCTGGGGTTTGGGAAAACCTCGCACGCGCACTTCCGCTTACGTGTTCGATGTTTTTCACGAAAAAGAAAAAAGAAACCCCCACCACAACCTGTAATGACAGCGTTTAGTGCAGTGTAAGGCTCGCAGGCATTAGCATATTGTCGGACAGTTGAACTAACCATTTGGGCGAGTGCGAGTGCAGTCCACCCAATCGCAGTCCACATTGCAAATGGACGATGCTGCTGCTGCTGCTATCGTGGCTGCCCATTTAGCGATGACAAAATGTGTTAATTACCGACTGGCGATCACGCGCCATCTTGACCGGTCGTTTTTACAACAGACCCTCGAGGACGAGTCGTTATGGGGGAAAAAGGTAGAGTGTGCGCCGCGCGAGGTAATTAAAGAAAACTCATTACGAATGCACTCACGGTATCGATGCGAGATAGTGCTGATAATGGCGTCCATTTCGTATTGCCGGAGGGAGTACGGAGGGGTGTCGATGAGTCCATTGGGACATTGACAAGGTACTTTAAAATGGGGCAATTACCATGTGCTGTTAAGGAATGTTTTTATGGCGTGCGAGTATTGCACGTTTAAAGACTCCAGGGAGGAAGTGGTCGTGATGTCTTGTTGAATGCAAATTCCAGCAATGATGAGATCTTTAATCAAAAATGACAACCTCCTCAAATAATATGTCAATTACGGAGAATCCTCAACGGAGCATCTCTGGAAATCAATGAGAACACATCTTCAAGCTAAACCACCAAAATGCCCCATGAGCTATCCAGAATCCAAAGTTCATCTTCCTGCCAAACTGGGGCAGTAAATCACGCACGTAGCAAAACCTCGAAAGCTTATAATTAATAAACTGACAAGCTGCGTCGCAAAAGACCTCATTTAGCAAAACCCAACCACCAACCACTGCAAGACGCACGTCCACAGGCGTCTTTGTGAGGCGGCTAGACCACTAGCCACAGCGCTGCAGCAAGTAATTGATTTAGCCGACAGGACCACACAAGCACACACACCAACTCCAGCCGAAACCGCAACACTTCATCAATCTTAATCTGTTTTCATTTGCGCTAATCCATCGAGCGCCCATCGACTGCCGGGGCTGAGAAACTGAGCCCGGCGATATTATCTGCCCACTGGCCGCGCTGCTGATGGACAGATGGATCAGTTTGGACGTTGCAAGTCGCCGGTCATGGAGTGCTGGGAAGTGTGTGCGTGTGTATGTGTGTCAGTGTAAGATCGCCTGATATCGCCCGTGCCACAGTGACCACAATCACGTTCGCAACACATTCTCGCGAGCTTCGCTGTGCTAAAACACGTGCGAAAACGAACGGGGAATCAAGCAAGCGCCCATAACTTCGCCCAGCCCGTGGCGTTGAGATTTATGTCTAAGATAACTAATTTATAGTTTAATTGTGAAACCACCGGCACACGCTGAGTGGTGTGATTGTGTCTCTGCGTGTGTTCCGCTTTACAAAGCATGGCGAGGAATTTTAACCAGACGCAGCGGTAATCCACTAAACTGGACGCAACACGCTGCCTTTTGTCGATATCATTTCGCAGCGAAATACATGTCACACAATATCGTTTCGCACGATTGTTTATCTGCCTGTCGGAGAAATGTATCTGGATTTCATTTCGAGTAATAGTGCTCGCCTTAATGCAACCTCTTACTAATTGCATGCTTTATTTGGCGCCAGCCCTTGATTGCTCTGGAAAGCTTCATCAGGCGCAACATCAGGCCACTGAAGTTGTTGTGCGCGTTCCAGATGAAGTGCAAATTCCCGACAGCAAGATGAGAACAGCAGCACCAACAAATGGTAAAAAGCAATCCACTTTCACCTTGCTGAAGGATTTGCCACGTCCGTCGTCGTGGTCTCTTCGCTGATTCGCCTTTTACGCGCATCCACTTTCCCGTGCATCAGTTTCTGGACACAATCAACCGGAACCCGTCCAAAGCGCTGGCACTAAAACGAACAAACAAACGTAGATGGAAAGGGGTTAGTGATGGTGGTTTGCTGCTTCCAGGCGTAACATCTGTTTCTTTCAGAAGCGAAATTTATTATATTCCCCTGAAAATCTATGGTACCGCTTTTCTGTGCCGTCCGGTGCATCTTGTCCGCTGCCCGAGCCAACTGTTTCAATGGTTTGCTAAGGGGTGGTGTGTAACAGATAGCGGAGGGGTGGGTGAAAGCATTTCAAGCATGATGCATACGTAATGCAACGAGCTTGGCAAGAGAACAACGCCCGTCGAGAATCATCCTTATAAAAGCTCTGTTTCTTCTCATTGACGATATAACTTTTCTCGTTTCTTTTAAATTTGACGAACAAGACCATGATTTGTTGGAAAAATAACCAGCGAATGTGCTGCAAAGGATTTATTGAATCGATTTGTACCCGCATTGTGCTGATATGGAGAAAGTGTTGATTAGCGTTGCTATAAATTCGTTATGGTAACGCCTAAAGGTAGGCAAACGTCGCATCATTACTGATTTAATAAGAATGCTAAGAGTTTGTGTGCGCAATACGAGCTTCGATGGAAGACAGAAAGATGAAATTTAATCTTTGAAACTGAAACTATTGAACGATACCAAAAAGCACTCAAACTAGAACAATTTCTTAAAACCTTTTCCCCGCACTAATACCATTGATCATTGCCCAACAAAGCCGAACAGTTCGGTTTGTTTCCGTGTTTGTCGGAAGCGGCTTAAAGGACGACTTCAATTCAAACACACACACCGCACTGGAAGGATTTTTCTTTGCTTCAGCCCATAAGACGATCATCTGCTAGATTTAATAATAATACACCAGCAACGAGACCATAAAGGCAAACATCGCCGTCACAAAACATCAAACAACTCCCCCGGAGCGCGCCAGCCGAACCGAAACTTCCAGCCAGATGGCTTTGTGGGACTTGGCAGATCGTTCGTATGGCTCCAAACGAACAGAGAACCGCTTGGCAAGAGACGGTGTCTGATCAAAAGGGCGGTTTGTTTTTCTGGAACAGAAACTATCAGCTACCGAAAGGAAGTAACGCAAACGGCAAGCTATCGGCTTAAGGACCATTCAATAGATTCGCCCCGTAACGGGATGGAAGTAGCAGCGGGGTAACGCTCTTTTGTCGCGTCCTTTAACTTCGGGTGCAGGGTGGTTTGCAATGTTTTTTGGTTTTTCCAAAACGAACAGCATGTAAAAGGACGAGTCGTTTTTAGGCGAGGGGTACACTCTCGGCACTTTAAAGTGTGCTCCAATGGAATGTGCTGAGAAGCGGCATGTGCTGGAGGTTACTGTTGATTCCCCCCGGAACTGTAAGGCTTATGTGAAGTCGGTCCTTTAGTTCCGCCCTTACCATAGGAACGGCAGCTTCTCAATGGATAGGTTTCACAACGACACGCTGATCAGTTTATAGATACTCTTGTTGCCTTTTCCAAACCAACCCTATACCATACGCACCGGTGCCATCGTTAGTTCGCCAGTTCTTTTGTGTGAATGAAGCACAGCACGGAACGTCCTTTGAAAGCTTTAAATTTAATGCAAATTTTATGTATCCTCCCCAACGAACCCACTGCCTCCCCCAAAACGACACGGAATTGAAAAGTCATCCCTGCTGCGCTCAGCATTGGAAGAAAAATCACACTTTCGTAAGAAGCGGTCGCAGTCAAAAGTGAATTTCCGTTAAAATATTGCATTTTGGGCTAAAATTTATGTGACACAATCGACTTGCTTGCTTTTATTTCCACGAAATTCCTTCAACCGGGAGGACTTTCTTTCTTCACCAGTCGAAACAGAAACCGTAGCCGTGTGAGTGAGTTAGTGGCCGCTCACGTACGCTCTTCATTGAGCGGGGGCCCACAACGTGCCCAACCCGATCGTGTGGCAATCGTGCGTTTTATGTGCGAAATGTGGTACGAGCAGCTAGTTCCAGCTAGAATGTGTTTTCGGGCGGCGGGCTAGGACACGCACGAGTTGGAATTTAGTGCCGAAAAGAATTTGAAACTAGGCCACGTTTTGACGCTGGGCTCATTATTATTGGCCAACTCGAATGAGGTTGGAGCGTTTCGGGGGAAAGAGCCTTGCAAGGAGAAATGGTTTCTCCTCAAACCAACATTCGGAGAAAACGTTTCGGTGGCCTGTGAGTTGCTCAAATTTCCTTTCGGGTTCGATTGCCACGTCACCACAGATGCCACAGATGGGCCACGCTTAAAGACAATTGAATCCACCGAAGCAAGATCCGACCAGAACGGCAGCAGGACGAAGCAAATTTAGTTCGATCATTCACTAGTCCTGGCACGTTCACCGAGCAGTCTCGAGGCACGACCACGAAGGCCGTTCGGGGTGGGGGGGAGGCTTTCCCGGTAACGAACCGTCCCCGGGCAGTCGAAATTGCTTAGCGTGCGTCTAGGACATTCTGGGCAAGCCCGCCCCGCCCAAGGAAATGCCCCGGAAGTTTGGCTGGAAGTGATGGGGCAAAATCGATTCGACCACCGTTGTCATCCATCTCCATCGCCGGTGGAGAGTTGGAGGGAAGATGGGTCCCGCAAAACGAAATGGAAAGTCAGCACACAGATGGTGAGCGTAGTAAGATGATGAAGGTGCACCGATCGGGAAGACGGCGTTTCTTGGGTATAGTTGATAGAAAGGTGAGTCGCTTGGTTTTACTTTTCCGGCATCTCTCACGTGTTTTTTTGTTCGGTGTTTTTGCTGGGCAACTGACGTGGCATCAGGCTGTGAACAGAAGCCTCACGTGCCTTATTAGGGGGGCCACGGTGAATGTCTAATGAATGTGCTCTAATTTCGTACGCTGACAACGTCAGACGCACGGAACATGTATTAAAGCAACTTCCAGCTAGTGAACGATGGCTCCATGTGTATGTGGAAGTTAATGGTTTGGAATGGCCCACAGCTAGAGATGAGGTAAAGAACGCATTAAAGCAGAGCATCCATTAGAAATGGTTTGGCTTTTCTCCAAAGAGCATTTCTTCCAGGCTTTTTTCGGAAAATGACAAACACTAATTGTTTAATTATCTATCCGTTGTGATACAGTTGCCTGTTTCAACTGTTCAGCAAATTATTGTCTACTCCAATTAAACCTCCTCTTAAACACACGGCTTTGCACAGCAGCCTTCAACAACCGTCCATTGTAACAGCTCGTAACTCAATCAGAAACCACAAATAATGTTTCGCGACAAAACCATCAACCAGCAACCACCAAGCCACTAACTGTCACGCTTACTTCCCTTCGCGACAAACCTAGCTTTAGTGCGGACTGCCGTTTTAGCGCTAGATTGCACTTCCATTCATGCGATACAGTCAAAACCACACACACACACACACAAAGTGAGGCTTTGTCGGGACGTGCGGCTTCGAATGCCGCCTGCTCGGCCAAATCAATTTGGAAGTGTGTGAATTTTTCAAACCGGAATTAACCTCAACCGACGGGGGAAAAGGATACATTTGCATTTGTTTTGTAATTTCAATCCCGTTCGCTGCTTCGGTTTCAGGTTCCGCTCTTGTTGTCATTGCTGATTGTAAACGTACAGCAGAGCTTGGATTGGATTTCAAATTGTTGGGGAAGCCGCCATGCATCAACCTCACCCTAATCGGAAACACCAGTTACCCGTTATTAGCAAACAAATCAATAAAACATAACCGGGCGTTGATGGATGTACGTTAGCGAAAGACAGGGGACTACTACTCCCAATTCCCATTGCAATCACGTGACAGGGGCTGACGGTTGACTGATCCACCTTCTGACGCGGCCACTAAGCACCAGCGCTCACTGTCGTGGCGTTGCGGGAAAAAGGGGTTTGCAAAATTTTTCTTATTTTATCACGGGCATGCAACGCGTGAAGGTAGCACGTAGAACGTGGAGCAATGAGGGTGGCGTAAATGGAGGATGTTTGCCATCATGATGGTTCTGTCTAGTGTCGATTTGCATTTTTTCAACCCCTCATCCTTCTGTGCAGTGTGCTCGTTTGCTTGCTAACGTTTCGCTTGGTAGGCAGTCGTCCAGCATTCTATTAGCAGTGCCGTCCAGTTGAGAAGGCGTTGATTCAAATGACGATTTGTGTGCCTGGTCCGCTGTGGTTCCCCGTGAATGGTTGATGAAATTATTTTTTAATCACCTGTATAACAGTGCGTACGAAGTTGGACAAACCTGTACGTTTTGTGTTGTGTCGGGGTGAGTGGTTAAACAAAGACAAAGTGTTTCATATCCAATTAGAAGTTTTGTTTGATTTTTCAAGCGAACTGTTTTCACACACCAATTGCATTCATTTAGGCGAAGCGGGAAAGTACGCCTAGAAGTATGCAATACACGTCACAGAAGCGATGTATTGCCGTTTCGCTTACTACGTAGGGGTTTTCAGTTGAACAGTTTGATATTTATAGAGCGTGAACTATAAATGAAGCATGCACTTTTCACTAATTACCAATCTCTTCTGTCCAACGATTCCAATAAGATTCAATCAATGCTAATAGACTGCCTCCGAGTGTTCCCAGTATGCATTAGTGGCTTAAAATGTGTCACTCTGCAAGTGTAATATTGCAACATGCATCTATTTCGACGAAATGAAACCATTCCGCAGGCTCGAAGTTCGAAAATAGAACGCGAATTACATTATTTTCCCATCCATCCATTGACAGTGGCTGTAACACTGCAACCACTTATTCGGGACCAAGGATGTTCCCTCCCCAAAGTGACACGACCCAATCGACCATTTCGGTACAGTTGTGTGCTCTTGGAAGCCTGCAGGACTAAAGGACAACTACCGATCGGCCGGTGTTAAAAGTCCCGCCCGGTCGTGCTCCCCACATGTCCTCATTGCACACCACCAGGTAACCATCGCTGTTCGGGAAAATCGGACTCGCTGACAGCCAGTGTCATGTCAATGGAAATCAATATTTAAGTGGAAATATATGTTTTCATTGGCCTCGGACTGATGGGGATGGGGGAAGATATTTGCTCGGAGCAACACTGGCATCCTTTGCCCTTTCCAAAATAATAAAAAAGCGTTTCAGTGACACGGTTCCACGGTTTTCTGTTCGTTGCCGGTGGCGAAGTAAATGTTACCTTTTGAGCATCCATCTCACACACACACACACACACTCTTGCCGCCCCCCGTTGCCCACCAGTTCGGAAAGGATGAATTATTCAAAAACCAAATTGCAACACACTGCTGCTTTCGGTGGAAAGTTTCCTGACTGAAGCGAAGCGTAAAGAGCCAACCGATGGTGTGAGGAAGTCATCGGCACATATACACACACACACAGGTGAGCTGCAATGGTACACACAGACACAGAAGCATCCTTTCCATTTCCGTGCTGCGCTGCGAGTGGGAAAATGGAAAACTAATGTTTCCAATACCCAAGCGCTGGTTAATGTTTAATGGTTGATTCGTTCCTGCTCCACCACCGTTTCCCCGAACGAATGGAAATCGGGGCCTTTGAGCTGAATCCTAAGACAAACAACGAACTGCACCGGAGTACGCTGGTCAAAATATGAATTCCCCATTCGGGAGTTTGAGGAATGGGCTCCATTTTATTGTGAGCTGTTTTGTTTTATTCTTTACAGCAGCAACAGTGTCTGCTACTGCTGCTGCTGCTGCAAAACAAAGGTGCAGCTAGTAAATCAAAATGATGGAAAACAATGCAGGGACTGCAATCAGTGCACTATCTGAAAGCTGAAGCTGATATGATTATTATTTCATGCCGTCATGGGTTTCAATCAGCGCAGCGACACAGTAACCACACAAAGAGGGGAAAAGTACGGGTCCTTAAAAATAGAAGCAAACTGCAATACATTGTGACGGGTTTGTGTAAATCACTAAAAGCTCTCTCGCTCTGTCGCTCTTCATCTAAAAAACGAAAGCGTGTAAATAATTGATGGCCTCTATGCAAGAGCATCGATGAAACTATATTTTCTCCTCCGTTGACATCATCAAAAAAGCGAGGAAAATAAAAAAGTGCTCAAACACTGTATCCATGAAAAACAGTCGATCAAACTCTGTCATAAAGTTTCTGCGTCCTTATATGCCTCGCACTCACACAGACCGATTTTTATCATGCAAAACTTTCACCAAACCTCCTTAGGTTGTACAATTTTTGCACGTTTCTCATCACCAAAACTAAATCACATCGCTGCAAGAAAACTATAATTCACGCAGCGAGCTCGTGGCTCGTAGTTGAGGATAGCTTTTGATTTGATTTATGCTAAAATTATTCATACTCCTTGATATGGAGCGCCATCCATCCTTTCCCGGGCGTGATTTGCTCGAGTCGCGCACCGATACACTTATTTGCACAATAGTAAGTGAAAATGTATGACTGCTCGGTAGTTCTAGTGGGTTAAGAGACTAGAAAGGAAAGAGAGAAAAAGTATATATCAGCATGTTTGAATATTTTCACGGCGGGTTTTTTATTCCTAGAAAACGAAGGTTTTCGTTGGGTAGTAAAATTATTCATGACTTCAGTGCAGTGCAACAGACAAACCCGTGCCGTGCTGCAAATCGGGATGATATAGCGTGGGATTCAATCTTGAATATTTATTGATTTCTTAAATTGAGTTTGAAATGATGAGCTTCCTGTGACGCCGAACAGAAGCCGGAAAGGACTTGATATATGTGATGAAAAGATTATTTGAGGGCTGGATTGAACATTTTGGTAATTTTGTGAGTGAAATCAGGAACTTGTAAACTCTTGTTTTAATAAATAATTGTATCGTTTAATATGTTAAATGAATTTTAAACTATTTTATTGCACCGAGAGGAAGAAGAACGCCTGAATGTATGCAATCCTTTGTCAAATTTAACTTATGCACTCTTTACCTCAACTGAACAACTTTTCGCCTGTTGTTGTGACAAAACGTGCTTGTATTTCAAGACACAACTACTCACAAGTCCCCCATTCATTGAGTTATTGATCTTTTAAGTATTCATCATGCACAAATCAATAAAATACATATCCCACCCATTATTCAATAGAACTATTCATACGTATTAAATACATCAATGCTCAATACTGTTGAACAGTTCAGGGTACCCCGTACAAAGACTTTCACTTTGACCCCTTTGCCCCCCTCCTTTTCGAAACGACGCAACGAGCGATCGACTCAAGTGCATCGCATAAATAGTCGTTCTCCCGCTGAATAAATGCGCTTTGATCGCTTTCGGAAAGAACACACACGTGGGAGAAAAATGTGAGCTATCAGTGTGCGCAGCATTCCTGCATCGGCACCTTTAAAAAAGAAGCAACTCCGGGCAAGAACCCTAACAGAGAACATAGCGAACCGCCCGCCCCGCCCAAACGCGTGGCAGCAAATGTAGGTAAGCATAATATTTACATGAACTAAATGCGCTGTCTAAACATAACTACCGAGATCGGGTCGAGTTAGGTTCTTTTTTTTTTCTTCTTTTTCGTTCGTTTCTCTCCTGCTTTCCTGTATGCACTTCTTGCATGCGTCGGGGAGGGGAATTTCTTGCGGGAAATCGGAAGTGAACTTCACTCCTTCGGTCTTGTTATTTTTAGCATTTTCATTACTTCCAGAACACACTCACACACGGTTGAAGCCATCCCAGCTTAGTGAACTTAGTGAACTGCTTTGCCAAAGAGGATAGCATTTTTTTAAATATATTTTCCTTTCTTTCTCTCCTTTGCCACACTGAATCAACAAACCAACTTAGACACACACATACACGTGTGCATGAAGAAATCAATTACCAACTGCGTGCGTGCCTGCCCGGCCGTTCTCGTTTCAAATGCTTTTAATTTCTGTGTACCGATGCAGCTCGTCCGTGCCCGAAAACGCGCATCACGACCATGCGCAATTGCACGTGAAGGGCGATGCGCCATCCGTCTCGCAGGAACCGGAGAAGGGACAGAGGGAACTTAGGTTCATAAAAAGAAAATGAAGCGCGAAGGTAAATTTACTCACCCCTTTCGACCGCGGCCTGGCCTCGCTCTCAAGCACATGGTCAAACAAAGCACGTCCGAAGCGGTCGAAAGAAGGTGTATTCGTGGTGCATCTTCCGTGGCTTTCTTCTGCTTTCTAGGGTTGATTCGCGCTGTTTGAGGGCTGAAAATGAAAAATCCACACATCAAAATTGTAAAGGGGACACTCTGACGCGTGTTGTGACAGAACGCCCTTTTAAACCAGTGTCGCACTGCTATGATGGACTCCCCGCCGGACAGGCACACTTGATTAATCGCTTTCAATTAAGCGAAATCGGATCACCTTCCAGTCGAATTGACGCTCGCTGTGTGCAGTGTTTGAGCTAGATTTAGCAATCGAACACTGCGGACTAATATATTTCATTCTTGCTCTCACTCTCTCCTTGTCTCGCTTTGTAACAAACATTTATAGAGCCAAAACATCCTCTCTCACTCATGCACCAAAACTGCCAAAAACCCGCGAAGGGGAACGAAACAAAATCCGCGTGATGGCAAATGCGCTCACGTGATTAGTGATGATTACTTTACGCCCTTTTTTCAGCCCGTTGTTACGTACTGGGCGATCGCGATACCACATTTCGAAGGGGTGGGAGGACTTATTTTCACCTCGCCTTCCGATAATACCCCCTTGCGATAGCTGTGATTATTTTTCACTGCCAGGGACTCTTTTTTCGGTCATTTCAAAACCAATCCCCCTCTCTAAAATCACTGATACGCAGGAACTGGCAACCGGATACTAACATTATTTTGAGCTGGCGGGTGCCTTTCGACGCTTATTATCGAATTGCTGTGTGCTTGCTTTAAATGTGTGCGTAAGTACGGGAAGGTCCTCACTGCAGGATACCGGATAGAGCGCTCCTGGATAGCAGTTGCGAGGGAGTGTCGCTCTTGTTCACTTGCTCTACAACCCCTTCTTTACACAAACGGGTCCACGGTCAAGGGTGTGCATGATGGTTTTTTTTTTTGCAAAGCCCGAATAACGAAAAAAAAACGAAAATGAAAGGAAAAGGTGAAAAATACACACAGACGACAGGATTAATAGCGGACCGGAGCGCATGTTGACTTGTTTGACTGTTTGTCTACATGTAGTGGTGGTGCTGCTACAATTTGTTTATGTTGGCTTTATTTTATTGTTGATGGTGTTGTTCGCCATCGTTTTACCTTACCACTACCTTTGGGGAGGATGCTAGACAGGATGCAGAATTGAATAATTTTGTGAATACGAGGGGAAATGGAAAATGAAAAATTTGCACATATTTCAAATTAGTATTATTTATTGCGTTGCAGTGTTTCTCTGCAATAATTATTATTGGATTTTTATATCGGTCTATTGGGCTTGTGAAATGCAAAGGAAGCGACTAGATGAATAGCACAAAAGAGCTGTAAAGAGGTCTATTGTTGTCATTTCTGTATGATAAATTACTGAAAATATGTTAAAGTATTCAGTAAAATGGGGAAGAAAATCATAGTAGTACAGGGAATACTGTTTACTTTTCCTCTATACTTTTCTACCTCTTCAAATCCTTTCCTTCACTCATTCGGAATGTCTTCGTTATAAGATAAAAATGGGATAATTCGACCACACATGCCTTCGATTATGACTCACAGCACAGAGATTCATCTTCATTTCAACTCCCTTCATTGTCAGGGGCAAATTGATCGATCACGGGCACTATTAGCACCGACCGTGATTTCAGCCTTCAACTAGCCGGTGATAAAGATGATGCATCCGAAGGCCCCATAATTGATGCAACATTAAATGCTTGCCATTCCGTACCATTTCTTCCAATGCCATCAAAACCTTATACAACCTTCCCTAAGTATGGCGCAAGGGTAAGGATGATATGATAGTGTAAGGGGTTGGTTGGTATGGATCACTTTCTACGGGATTTGTTTACCCCCGCAGGTCGCCGGATGTTTCATTTTGGGTGGTAAGAAAAATGGCCAACATTATTTGTACATTTTTGGCCCGATTGTGGCCGTAAAGTGTGTGTTCCCCAGCCTCCCCAGCTCCGAAGAAGATGTTCCTCCCTGATGGAACTCCAGCCTCCAGCATCTTAAGGTTCCGTTTTTGGCACAACGGATGGTGGTGGTGCTGGTGGGTAGAATGAGCGGACTCAATAAGTTAAAGTGCACGACACTGCACGGTCACACTGTTTGTTTATCTGCCTGCCCCTGCCCCGGATAACTCCGCCGGCAGCCGGTGCTTGAGCAATTTGTTGGTTTTCCCGCCTGCCGCGCAAACACACACAATCACACAGTCACACTGGGCTGAAAAATGGTCCCTCAAATTTCGGGGCAAACGCGGGAATGGACAACGGACAAGTGCACGAGCAAGGGAAGGCTGCAGACAAATTTAATAGATAAATGCTTCGCTGCACCGCTGTTGTCTGTTTGTCTACGCCCTACGACAGCGGCGTTTGCGAACATGATGTCAAGCCGATCGGCCATTCCATTCTCCCTGCTCGGCCCCTCCCTGCGCTGAGCAGGTTGTTTACCTCCTGAGCAAATGATGCAGCCGCAACAACACACAGCACAACATAACCCATCCGCAAACACTGGGACGACGGTCCAAACACGTGACTTTCGATGATGCGGCGTCACGCCAAGGGCCCATCGCCCGTCGTTTCGCGTGCTCGGTGAAGATTAAATAGAAAAGCGAACAGGCACTTTTATGTCGTCATGTCTCACCCTGCCCTACCCTCCCCAAACACCCTCGGGTTGTTGGAATGCATCTTCCTATCTTTATGGCGAATTACAGATGATTTCAATTACAGTGAATGTGGTTCGGCTGTTTTCCCCAAACCATTGCCACTATTGGTGAAGGTGTTTGGACAAAAGTCTTTCGTCACGGGCCGGAGTGTGCAAGGGATTAGTGCGTGTGTGTTTGTGTGCGTGGGCGTCCTAGAAAAAACCTAGAAAAAAGGGCTTTAGAATAATATCACAACCATCCACTTCCGATATTGGATTATAGATCAAATGCAAATAGTGACTGGCGAGATCAAATGAAAGCGCAAAGAAAAGGGATTGCCTTTCCTTTATTTGTTGTGTTGAAAGCCCTCGAGGGGGAAGCTGAACAAAGGAGAGTGTGAAACTGGAGCTGATTCCTTTACGTAAATTGATTTTAAAATTAATTTCAAAACGATACGGGGAGTGTTTGATATATTCAGAACAATCTTTAACGTTTAAAGAGCGTTTGGTAGACATTTTAAAGAGATATGGACCGAATTGAGACAAATTTCAGAATGTACAAAGAATGATTTGTTATTTGAGCACCTAAATAAATGGCGTTTCATTATCCTGTCAGCTCAACTCGCACTTCCACAAAACCATCCAACATTGGCTAATGAAGTGCAATTCAATTATCACCTCCATCCGGCACCTTCGAACGCTTCGGTCGAACGCCACTTTATGGTTGGAAATTAATATTCATCCCAAACACACTATCCCAACTATCTCCTCGGTCGATATCTTCTAATGGGAGCCCTTTTTCGGGCAGGCAGAGTTGGCGGAGAAAGTTTTTAATTAATTCTATTAAACCTCAACCTTTTCTGCGCGTTCCATCACATCGCAACGGCGTCCTCCATCCACCAGCTGCACAGGTTCATACGTCATACGCTCAAAATTTGACCCATATGCGGGGCTGCAATAAAGCATGCCGTGCCCACTGGGTGCCCAGTCTGTATATCATTCGTTCGCAATCTGTTTTTACGGTTTGTTTTGATGGTTTTGGCTTCGAGTGTGCTCACAGCAACCGTCACGATCGATGCGAGTGAGCAGAGCTATCAACATTTTTCGGATGGTGCAAATTAAATGCCACCTTTCTGGCTCTGGCTCTGGCTGGTGTCTAATAGCCGGCGACGGCTTGTGCTATCGCTCCATCAGCCAACGATGCCGTGTCTTTACGGAACTGAATGCGTCACGGTTTGGCGATCGCGAAGATCGGTTCGGTTTGGCCGCGCAGTGAGTGCCTCGAACACTTGTGTCTTGTGGCGCACATGTGTTGATGTTGCCATGGGTTACCATGGGCGGGTTCAGTGGCTGCTGCTGGCGAGAAGGGTTACCCCAGAGGGACAGTGTTTATGTTGCGATGTTCGAGCACAGTGAGTAAAATGAGGTGAAAATGGACAAATATTTGAAGAATTAACAGATTATTTCATTTTAGGATTTTTTTAAAATCTTATTAGCAAATCCACAGTTTTTACTCATACTTTTGACCACTTGTTATTTTATTTTACTTTTCCACATTACTTTATTCTTCCACAAACTGCTTAAACTTTAAGCAAACATGGTTGCAAATTTTAACCTCATTAATTTGCCATTTCGATATTTAGTCCTTCGAACCGGATAAAACACGTTTTAAATGCCATTTTGACGAATAAATAAAACGTGTGATGTTTTACAATTTCACAGGCTTGTTTCTCCCGTCATGGAGTCAATTTCACCCCTCGTAAATGTACTTATTCTACAAACTTAAACTTCCACCACTTCAGACTTTCCGGATGCCATTCCACAAAACGTAATCCAGCCACCCTCCGGAACCTCAGAATACAGAATACGGAGCGACAGGATTTATTTACTTTCTCACTTCCACTTCCTTCCAAAGTAATCCAGCAAACGGCCGTCCAACGCCGTCCGTAAAAATCGAGCCGATCTCCCTCCAACGAGTCGCTCACTGCAGCTTCGAGCACACAGACTCATTCCCCTTTATTTTGTGAAACGGCTTGAAACCCCACCCCCTCTTACTTGCTGAACCAACCGAAACCCTGCAGACCAGCGTGGTGAGTGCGTTTCGATGTGTTAGTGGTGCGTCCGTCCACCCGATGCCATGGGTGGTGTGGAAGGGAGCATTTACGCCGGCATTTCTATGCTGCACCCCACCCCAGCGTGCCGAGCATAAAGCCACGGTTCTGCCCTTCTTGCCGCGCCTTTAAAATCTTTCGGGAAGAAGCGAAAAAAACACGTCTGGCGAATGCATTTTAAATTAATCGCTCCGGCACTCAGCATCGACAGTCGCTGGTTGACGGGCTGCCGGGTCGGTTGAGAGTGTTTTCTTTTGCGCTGATCGTGTGCTGTTGTGGTGTTTTGCGTTTGCTTTCCGCGTTGCTGTTGTTGCGTTGCGTATCGCGTGCGTGCGTTTCGCGTTACGTTCGCCAGTGTTGTTGGCGGCGCGCGCCAAAAAGGCTCACGTGCGTATGCGCATACCGGAGATTGCGGAGAATGTTTGGAAAATGTCATCCGTGTCAGTGTTTGGCGCGGGCCTAGGAATTGATTGATCACTGAAGTGAATGCGTTACGCAAAGCGCTAGGATTATCATTCCCTGCTGTTGGTGTTGCAAAACGAAGAAAATGGCGAAATATTAAACGTTACCAAGATGCTCGGCGAGGATGATGATGATTGCCAAATTGATTTTCGTCAAAAGTGTCGCGCGGCTCGTTAAATTGGCACATTATTTGCATTCGCCTTTCACACCAATTTGTTGTGGTTATTATTATGTTTTTTTCTTCTTCTTTACCCTTCGGTTGTTCGGTGAAGTGAGTGGGCTTGGTGAAATTGCTTGTTGGCATTTAATTTTGTGATTGTGATTATAGTTATGGTCTGCGTGTTGGAGTGATTTTTATCGTTGATTCATTGTTAAGCGCGCCAACCAGCGCCGCCGCTCGATCGATGGGTTCGCCTTGTTGTTGACCTCGAGCTGACGGGCTGGCCGAGCAGCTAGTCCTGGTCCAGTTTGTGCGTGTGTGTGTGTCTCTTTATGTTGTGTGATTTTTTTAAAAGTGATAGTGTAAAGAAGAGGTAGAAAATTGGTAGCATTTGCGCTTCGCGCTTTTGCTTTCGAGCTGCCAAAACCGGGAGCGCAGTAATTAGTGCAAACTATTTTATGCGCGCGCTCTTGTGATTCTTATCTTGATTGTCCAATGCTTTTGCTCGTCCAAGTTGTGCCTTGACCGTCCTTTTTCGGCACACTCAAACAGTTTCGCGCAACGTTAGTTTGGTCGTTGGTTTTATTTCTTTCGGTGACAAACTTAAAAGAAGTTGAAGGGGAAAAAACCCAGTCCAACCATCAGTTTATGGTAGCCACTTCGTGCGAAGATAATACACCCGAGATAAAGCTCTTTGCTAAGAAAAAAACAGAAAAGAAAGAAAAACCAGCAAATCCACTTGCCCCGACGAGAGTGCATAGGACGCACTTTTATGTGTTCGCCTGCAACCGAGCTGCTGCTTTGCATCCTGCGAATTTGCTGGCTTTAGCTGGGCTCTGCAGCTTCCCCCGCCCAGACGAGCATCCACATCGCAACCTGCAAGCCCACAAAACAGAAAGGACAACAGAATCGACACAACAGCGCACCGGACACAGGACGCTTGCGGTGGAGCACCATCACGGCCACGGGTACGTTTGTTAAAATTAATTAATTTTACTTCTGCGCGACGGACGCGTTTCGCGAAATCTGAGCCACGGGGTAAGGGCGACAACATAAAACGAACCAAAAAAACAACAGAACAACAACAACGGTCATAATACACACACTCACACACCAATGCCACTTTCTTAGAAGCGCAGCCACAGTAAGGAATTATTAATTTTTGCACCAGCAGCTTTTGTCTTAACGTCCTCTCTGCTCGCTGTCCCTTCTAGGCCCACCGACACCTTCTTCACGGCTGAGAAGCGATCCGGGAGGACACTTTTGCATAAAATTATTCCCCATAAGCTGCCCCCCGGTAGCCATGGGCACTCGGTGGTCTGCATTAGGGGGCAGGGGGGAACAATTCCGTATGCATAGTGATGAAGTTTTGCATCGATGCGCACACGAGGGATGAAAAGACACGCGCGTCTCATCGTTGGTGGCGCTGTTGGGTTTTAGATTTTCCTGGAAGATATTCACAAGAATTTCGCCTACTGGAGTGATGGGTGGAAGTAATGGTAGAGGCGCTAAGCTTTGAGGCAAAATAGGATGATTCACAGTGCATTACGTGACTCTATTTTGAAGCTATTTTGAAGAGACTATATTTTTAATACTCTCGGCTTGTGGCGTCGTTCATGTCACGTGCTCCTAATGGTTGAATATTAATCATTTGCTTTGTTGTACTTCAAAAATCATTTATTTTGTTTTATATTTTTCAATTTTTTTTATTTAAAATTATTACAATAAATGTCAAAATTGCACTTAGTGCCTTTAGCGCCCTCTGTGAGATTTAAGATGTACTAATTGGCCTAGTAAATCCTGTTTTACTCCTCAAACGTGTCCTACTTGAAACCTAATACATCTCAGACTAATTTTTCTCTCTTAATAAAGTCTCAGGACTTGTGCCCGATGAGCGCTCTCTTCTTGTTGAAACCTTACCCTGACTTATCGATACAGCGCATGAAGAACGTTATGTTACATCCACTCATTTCCCACCTTCGCTCCTAACGCTCACACACTCTGTCAGCACGCTCAGCGTTTCTTGCAAATTTACTACCCAAAGGCCGCAGTAAGTAAACGATATGAATGTGAAAATATGTCTCACTGTACACGAGATTCATTATCAGCCTGTTGTTAGTCAAAAAAAACACAAACAGCAAACCCCTTCATGCCACCAGCTTGGGCAGTAAGTGATACTTTCCTGCTTTCGCAAACGGGGCGTTCGTTAGCGGAATTTCTCTTTGGCAACAAAAAAAAAAACCCTCACTGAGGGAAGCTAGGTCGGCTGGTCAAAACGATAGATGGGTTGACCAACATAAACCCTGCCAAACAGAGCCGACCGCCTCCGCAGTGGTTGCAGGCGCGCTAGGCGCATACTCGCAAACTAGGGCACTAGCCGTGTCATATCCTATTCTGCGCGCAAACGATGTTTATTTCTTGGCATGACAGCAGCAGCAGCAGCACACTCTTATGCTATCACGATCGAATCTAAGTCTCGGCACCTTGCACACACATGTCTCTAGTGTGTGGTGCCCACCGGCCACCGTTGACCGCTCGCTGAGGTACCCACAACTCATGCGCCGATTCTTGTGCCAAGTTCTGACACATGCACCGGCCCTGAAGTTGTACCTGACGCTGGCAGCTTTCTTTGGCCACGTGTGCACGCGTGTGTGTGTGTGTGCACACTGAAGGAATGCAAATGCATCTCCGTTGGCAATGCAGCGTGTTGCAGAAGACAGAATGGGCAGACGCACCGCCGCATTCTGGCGTTGTTGTAGTCGAGTCGGTAGTTAAATTGAATAAAATATGCACTCGCTCCGCTTTGCCGGGGGAATGGTAAAGTATAAATTTCATTCACAGCCCCGACGTCGACAACGACAACCACGACGACGACGACGACGACGAGGTCACAGGGCTTGGAAAATTAATTTTTGCAGCATAAAGCGTTTGCCAGCATCGGGTATGGTCATCGGGGTTGGGAATGTTTGGACAGTGTCCGTATGCGGCATTTGATTTAGCTTTAATGGCTTTAAATGCTCGCCATCGCATTTCGGTGTAGCGTGCATGTGTGCATGTGAAGCGTGCCATTTTTCCGTGGAATGTTGGATGTGATGGTGTGAGTGTGTGTGTGTCCCGGGACTGGGGAGTGTTTAAAATATTCAAACGTTATTAACTTTCTGCCGCCGCCGCCGCCGTAGCTGCTGGTGCAATGCACTATTTCAATCGATTATTTACGAGCTCTCCGGTGGTGCTGAACCGGTAAGAATGGGTCTGTGAAGCGTGCTAACGTGCGATGTTGGAACTGAAATTAAATTAAATTGGCAATTATCAGGGCAAAGCATTAGCAAATGTGTCAATTGTTTGAATTTTCTCAATGAATTTAAAATGCTTTAAATCGACCTATACAGGTTCCTATCATCTTCCTATTAGACAAACGTTTCTAATTCTTGTTGGGACATTTGCAACTCCACTCCAACAGTCCCAACAGTCTACATTCATTTCCAACAGGAACATTGATTCAACATACATATCTGTTTGACTTCCATTCGATGGGCATACACACGTCGTCTACAGCGAGCAATAATAGAATAATGCTGGCCAGATATGTTTCACTGGAACTGGCCCATCAGTTCGGTACCATTTCGCACTGCCAAATTACCCCTCGGGCGACTTGCTCAGTCTGCTGTCTGTCCAACAGTTTGCTCCATCTGTTACCGATCTGGCCACCGCAATGGGAAGATGACGTTTGTAACAGTGGCACTAATGCTGGCGGTACTTAACGGGAGAGCACACCCGGGGATGCTCGGTATCACATCAACAGCCGCACTGGGAGTGGTTGCGGAAAGAGCCACACAAAAAAGCAAAGCACATGATGTCAATAGCCCGAAGCACACAGATAGATGCTGTCGCATTTGTGTTGGAGTTTGTTGAATGAGCTACAAAATAGATGTCACTAAAAGTTGGAGAGCGTTTCTTATCGCGATGCTTCTATGCTCTCCGTCCAACGCAATACACCTGTCAAAAGAATTTTCCTTTTTTTCCTTTTGCTTCCTTAAATCATCGGTTCTTGATGCTCAATGGTAGCGCATGAATTGGGTTCAGGTAAGTCTGAAACACACGTTTGCATAACACACACAGCGGCCCATCGGTAGCTCATTTCAGATGTCAATCTTTTATCAGATGGCAGCGGGAACAATTTTCCGATGCTGCCGGCTATTTTGCTTCCATTCCCGGTGCTCGCTGGGATATAAAAGGACATCTCGCATCATGATGCCCGCTGTGACACGGCCCGGCAGCAGCATACAGAGTGGCTGCGTGAAACCGTGCGCATTCAGATGGAAATTAATCCTTACTCCTGTCCCGATGCTGCCCCCGGAGGGTTCTGTCCCTTTCTTCTTCTTTTTTTTTGCAATCTCATGCCCCAGCTCAACCGTTTTGAATTCTGCAGCGGAAGAGATAAGCGGTACCGTGACCGTAGTTTCCATTTCACGGATGATTCTTATCGCGATGATGCTAGGGATACTATCACATTCGGTTCCGTCATCGTACCGGGCAGAAGCGTGTGGCCCGGCCAGTTGGTTGGTGGTTGGTGCAGTCTGGTGACCGGTTGGGAACCGTTTAGATGAGGTCTGCAATTGACACGACCTTTGACACGGTTGCAGTACGAAATGTGACTAATGTTTGCCGATAAAGTAGCAATTTTGCATCGAGTAAATGATAATGATGCCTACGACTGATAGAATGTATGCTTTTCCCTTTCGGAGAAGTGTAATTGGAAGAATATTCCATTGAAATAAGGTGGTATTTAAAGTCATTTCTATATTTTTGAATATTTTGAAAATAAAAATAAGTACAATATGCTTGATACTTTAATTTTAAATCAAGACCTTCCTCACATCAAACGAACTACCCCATTAGAATTATTTATCAGTGGATCTGAAACATCAAAAGGCCCCAGAGCTCCGAGCTTGAGCAGGGTTTATTAAAACCATCATTTGCGCTCCGTTGCACATGGGTCGTTCCAGAACAGCAGACGGCGGCTTCTGAAGGAGAAGTTCAGGAATCGTGTGAAAATCCGAATCATCCGGGACGCTTCAACCAACAATAAACGATACGTAAAAAAAGGGTTTCATTTGGCGATGAAAATTCATTCACTCGAAACGACTGTTGTGACTTCTTGTGTGATTTAGAACAGATCAACACAGCACAGCGCGCGGCATAATTTGCAATGAGCGAAACGAGCAATAGCAGAACAGGTTAGAACAATACGGTGGTGCTAATGCTGGTGAAGTTTAATTGCAGGTGTAATTATAAATCAAGGCTTAATGTTTGTGTATCACATCACGCGCCCATAAAGTCAATTAACATTGAGGGAGATAATGTTTAATTAAAACTATTCCTTTTATATCGCCCTTATTGTATGCTTATTCTTGCACACTGTTTGTTTGGCACACATTGCTGCAATTATTGTCCAAAAGGAGGAAAACGACACCAACGCATCATTTCATAATTTTTCTCACGCCTTCCCTTTCCAGCTTAGAGTCGTTTAAACTGTCTCGCGACTTAATTCTTTGTCCCGAGCTGCGATCTTCTTTTGCTCTCTTCTGCACAACCCAACTGCCTGTCTGTGCAGTGTTAACAGATTTACGGGTTGCATGATGAAATGTGCGATTGCAGCTCCGTCCGAAGCTGTTGATATAACACGTTCGATAACACGCACCGCATCCAAACACCAACCACCGCTTCATCGCCATCATTCTGGGGGCTGCGGTTTTTTTGGGGGTAATTTATTTCCACTCGCGCGATCTCTCGGTTTTACCATACAAAGCGTCTTGGGTCATTAGAAACAAGCAGCACTGAAAACAAAAACAAAACACCCACCCATGGGTCATTAAGGAAAACAACCGTTCCGAACGAAGGTTTTATGAGCTTCCGAAAATAACAAGATGAAGATAAAGGTTTTAAGCGTGTGCAAAACAGACCGACAGAGGTTTGGGACGTAAAACTGTTGTGACCCCTGGATGGAGGAGGGAGATTTGTAAATAAAGCATATTAAAAAAAAAAAAACCTGGAGAAACAACAGCTCGTAAACTGATCCCGTCGCAAACGCGCAACCTGTTCGCTGTTTGTCCATTATTGTTTGTAAAACATTGCGTTTACATGCTGCTGCTGATGCTGTTCATGTATATTTAATCCGATGCGGTGACATATTTTATAAGTTTATTACATTACTGCGCTTTTACTGCACCCTCCACGCCTCAGTCAGTCCATTGATTTGCATCTGTTTCGCCGTCCGTCGCGACCCGAAATCCTACAATAACATACCCAACACAATAGTGCCCAGCACAGTTTTAATGTGGGTGAAACCGAAAATTGACACCCATCGGGAGGGGGGCTTGTACGTGTGCAACACGTGGGCGCTGCAGGTGCAAACCATTTTATCACCTTTTCGCCCACGTAATTGATGACGTTTTTTCTTTGGCGTGCGATTTTTCTCACTTCCTCTCTTTCGCTCGCTCGTTCTCATCGGAAAGGAAGGGGTGAAGGCGTTGGGATAGCCTGAATTTTCCCCCCTACCCGAAATGCATTCTGTCACCGGAGCTCATTAGTGTTGATGGGGTAGTACATTGGAGGAAAAAAAAGAAAAGCCACCACTGTAAAGCAACACTAATTAAGAAAGTTGGTCCAGTGGTTGGTTCGTCTGTTGTGAGCTTTTTTGAAATAAAGAAGGATGAAAAAGTGTAGAAAATTTGTAAGTAATTTATGCATTAATTCAATTTCAAGAACAATCGTCATGATGGCGAAGGTGGTGGCTGGGCAGTCGGATGTCGGGAGTTCTTTGGTGCATTCGTTTGCGATGTTCTTTTTTTTCCTTTTTCATCAGACCGTAAACATGCTTTTAATTGACTTATGCTGATAAACCATTTCTATTCATAATGGGGAACTCTGGGTTGGGGTAACTCTTTTTCCTATCTTTTGAATTTCAAGAACGGGTTAGGGCTTTAATACCTTTTTCTACATTTTGCCCCTTTCTAGCAGGACTGGCTCCAAGTGTTCATTAATGCTTGACAGCTTATTTACGAGTGCTCGACACCCTCCAAGTGATATGCGCTGCCCGAAGGGGCGACTAGAAAAGCAGACTTGTAAAATTATTAGTTCAAGCGAAGGGGAAAAAACGAATCATTTCCTTTCGTTTTTAATCTTCCAACCCGATGTAAAGTCCATCCTTTTGCTTTCGATTAACTTCACGTCGCCATATCAATACACACCTTAAACCACTCCACCCCATTCAGCTATAAGCGCTCTAAAAAGCACACATATTTCTCCCGGCTCATGGCAGTCACATCGTCGTTTGGTCGCGTTTCTGCTCCTACTACTACTGCACTACCGTCCGATCAGAACCATTTATGGCCTTGCCACTGACCTAGACCACTCTCGGGGTGCCGTCGAAGTTGCGTAGTAAATTTAACTGTCAGCGGTTAGGGCTCACCGACACTTTGGGGCGCCCGAAGGCGCCGCAGCCGTTTGTGCGAAAGATTGTGTCTCACGCGCATCGATTCCGTTTTGCGACCTTTTTTTCTCCCATTCTCCAATCGACGGCTCGCGTAAATCAGTCCGGTTAAAGGGTTTTCTCCCTTTTTTCTTACAGGTAAAGTTTATGGCGAGTATTATGTCCAATTGCAACGTGTCGGTGGTGGTGCGTACGCGTACGGATTGCAAGTTTGTCCCACGAGCGGGCTTTGCTGGGCGGTGAATTGTTTACGATATGGACAAGTTTATCAAGAAAGGGCGCACATTAATCCTGCCAATGGCCCCGGGGCCGCTCACCGTAATGGGGAGGAAGATTAAGACGAATTATTTTATAATAACTTGCTAAAGGGGGGTTCCAGTTGTTGGTCGGTGATGGAGCGAGCGAAGAACGAAATGCATTAAAGTGTGATTTAATAAGAAATAAATCAGTGCTTTTTATGCGATGTGAAGGTAATCGCATGTACTATACTTTCAACTTTTAAGGTTAATTCTTTCTCAAATTAGAAGGTATTATATTAGAATTAATTTTAACCCCTCATCGGCAGAGGGTTAGAAACACGCTGCACGTACCATCATGCAAGGGTCGCGAACATGGGCAGAATAATCTTGTTAGGTTTCCCCGATGCTCTTATGCGATTATGGTGGTTGAGATTATTGTTTATCGTACTTAGGGTCTCGTTTTCGGCCGATTCTTCTAACCGAAAGGGCCCTGATTGGGTGAGACAAGCTCACGCTGATGGAACGATTAATTGGATCGTTATCGATAATTGTATGATTGCAGTCGAGCGTTATGGGTTTGATTTTAAGGAGTGTTTTTGAGAGTGGGCTGAGAATAGGGGTTATGATTTGTACAACAATGCCTTCAAAAAATGCAATCAAATTCATTCTAATGCAACGAGATGAAGGAATTGAGTTGTATAATGGAAGAAAAATCAAAAAGCATTTGAAAGTTAGAAGAAAACTGTGCTTGATTCTTGCCATAGACCTTTGATCCTTCGCTAAAATAAGCCCTAATGGAAGCAAACTAATTCACACGAAATTGAGCATACGTTCTGGGGCCTAATATTTTCCACCAAACCAGTATGAAAGGCACTGGAGAAGCCTTTTGTGCGAATAATTCACTCTCATGCCGCACACAATAAATCCGTCAACAGCCACTTAGGCCTCTCAAGAGCTACCCGCGATGAACAAACAAGCAAATACCAACAGTAGAGAGCCAGCAGCATTAAAAACGCTCTTTGTTCTTCTGGGGGCACACAAATAAAAAGAATCACCCTTTGAACTAACCTTCTTTTGAGCGGGGTTTTTTTTTAAGTTCTAACCATTTTTCCTTACGTTTCGCAATACTTCGAAAGGGCAATGCTAATGCAAACCGGTACGCACCGAACTCCCCATTTTGACACTCTCGAGTGACAACTTCCGCACTATTAATTGGCGCACAACGTTGGTCAACAACCGTTGGCCATAAAGCGGCTCTCTCTCTCTTAAGCATCCTCTTTGAGCGTTGCGTCAACTCACTCTTCCTCGTTCCCGTTGGCAAACGTTGTTCTAATAAATTCGCACGGCGCATGGTGGAACCATTTTGCTATCAATGAACGAGCCCGACAGCCCACTTTTCCGGGGACGTTGGTGAGCTAGAGCATGCCTGCGTACACAAAGATCACGTCTTTGCGAAGCACACCGACACAGATGCAGCGAGACAACACATGGTTGCAATCGTGTCTGATCGTCTCGTTGCAGGATTCTTCAACCGTTCTTGTGCGCCACTTGAACTAGCACCTTTAGCGCGGCACAACGAAAGAAGTACTGTTTCCTTCTCCAAGCTCTCTCTCTGTCTCCATATGTTATATGTTACAAGTGACTTTGACGGCGGCATCGATAGAAATATTGCGCTGTCGCAACCACCACCTCTCGGTAGGTCCAGCGACCCGACGTAGAACGGATATCTCGGCAGCGAGGGCGCTGTGCGCGTTCTTTGTTTCCTTTCTGGTTGCCGTGCTGCGGTGTAACCGCACCGCCAATTAGTCAACTGCATAATTGGTGATAAATTAACCATGCAAATGCAAATGCATGTCTTGGCATCGGTGGGTGAGTATGTGTGTGTGTGTGTGTGTGAGTCTATCTATATGCCTATACGCAGTGGAAGTTTGACTCAGCCGATTGCAATGTTCGACGGAAGTGGTCGTGATTTCTTGTGCGCGCTTATAGCCCCACACGGAAGGTACTCATTTGTGGCGCGCGATGGTGGATAAACATATGGATGGATGGATGGAAACATATTTGCCGTGGCAGGATGCTGACTGCACATTTACGAGCGGTACAGTGGGTGCACCCTTTCATCAGTGGGTGCATATCCGTTTAGTTTTGATTGCTGGGAGAAGCTTTCAATAAAGCGGATCATAGACTACCTGTTTCTTGGGATTTCATGGGATTTCAGGTTAGTTACAAATAGATTTTAAACTAGAGGGTCTTGTTGCCGCAGATATTCTCAATCTTCCTGTCATAAGAGATACGAAGAGATAATCAGCAAAGAGATATGAAGAAAATTGTTATAAAAAGGGGAAGTTTTGTTTGACATCTGATTCCAAATGAATTATCCAAAAGACTACCAAATGTACTCATACTGATACAAAATATTCCTCCAATAAAAAAGCACAATGTTGCAAAGACTTTCTCTCTCTCTCGCTCCCCGCTCAGCAAGGTTTCAGTTACATTGCCCCTCTACACTAACCCACCAAACTCGCTGACCATCTTTCTACAGCTTCGCCACACCGCGAGGCGAATGCGAATCTCCCGTTTTATTGCCTCCCGGTTGTCGGTCGTTTGTTCGGATTGAAGAACACTTAAGTACGCTGACAAAATTAAGAGCCGTTGCGCGTGAACGTCGCTCAAACTGGCGCCGTAACGATCAGGGAGATTCAATTAAACTGCAATAATGGCCTTCAAACGAGAGGAAAAATTCAACAGGGCGCTGGCTCCGAAGCCACACATCCACATATCCGTCCATTAGTCGCAACGTGGAGAGTCGTAAGGATTCTCCAACCCGGCTCATAAGCGGCTGTGATCGATGAAGATTTTATGACTCGACTGAATTACTGATATCGGAGTTATACAACGATCGGAGGTTCTGTTTTAGGTCAACTGTACTTACTTTACCGGTCACGCAGTTGCTAATAAGATTTACCCTTATTTGTGCATCATTTCACGGTATGGAAGGTACGTTTTTTTCGGTTTCTCTCTCAAGTTTTAATAAGTCGCGTACCTTTCTGGGTGCCAATAACTATAAAACCCGGAATTGACGTCCATTACGCATTCTGACTGATTATCCGTAAAATTTACTTCCAAATCGTCCAGCACTAAAAGTCGATTACATTTTGGAGTTTCTTTCTCTTCGCTTGAGTTCGACTGGTGGACGGACGGCCCCCTCTTTCGATGGTGCGTGACGGTTGAAGTGCATCCTCCTTGAAGGGTTGGGTGGCCGCATTGAAATTGCATTGCGATCGTTGCCCGAGCGACCGAATCGGCGGGTTGAATGGGAAAGGTTAATCCGTGGTGAGATTGACGGGACAGGCGTCTTTTTTTTTTGTGGGAGAGTTCACGACCGCACCCACCTTTCCTCTTGCTTGCAGGGTTGCGATGAAAGGTGGCTAACAAGCTGGGTAGCGAACGGAGCAGCGGATTGAGGTTACGTAATGTCACATGATAAAATTGGACTGCTGGTGACAGTGGTCGTTAGTGGGAAGAGTTAACGAGAATGAGAAGTACTTCTGGAAGAGTAAGTTTGGATGGAGGAATATTAATTTTAAAACGGATAAAGAAGTTAAGCAGTTGAATGGGTTCAGTTATGCTCTCAGGACATCATTGCAAAGCCATTCAATCGAGGAAAATTATCAAAATTTACAATTAAATAGGTTTGAAACGAAGCTCAAACAAATCAACGCTTCAATTGCAAAAGAATGCTTCAACATCCATTTCCTACAACCATTACAGCTTGATTGATGCATCGATAGAGTGATCACTGATTGCTCTGCCGTAGCCAGTTACAAAGCAGCAAACTGTCAAACAGTTTCATTCTAGACGAATCTATTCTCCACTCAACAAGATCCAATTATGTTTACACCCAGTCTGGGTAGAGAGAGAGAGAGCAAAAAATTCCAATCGTTCCCATCACGCACCGTTCTATCTGAATCGGAAAACCATTCGATCGATGCTGCGTCGTTTACTCACTCGGTACATTAATTTCCAACTGCTGTATTCCCTATACCATTCAATCTCGAAACCGATCCTACTGGAAAACGAGAGAGAGAAAAAAACACACACACCAATTGCATCAGGATTAAGGTTTGCAGTCTTCCTTCCCTCGAGGTGCGTGCGCTTCAGTCGGTGACACTCCGATTGGCAGTCGTGTCGTGTCGAGTACTTGACCTCACGCTGACAGTTACGTCCTGATCCATCCACCGACTGTGGACTGGAAGAAAGTGACAGCATCATGTGCGTGTATAACGTCCGCACGTCACGAAACGACACGCCTGGGGCATAATTAGAATAATGATAAATGATCGAAAGCGAATGCAGCGCGAAATGGTGCCGAGATCCAGCGCTGTCTGCGCAGTGCATCGAAGTCTTTTACCCATTTGGTGGTGCCGTTTGATTGATCCCTCGACGAATACCATCCGGGATAAGATGGAGATCCGGATGATTGGCCATCGGTACGTACGAAAACGGAGCTCCGTGCCGATTAATCAATCCACTACAGACGAACCACGAGACGCACGAGGCACGGCGACTGATAAATTATCGCTTCGACCACGCTCCAGCGAAGCTGAGATTCAAACGAAACAGAACGAGAACGGATACCGGTGGGCAGTGGTGAAAAGTAATGGAGCCTGCAAAAGGCAGACCACCAGCAAAACAAAGCAAAACACAGAAGTACAAAGCACTTCCAATGGGGATGAGACGGCAGCAGCAGCAGCACCAGCATCAGCACAGAATCTGTTACTAATTGTTTAGCAGAGCAGGGAAGAATGCGTTTTCCCTTGCCCTTCAGCATTGCCAGCGAGTCGATGAATTGCCAAAGTGATTAAAACAGCATCGAGCAGATAATTTGAGTCAGATGGAGATCATTAGGCAAATCATTAGCTCCAGCGTGTACGTGATGTATTTATCTCTTACGCCCCTCTGCTTCTTGCCGATTTTGCGCGAACAAATCGGTAGCAACTTCTGGGTTGAGCGTGAGCGGTGAGCGCCTGCTTGCCCGCTTTGCAACACACATGACACCGGCAGCTGCCAGCAGGGGCGCTTTCTCATTTTAATTTCCTATTAAATGGCTGTCAATGGGAAAAGGAAAAAGCGCTACCCCATTGCAACTAATATTCATGTTAATCCTCGCGCACACGCACACGCACATTATCATGCTGCTCGTGGTGGTGCTGACGGGTCCGGTGGGGCAGCGAACCGATTGCACCGATAACAATCCAATCATGCCAGTGTGACTTTTCGCTATCATTAGCATCCACTCGGAAGGGGGTTTGTGCTGAAATGAGCAGCTGAAAATGAGCGTTTTACATCCATCGACAGCAACCCAACAGCAAAGGAATGACAGGTGGTGGTGGTGGTGTTGGGAGCTTTTCCACAGGGCAACCAGACCCACGGTTTGTCAGCGAAAAGTTGATAATACGCGATTTAATGAGACCGCAGCGGCATTAAAACTAGTTTGCAAACCGCGCAAACTGTGGACTTCATTTTCCTGTCACCGATTAGACGATGATTGTGCCTGTATGGTGCGTTTTGAGCATAGACGAGGGGATTGTGGCGTTTTGAAGCGTTTGTTGCGTGCGCTCGGATGATTAACTTTCCCCGAATTAAAGTGCCTCCGGGAGGGGCCACAGTGGCTTTTGTCGCAAAATGGAAAAGCTGTAGTTTTGAATTAAGAGCCATTTAACGGGATGGTAAGATTTTCAGCCGTACCGGCGAACTCGTTCGTTCCTGGGAACGTTCGCAGCGACGCTCATTTTCACTCATTTCATAGCCCTCTAGATCAAAAATTAGAAAACCGTATAGATTTTGTACTGGCCAACCTAGCGGTACAACAAAGCTTCTCCATCGTTCAATTAATCAGCCATACCGGCGAACTCGTTCGACGAGAAACATTCGTCGCTCATGAGTGGACAGGGTTGTACCGCTAGGTTGGCCAGTACAAAATCTATACGGTTTTCTAATTTTTGATCTAGAGGGCTATGAAATGAGTGAAAATGAGCGTCGCGGCGAACGTTCCCAGGAACGAACGAGTTCGCCGGTATGGCTGACTGTGAGACTTCTCATTATGTTTAGCATGTGACACATAAAATCTCAACTGGTTACAGCTTTCTACAGGTCAATTCCTTTTGCCATAAGCGATTTCTTTTACATCGATCGCAACCAGAAGAAATTGAAATTAAGTTAGAGATCGTCCATAAACTACGTAATGCAAATCATGAACACATAGACATGAGTTTATGTTACAAGGAAGAGATATTAGTTGCATGATATAGCTGGACAATTTTGACACAAATGAGTTGAACATTCTCCATAAACTACGTAACGCCAAATATGATAGTTGCGAAATCAATTATATTACAAGGAATAGATATTAAAATATGTTTTAATTGCGTATTATAGTTGGACAATTTCACGCCTTATTAAATAAATTAAATTGATCGTTTTTAGTTGAATGCAGTTACAAATTCAGAAATAATGCCTCATGACGTTGAACTGGCTTCAACGACAAATTTTCAACACCTCATTATTACCCTTTAACGTCTATCAACACACACACATGCACATGTGTTCGAACGCCACAAAGCCTCAATTAATTACAAAACCCCGAAAAAAGAACCACCAAAACAAGTGCATAATGTATTGCATCAGTCTCATTTCGTTTTTTGTTTGTCGCTTTCCCGCCAATTCTCGCGCGCTCTCGCTTCAACGACTCTCGCTCGCTCGCCACGTGACACTTATTAATGTGTAAATCATGCAGCAAACTGTGTTTTAACCTCGAATACTGGCAGAACCCATAAATCTCGCCCGTTCGTAACGATCGCTCCGGCGGTGCCACGGGGCAACAAATTGAGTCATTTGGGTACAGTAGCTACGGGGTCCGGGTAGCACATACTGGCGCACACTGGAACCATTGTGCGTTATCTTCTACATGCCAGATGGACAAGACACGCTGGATCGATCGTTATTCTTGTGGGCAAATGTGGGTAACAACAACAAAAAAAAGCTGTAAAAGCATCAGTTTTCCCTTTACGCATATACATATACACACACACACAGGCCCTAAAATCTGTCTCTGTCAAATTGAACAAATGAGCCAAAGTTGTTCGTGGTTTGGGATTGGAGTTGGGGGAAAAAAGAATACAAAAATACCCCCTTCTTGCGCTTACTGGTCCACATAATCATAATGCGGTGTCATCTCTACCCAGGGAGCCAGCCGGAGCCGGGGCAGCATCAACCATGGGCCACATCATAAATTTGCAAATAATTTTAATAACGATCCTGCACTCGCACGCCGTCTCCGTCCTCAACCTGTTTGCGGCCCTACAATGAACGGTATTATTTCGTTTCGTTTTGCGCCAGTGATAAATGCGCGTACGATAAGATGCAGCGCAGACTTTGTTTTTGTCTTCTTTTTGTTGTTGCTTGTTGTTTTGCAATAAATTAAGATCTTTACTGATCTCCCGGTTTGGTGCCGAAATAATAGGGTGCAGTTCTTGCCTTGTCCTCCATGGGAGAGAAAGAAGGTGTGCATACGCACTGGACGGGATTTAATTTCCCTTCCAATCGTTTACCATCGCGTTTTCGCATTAATGCTGTCCTGCTTGCTGCTTGGTGATTTATCTCCACTTCAGATCACGGTGTGGATGTTTTGAGAGCTTGTACCTATCTGTCAAAAACGGAAATTGATACGGTTGCTCCGCTCCAGGCCACTCCACTGAATATTTGCATCGATTCACACTGATTGGTCGCGTTTTTTTTTTTGGTGGGCTACGATACGTTTAATCCATTAGCGCCTTTGTATCCCCGATTTTCGGGTCCAAAACATCAAATCAACTAAAGCCAAACCCGTCGCAACCCAGTTTCTTGCCGTACGTTTTGAAACGGGAACGTGTGTTTTCGTTGCTTGTGATGGCGATGTTGCTGGGGGAACGAAACAACTGCCAAACTGCCATTCCTTTGCGGTTGAAGTTTTCGTGTTAAATATTCATTTAATTCGTCATTTCGGTCCTCCCCCTCGGTGCAAATTCCGCTCCTTCGCCGGCCGATCCAGTGACACAGTTTCTGCAGGAGTTCCTTTTTTTGGTTGGGATGGCAATTAAAGAGTAATAAATACACATTAATCATGATAATGGCTTGCGTCCAGCATCGTTCTGTATTTTTGTTTTTGGTTTTTTTTGGGTTGGCGGTGAAGGAATGAGCTGCAGGAGCAAAGGGCAGTAGAGAGTTTTCCACGAAATGAGTGCCTAGATGGGGGGATGGTTTCCGGTTTTGCGAAACGTGATCGGTGTTGTTTTTAATGGTCGGTTTGGTTGATGAACAAACATTGGCAGTATCAACATGGGAACGATAACTCTTACTTAAATCCACATCGTTGTGGATGGTTTTTATTTATTCACAATTTTTCAGGAGCTACTTAAGCACGATTGAGGAGCCTCATGAGTGGAAAATAGTTAAAATAATAATCTATAATTAGCCATTGCCATGCAGCCTTCTCCGTAATGACCCACTTTTGTGATGCAAAGCAATCACGAAACGCTTGCCAAGGACGCCTACAGTTCGTTTTTTTGCCAGCTCGTGCACATTCCACATGCAATTGACCGTGCAATCAAACGCCCCGCGCCTCAATTAAAGACCGTCCGCTTTAGTGAGTGAGGACCAACGTTTGAAGCATGCCGCCCCAATGAACAACGGATTCAATTTATTAACTCATCGACCGGATTGAACGATCGATTGATCACTTTTCACTTTCGAGCGGCCCGCGGAGCCTTTTGTCCACTTCGACTACGTCCTCAATACTCCTAAACAGCACTTGCTGCTTCTCACTTGAGAAAACTCGGTCAGCTGAAGTGTACGTACTGCGGACATTTCTCACGATGCCCCGCGATCGTGATCTTCGCTCCAAAACGCTGGGCGGCTCCAAAACATTCCGCACCAGTTTATCGTCCGAATATCTCCCCAGTGTTGTAATCGGCTTACGAGGCAAACATTTTAATTGACTCATAAACGTTCCTAAACGGGCCTTAAGGTGGAGATTTTCCCGGTGGATTAGCACACCAGCTGCCAGAGCCTTATGCGCCCTGAAGGGGCGCTCGCTACCCGTTGGAGGAAACATAGATTCGTTCGATTAGACATTAGACAGCCCGGGACAGGGGACAGGACTGCGATAAGATCAGCACATTAAATCACCCGCAAAACAAAGCAGTGGGAAGAAGGAATAAGGGGAGGCACAAAAACAAAACGTCTCCCAAAAAGCAAAGTGTTGTTTGCTTTGCTTAACGGACAGGTTCGGAAACGGTGTTTGTCTGCCTGGTGTCGGTGGGGCATTATGCGGTGGCCTTCTCGGTGCATTCGCCCGGCGCTTGATCGCTTGCAATGCGAACGAATTCAAAAACGGGGAACTAGGGATCAGAGGGAAAGGGAGTTATGTTTTCCTAACAACCATTCGACGACGATCTGCGCCGCTTTGTGGCGTTCGGTATGTTGCAAGAGCAAATAATGAGATGACCAAATGTTCGGTTCTACGGCTCGAAAACGTCATCGGGAGCTATGCTGGGTGGGCTGCGTATTTTTTTCCCTCTTCCCTCTTTAGGGGTGGTGTGATCGATCACCAGTAGCTGGCTACTGGCAGAGACACACATACATAAACATACGGAACGATATCCGTTTGCAGGCGGTGGGAAAAGAAAGCATTCCAAGGCGAGTGACGAACGTTTCTCTTTTTTTTTATTATGTTTTCGTGCACTTTTGTGTGCGCTTTGCATTGCTCGGGCGATTCTCATGCATTTCTTCTGGGTGAACTTTTGGCCCAGCACAGTGATCCGTTTGGCGAAGGAAGAGATGGACAAAATTATTATAAGAGTATTCAGAAATGTTACGACTTTGCCACGGAACTCAATGTTTTAAATCACATTCAAGAACAATTTAATGTTCACAAAATTATTATAATTCACATAGTCACATTACAGGGTTTCCCACGATGTATTGGTCAGTTCCCATGATTTTTTGGTAGGTTCCCATCAATTTTTGGTGGGTTCGCATAGATTTTTGGTTCGTTCCCATAATTTATTGGTATTTTCCAATTCGATATCAATTTTATTGGACCAAAAAATTCTGGGAAACGGCCAAAAAATCGTGGGAACGTACCAAAAAAATATGGGGACTCACCAAAAATTGATGAGATCCAACCAATAAATCGTGGGAAACCCTGTATAGTCACAAAGAAACATGATTCTTAACCTCCTGCTCGCCCATTGTGCGCTGTGGTCTGTGCATTTTTATGGAAACCAAAAAATGAACACTCAAATGCTTGCTCCCAACGTTCCGATCCTGCCCATCCAACCCAATGCGCCCTTTACCCCGCGAACAGACGCGAAAACGCCCGAATCCGCATCACCGAAGTGAGATGTAAATCACTGTCTGCCTAAATTGGGCCACCATCCGTAAACAGCCAAACACGCGGCTCGGTCGTAGCCACAACGGCACAACACGAAAGAAGTGTTGCACTTCGTACCTTTTCCCTTCACCCCTTTTTGAGGCCCTTTTCGGCTTCAGTCCGCAGTCGACCCAGGTCCAGGTGAACAAAATTCCCAAACCCGGCACGGAATCGAAATGCGTCATTCCACGCCTCGAACCGGCTGGCACCGCTAGTTCGTCATTTGCATGCATGCACTCGGTGTTGCATTCGCGCCTGAATAGCATTGCTGCTTTCCACCTTCCAACTCCAAATCGGCCGCTCAAAAACAGTTTGGGAATCGATCGCGCGACCACTTTGACCCCGCGCAGGCCGCAAGCCAGGAATGGACACTAATGCCCCTGAGTCAACCCGCGTGTTCATAATTTATATTGCCCTAGTGAGTTGCCCTTCTCCCATTCTGTCCCATGCTTGGTAGATTCGTCCTTCGCCGGATCGCAACCGAAAGGGTGCCCTGGCGATGCCAAACGCATCGAAGCGCTTCTTTTGGGACAGATACCCCGTGGGGATGTTTCTCTATTTGCGAACGGTTGTGAACGGTGATGTAACCTGTGCCGATGTTGCCGCGCCGTAAAAGGACACCGGTGGTCATTAAAATCGTTCTCGATGCGAGCTACATTGTAGTGATTAGGCGGGATTCGTTTCTGGGGTAGATTGGATGTGAAATGAGGCTGACCAATGGTTCGATCGTCGTTGCCCTCTAATAGGTGAACAAACGTTGACAAGCTGGTTTTCAGCGGTAGCGATTGGAGTCGACTGGTGGGTCAGTGATAACGAGGCTACGTTTGTCAAATCAATAGTGAGATATTAATGGCTTTTTGTAGATGTTATATGTAATATCTAACATTGATTGACCTAAGATTAAGGGAGAAGGGGCGTTTCTTCATTATTTTTTGCTTCTAATCAATTATATTTGTTGTTTCTTTAAATCTGTTTTGCTTCATACCTTTCAGTGAGTTGTTTTAATTAAATTTAAAGTTTTAACTTTAAGAAGAATAATATCACGAACAAGAAGAAAAATAAGATGAATAAGAAGAAAAAGAAGTTTACGAAGAAGAAGAAGCTTATGAAGAAGAATAAGAAGAAGAAGAATAAGAATAAGAATAATAATAATAATAATAAGAATAATAATAATAATAAGCAGGAGAAGAAGAAGAAGAAGAAGAAGAAGAAGAAGCAAAATAAAGAAGAAGAAGAAGAAGGAGAAGAAAAAGAAGAAAGGAAAAACAGAGAAAGACTTATTTCAGACAAAGTAGAAGAAGAATAAAAAGAAGAAGACGAAGAATATAAATTTCAAACATAACACAAAATCATTTTAAGATGTCCCAACACCACCCAAAGATAAATAAATGGAAATTTATATCTCAGGATCAATCGTTTTTTATGCCTTAATTATAGATACTGAAATCCCCAAAGCCTTTAAGTTCTTACTTTTAGTATCTTTTGTCTAAAGTAAAACCAATTCTGAATTTTCATGTATTACATTCCAACTATATTTACGCGAGTTAACACCAATACTATTTAGCAATACTATTTTGCTTATATGCATGCACATAGGATTGATAGGTTAAATCTAAGCGAGCGTTTCGAATAAAAATCAATCTGTAAGTAGAATCCAACGAGAACAGACGTTCTTATTTGTGAATCCGAAACACATACACTTAACTGGCGCCCGAATCAGGAGAGCCCTAGACGGGAAGAGATAAGCTCAGAGCAGGAAAAAAAAGTCTTCACAAATCTCAGAGAGCAATATTCTCTGAAACAGTGGTCCAAAGAGCCACTACTGCAAAAGAGCGAAGCGAAGCTTGGGACACTGTGGTTATCACCCGATCGCTGTACGAGACCCCTAGTAACCGGACCGGTAAAAAGGATTCCCCTCCACCAGCTGCCTAACCTTCCCCCGAACGGAGTATCACCAACGAGTTACAACGGAGCATCACCGACGGAGCACGACGAAAATCAGCGTTGGTAAGCAATAATAGTGTCTGTGTGAGTATTATTTTGTAAGTATTCATAGTGTGTGGTGCAAAGTGACAGTGTCGAAGTGAAAAAATGTTCAACGGCAGCCAGAGTTTTGTTCAACCGGCTCCAAATATTCTGGAGCTCGGTAAGGTGCCCGATTTTGTGAGAGATCTTCGCAATTTCGATGGACAACCAAACGAGTTGAATAACTGGATAGATGATGTAGAAAGCATCATGAATCTTTGCGAACGGTGTCGAGTAGGAGAAACTTCTTTGATGTATGAGTTGATCCAAAAGACAATCCGACGTAAAATTTGCGGCCAAGCTGCCGACGTCTTAAATTCTAACAATATTACTTCTAAATGGTCAGATATTAAAGAAACGTTGTTATTATATTATTGCGATAAACGAGACTTAAAAACATTAGATTTTGAGCTGACAACCGTTAAAAGAGGAAAAAGTGAACCATTAAATTCATACTATGGCAGGGTTAACGAACTATTAGCATCTTTGGTAACACAAGTGCAGACACAAGATAGTTATAAAAATAACGCAAGTGTTCATATTGATTTTTTTAGAGAAAAAGCATTGGATGCTTTCATTCGAGGCTTGGACAAGCCTTTGTCAATTTTGCTTAAAACTGCTAGCCCTACGTCATTAGCAAAAGCTTATCAGTTTTGCTTAGAGTATGAAAATATGGATTGTAGATCATACATTAGTGGTAATAGAATGAACAATACTTCTATTCCGATTCCCAAACCAAAAGAGCTATCGGTACCATTTTTGCCGGTTACCACTCCACGTGGTAATTTTCAAGTTCAAAAACCCCCGGTACCGTTACCTCGCCGGCAACCATTTAACAATCACTATAATCCAAACCAGATCGGTAACACAAATACTAACAGAAGCCATCAAATGCGACAAGATCTACCCGTACCCATGGAGGTAGATGAAAGTATTAGAAGCCGATATACTTCAGCTAACCCTATTGCATACAATAATCATTCCACACATACTTATTCAAATGCAATACATAACCCAAATACAAGCAATAATTTTGTACAATACAGCGATTCGAATTCTACTAACGAATTCTACCAACCAACTAACACGATCCCACACCAGTACGTCCCTAATCCTACACAGCACACTAATGCTCATTATAACCAGTTTACTAACACATATCCGAATACATTATATAATCAATACACTAATAGCTCATTATCACCATCACCATCAAATTTTAATCAGCAAATTCATCCGTTAGAAAGAGAAGCTCGCATCACTCATACCAACGAGATGACATATTTACCTAATTACCAAGCACCTGGTAAAGATATTAATACACAAGAGCAACCGAACCATTTTTTAGGAATGAACAATGTATGGTAGAACCTGTTCTCCCATACATTGTTATTAAAAATAGAAAAGGAGAATTTCCATTCCTTATCGATACAGGTGCAAACGTTAGTTTTATTAATCCTGAAATTGCAGAATCTTGCGAAACAGCTAAACCATTTGAAATACCTTTAAAAAATATAGCCAGTGCTAGTGGTAAATTTCAATTGAAATCAGCTATCGATTTAAATTTTTTCTATCCTAAAATTAATTGCATTTGTAGATTTATGTTACATTATTTTCATCATTTTTTTGTAGGGATAATTGGAACAGATATTTTGTATAACTTAAATGCAAGTATCGATTTAGAAAAACGGGTACTTAAATTACATAATTTTTCTCAAACATTACAAATACCATTAAATTTTTATACCTCTTCATCACAGTCATCAAATTCTTCATTTAGATTAAATCACCTAAATAATTTTGAACAAACTAAACTTAAAAAAGTGTTAGATTCAAATATGTCTGTTTTCTATGAGCCCAAATTAAAACTTACATGCACTACTAGAGTTGAGTGTTGTATAAATACCACTGACGATATACCAATACACCAAAAGGTATATCCTTATCCAGCAGCGTATACCGAAGAGGTCAATAAACAGATAACAGAATTGCTGGATAATGGTATTATCAGACCTTCGCACTCTGCCTGGACGGCACCTGTATGGGTCGTTCCAAAAAAATCAGACGCCTCTGGAGAAAAAAAATTTCGCATGGTGATCGACTATCGCAAGCTAAATCAAAAAACAATAGCTGATCGATATCCCATGCCTGAAATCAATTATGTTATTGATCAACTGAAAGGACACACTCTTTTTACGACGCTAGATTTAGCCTCTGGCTTTTATCAAATAAAAATGAGACCGAGTGATATAGAAAAAACGGCATTTGCTATCAACAACGGCAAATATGAATTTGTTAGAATGCCATTTGGGCTTAAAAACGGTCCTTCCATATTTCAAAGGGTAATTGATGACGTCCTTCGAGAAGAAATTGGTAAAACTTGTTATGTTTATATGGATGACGTTATTATCTTTGGAAAAAACTTAACTGATCATTTAATTAATTTAGATAAAATTTTGAAACTATTAAATGAAGCAAACTTAAAAGTTCAACTCGACAAATCAGAGTTTTTGCACTCTGAAATTGAATTTTTAGGCTACGTAATTGGATGTAATGGTATAAAACCAAACATTAAAAAAATAGAAGTAGTAAGCAATTACCCTATTCCAAAAACCTTAAAAGAACTAAGAGGATTTTTGGGGATGATGGGTTATTACAGGCGATTTGTAAAAGATTTTGCAAAAATTGCAAAACCTCTTACAAACCTCTTAAGGGGAGAGGAGAGTCCATCATCCAACAAAAAAATAGAATTGAAAAAAAATGAAATAGAATGTTTCCATAAGATGAAAAAAATACTTTCATCAGAGGATATACTTATTTATCCTGATTATAAAAAACCTTTTGTTTTGGCCACAGACGCATCCGACTTTGCTATTGGCGCTGTGTTATCACAGGATGAAGATGGAAAAGATCTACCAATTCATTTTGCCTCACGTACCTTATCAAAGGCAGAAGAAAAATACTCTGTACCAGAAAAAGAAATGTTGGCGATTTTCTGGGCACTTAAAACTTTCAGAAACTATTTGTATGGAGCCACCTTTAAAATCATTACCGATCACCAACCTTTAACTTTTGCACTGTCATCGAAAAATTCTAATGCAAAGCTAAAACGATGGAAAAGTTATTTGGAAGAGCACGACTATGAACTAATTTATAGGCCCGGTAAAAATAATGTAGTTGCGGACGCTCTAAGTAGAATTGCATTTTCGATGACAGGTACGCAACACTCAGCAGATACTTCTGACGATTTTTTTATTATTGCTACAGAAGCTCCAATTAACGTATTTAAACAACAAATTATTTTAAAAATGGGCCCTGATAATATTGAAACTAAAATTTTGTTTAATAGTTATAAAAGAATTACTATTTCCATCAGTAATATTAACGAAGCTTCTATTCTTAAAATTTTGCAAGAAAACTTCGATCACTCCAAAATAAATGGCCTATTTACTACTGAAGCTATTATGGGTCAAATTCAAGAAGTCTATAGGACCCATTTTGGGAATCAAAGACTTTTAAAAATTCGTTTTTCTCAAAAAATATTAGAAGATATAGAAGATGAGGAGGAGCAGTACAATTTAATAAAAAAAGAGCATTTTAGAGCTCATAGATGTGCCGAAGAAAATAAAAGCCAGATTCTTCGAAGATTCTATTTTCCTCAAATAAGAAAAAAAATTATTGAATTTATAAAAGAATGTGAAATTTGTCACATAAATAAATACGATAGAAAGCCTGTATCTTACCCTTTACAAAAAACTCCTATTCCTCATAAACCATTTGAAATTACACATATAGATATCTTCTTTATAGAAAATCATCATTTCATAACTTACATAGATAAGTTTTCTAAGTTTGCTCAAATTAAATTGACTCCAACACGGGCTGCTATAGATGTAGTTCCTATTATTAAAGAATTGATTACAAAATACCATCCTCCAAAAATACTAGTCTTAGACGGTGAAAAGACCTTCAGCAGTCGTGAATTGAAAACTTTTTTCCAATCTCTTGAAATTTCTACCTACGTCACACCTGTTGGTCACAGTGAAATCAACGGTATTATAGAACGGTTTCATTCAACCATTTTAGAGATTTATCGAATCTCAAAGATGGAAAACCCGACGTTATCACCACCTGATATCATACAGATATCAGTTCAAAAATACAATAATACCATTCACTCCTCCACAAAATACACACCTCAAGAGATTATCTTACCTTCCATAGACTCATCTAAAATAATAGAAACAGTTTATCAAAATCTTATTCAAAAACAATCACAGGACTTAAAGTATCACAATAAATCACGAAAGGTGATACAAATAGCAGAAAACAAACCTATTTATGAAAAAACTAAAGCGAGATTAAAGCACAAACCCAGATTTAAAAAGAAAACAGTTGTTAAGGTAAATAATAGTACAGTAAACCTTGAAGAAAATAGAAAAATTCACAAAAATGATTTGAAAATTGTGAGATAGTTTAGAGTTGAGTTGATCAATGAAATGATGCATGTGAAATCTTATTTTTGTCTCTTTTGAAGAAAAGAGTTCTGAAATTAGCAATTTTGAAATTTAAATAATTATGCACCATTGTTCATATACATTTTCATGTATTGCACAGGCTACTAGCAGTTAGATAGAATATCTAACTAATAATTAGTAATGTGGAAGAATTTGTTATAAAAAAAAAGAAATTAAATAACTCAAACCAGCTGAATATGTGAAACAGAAATTTAAAACTATCTTACAGTTTCACGTTAAACTCCCATGCTCTCGTCCCATATAAGGCTTTATATTTTGAGTGAGCATTGCTGACATATAACACTTGTGAATTCAGATTTGAGTGAGAATTGAAAATTATGAAAAAGGCCACTATCGTTCGAACACAAAATATCCGTGAAACTGTAATGTTTCTATGGTGGATAATACAATATGGTTATAATGCCAATCACCTGAAAATTTTGCAACGTATGTACAAAAAGCATTATTTCGTGCTTGATATCGGATGCAGGTAGAACATCTAAGAAAGATTGCAAAAAAGGGATGGTAAACCATAAGAACCCAACTCCAAACAGGAGTTTTTCATCGAGATTATGGACGAACACCCTGGCATTTCATACATCGGCTCTATGCATAAAATGTTTCTCCCATCTCTGTTTTTGTTTGGTTATATGCCTGTAATGTTATAGTTTCATCATATGATTCCTTACGATGTGGGCATCGTTCTTTTAAGCTGGGAGGAGTTAACACCAATACTATTTAGCAATACTATTTTGCTTATATGCATGCACATAGGATTGATAGGTTAAATCTAAGCGAGCGTTTCGAATAAAAATCAATCTGTAAGTAGAATCCAACGAGAACAGACGTTCTTATTTGTGAATCCGAAACACATACACTTAACTCGCGTATTGGGTCACCAGTTTCAACCTCTTTTACCAGTGCCAATCGAAAGCACACGTCCATCAGCATCAGTTCAGCCTTTCTTTTTGGTATTTCTACAGTCTCCCTTTCCATCACAGACAAGACAGCGTAACTGTGGCAGACAAAATTAAACAAATGCTTGCTCCCCGTTTTCAAACGATCTGCTACCATTGCTTCTGCATGAGAAAACTGAATATATACACACACAGCAACAGAAGGGGAAAAAACCTTCCAGTCGAACTGTTCCATCATCGACACGACCCGACCGGCCGGCTCCTCCCTGTATGTCCAGCCAAAGGGGGATGATGTTCACGCCCGACCGGGACCCCCGAGCGCATGATTAAATAAATGCAATAATTCTCCGAATATGGGCAGAAGATGATACCGCCGGTAGAAGATGAAGCTCCGCTCGCAAGAGCTCCCGGAAGAGTCGAGCTTCGGTGTGAGCTGTGAGTGATTGATTTGTTTACTCGCATCACACAGGAACACAGGAAACCCCGGTGGCCGGTAGGCTCTGTCGGTCGTGCTGGAACACCTCCCAGCCAGTCCTGGATTGATGCGTTTGATGTTCGGAAGGTTCTGTGCTGCCATTTTTCTGGAATGTTTATTTACCAGCCGTGGGTGCGGTTCCGTCATTCGGGGTTCGAGGGGTTCTTGTTATACACACACACACGCACACACGAGAAGTTCCAAAGAGCAGTAGCACCTCAAAACATAAGAAAAAACATCCCCATTTCCATCCAATCGATGTTATGAACGGTTAACATCACGATACCGCTCATTAATGTCAGTCCAATGTGCGAATCGTTTACTCATGCTCGTTTGTCAACCGCTGCGTTAACGATGCCTTCAAGCATTATTTACCCAACCCTCCCGATCGTTCGGATCATTCAAATGTTTAATAAGACATCATGAGCCCCGGAGCACGCGTGGTGAGAGGACCTCTCTCGAAAATTAATTCATCCACAATCATTCGGGCGTTTTTTTTCACAATATTTTGGACTGTAGCCAACAAGTTGAGGGCTACATCTTTTGCAATAATATCGAGCACAGGCAACCTTACGACACCGGCCAGCAAGCGGAATGGAGGTCAAGTCGAGGTTTTCGGAGCCGAGGGCTGCGGTCAGGCAGCTAGGCATCGTAGGACAGGCAACACTCGGGGTTTTCGAGGAACGCCTCCCAGACTGTCAATACAGCGTGTCTGGCGTGTCTGCCACGGAGGAGATCGACTGCGAAATGAGATTTTGTTTCAATTTGTTTTAGTTTTTTTGGAGGTCATCCCAAGCGTTGAAAATGTGAAATGTGCTACCCATATTTGTGGTGGTTGTCCACTTTATTCTTGGGCAATCGATTGTGGTGGTTGAGGTTGAGGTGCTTTTCTTTCCCAAAACGAGTGGAATAACAGGTTGCATGTGTGCACGCTTGTGATAATGAAGAACACTCCTAATGCGGCATAAACTCACCAACAGTCCTTTCTCAACGGGAAGGAAGTTGTGGTGAGACAGTGTCGACAGTGTTATCGTCAGCCATCTGAAGGTCCCTGTCACTTGCCGTATCCGTCACGACGCTAGACGCCAGCGTCTCTGTCAACGCCTGAGTCCGCGTCGTCGTGCGTTGCGGACTCGCAACAACAGGCCCGCCAACATTAAGGGTGAAACATATGGCACCTTCTGTCACCGTCTGTGTCAGTCCCGCAGATGCATTAGGCAGTGCATTAGACACGCTAGGCGTTTCAATCTTTAACACTTGTCAAGATCGTTGTCGTCGCTTGAGGAAAACCCACCCCACAGACGGGTCGGCGGTGCCGTTATACGATCGCTACGCGCCCAAAGCAAAGACGCTTGTAATGAAAGTGAATACACAGATCCGATCGCAAATGGTGTGATGATATTTTCAAAGCGAACCCAGCCTTTTCAATTGACCGTAGCTGGGGTGGAGCTGGGGAAAAGTTCTTTTGAATTCGTTCCGTGTCCAACGCTGGCAGGGCGGGATTGATGATTGATTTCTTGGGCCCAGAGGTCAGCGTTGGGGTGCCTGTTTTCCAGTTTTTTTCTTCTTCTTTTCATTTGCTTCATCTCATGCACTGCCTCACTGAGAATGGGGTCAAAAGGTTTCTCCGCCGAGGCCGCAGCCGCTGCGGTCACGGTTCGTGACGAGTTTCCGGGAGCATCCGCGGGTGGATGAAATTTGAGTAGCTCACGATCGTTCACACCACTGCACGAAGGAAAACCATTTCCCTCTCTTACTCGCTCTTCTTTTTCTTCGGCACATTGTTAGTGCTGTGATTCATGAGTTTTCCAACGTTTGCCTAATGCACGCTGCAGCGCGTTTTCGTTACACCATAAATCAGAAAAAGATGCGCGGTTGTTTCGTCCGGAGGGGTTTTTCGTTCTTTTCGTTCAAGTGGCGATCATATTGAACTATTAAATAGGTCGTTGGCTGTGGTGTCTTTGTTGTGTGCTGCAGTCGTTGGTGTCTGGTGCTATCTGGGGTATGAGAATGATTTGGTAAGGGTAAGCAGTCTAATTGTAAAACCACTCGAATGGGTCGGGTGATCGAGCGATCCTGGTTTATCGTTGGCGTTGGTGTTTTGGGGGTAGCAAAACGGTGAAATATTTCATTGCTATTTATCTCACAATGGCGTGACAATGAGAAGGGTTTCGATATGATGCAATTCCAAGCTGGCGATTGACGCGTATGATAGGTCATGTTCTGGATAACATCAGATGTATAAGATGTCTGAGAAATTCATTACAAATTCGTGGCTAAAATTTATCTTTATTATTCATGAAAGAAAGTACAATGAAATTTCGAAATAAAATTAATAAATCATTTTAATCTTTCAGATTCTCTCAAAAACTGTTATTCTCAATGAAATGGATCGCAAGAATGTCTCTAAACTGTCAACAACTGGAAGCACCAGACGCAAATCGTCCTTCAAAGCAACTACCACTACCGATTATAAAGAGTGAGTATTTGTTCTTTCTGACAAACGGATTTAATGAACGAATATAAAAATAATAATAAATAAAATGTACTAACGAATGATAATAGTTAAATTTTCTAAGACTCGTTTTGATGTTTTTCCTTTCATTAGACAGAAATCAATCATTTTAAAAAAATGGGTTAACAATTCTATAAATTACAAGCTATCTTTCCTTAACGTTACACTTTCCCTTTCCTTAAATTACACCAATAAACAGTTCCCAACAACGAATTCTCCTAACCTTTCAACTAACCCTGTCCCTTCAAACCCATCGCCCCTTAAAGGCGGCAATCCGCATGCGACCCGCATCACACTGCCATCAAGGGGCGTATCGCGTAGCAACGCTTCAGCAGCGCGCAACCGTTTCGATTCACCAAACAACATGCACCGTTCTTTTGATTGCAGCCCATCGCAACCGGATCGAGCAGGGGGCGGGCGGGCAGACCGTACCAGCAGCATACCCGTTCAGCAGGGCGTCCCACACTACGCGGCCAGCTTTGTGAGTATATGCATATTTGTCAGGCTTTATTGTTCGACGCATCAAATAATGTCACTCGACGAGCACAAAGAAAGCCGGTGGCGCGTTCTTTCATCGGCTTTCACGATGCGGATTCAGATTCTTGCAGGGACGGTTGGATGGCGTCATTTGACACTGGAAAGCATAGAACGACACACACACTTGCACACAGACAAACTAGTTTTTAATTAAACAAAATTCTTTCCCAGGCCTCGGTGCATCGTCCCCGGCAGATAAGCAACGTAGCGGCGATCAAACGGACGGCCGGTGCAGCCCAGGTCGGTACGGACGCTTCGTCGACGGTGGTTGTCTTTGGTTGTCTGCAGTCGGGTGCAGACAGTCAGCAGCCGGGCCAGGCCGCTTACCCACACCCGAAGCGACACGCCAAGTATGGCCCGAGCAAGGCCGTGCCGATGCCACAGCGACCGGAAGCGCCCGGCTCGAGCGGTCCGGTAGGCCGATCGAATGCGAAAGTAGCTCTGCCGTACTCGGACCCCGCTATCGGGTGCTCGGTGTCATCCGGGCGTAATCCGCCCGCACCAACGACGGGCTCCTGTGTCAGCGGCGGTGAAAACAATGGCAGAATATTTAATCAACCGACGCTCCCGCTGCCGGTGCAGATTCCGAATCCGTACGCTTATACGTCGTCACCTGCGGTGGCATCGGTTGCCGGGGCAAATTATGGAGCGCAGCAGATGCACCAGCACCGGCCGGTATCACAAAAGACTGATTATCTACAGCCGCCGTCGTCGTCGTCGTCGTCGGGTGGCATTAGACAGGGCGTAAATCAAAAGTCCTCAAGCTCGGCGGGCATGGCGTCAGCAGGAACAGGAGATGGCTGTCGACGCGTCGGCGCCCAGTCATCAGTCGGAACTCGAGCCTTCACAACCACGGTGCAAGTACCGGCTGCTCCTGCCGGAAAGCTAACACCGAAGCAGCTGAATGACATCTACGAAAAACACTTGTTGAGCCAGACTACCTTTGAGGTGGCAGGCACGAACCAAGGGCTGCCGTCCGTCACAATGCTAACAAGCTCGTCCGCGAAGGGAACCACCAGCAGCAGCAACACAACGCCCATCAAACACAACTCCACCCCGGAAGGGAGTCGAACGCTAACGAAGAGTGACACTCGGTTGCGTGCCACATCGAAAGCCTTCCTGGGAAAGGAAGGCTCACCGGCCCAACCGTACGATACGAACGCCCAGCGCAGCGCCGAACAGGAGGAGCATAATTTGTACGAGTCCGTACGTAGCAATTATCATATCTACGAAAAGATTGACTCGCGAAGATCTTCCCTGAGCGGGACGACTCCACCGGTAACGTCCGCCGCATCGTCGGTAGCGTCCTCGTTGGAGCAGTACGTACGCCCGGTCGCTCCACAGCTCGGACCACCGCCGCTTCATCCACGGCCAAAGTCGCATCCCTCGGGCGGGATCGAACCAACCGATGGCAGTTCATCCACGGCAGCCGCGTCCGCAGTCCATCAGGTTAATCTGCAGCAGCTGCAAAAATCGATACAGTTTAAGCTGGCGTCGAATGGTACGGCCGGGTGGCCGGGTGTACTTTCGCCCATCCAGGAACGTCCTCCATTGCCGGCTGGTAGTCGGCTGCAGGCACCGACACGGAGCGCATCGTCAAGGACTGAGCGCGTCAATATAGCACTGGAAACAGCCAAAGCAATCGCAACGGCAGCGTACATCGAAAGGTAAGTGGTAAACGCTACTCAAGTATTGGATCTATCATTGTAACAAAATGTCACTTTTTGAAGATCGTATTCGGAGCTGTTTTTGACAGGGTTTAGTCGCTATAGAGCGCGTGTTTGATGATATGATTCATGTTTTTGGATGTTATAACTTCCAGAAAAAAAGAACACAACATGCACATTCAAAGAAAATGTTTTAAAAAGTGGGACTTACTACCACCTTCAACACTACAAACAATCTCCAATCCTTCGAAATCCACCTTGACGAAGAGAGATTCGTTCCTGTGGTCGTAAATCAGCTCAGGCATCTTCGCCTTCTGCGCGTTGGCGGGCAAATCTGACAGCACAGAAGGCGTTAATGTGCCACCGTGTGCCGACTACCGTCAACTTCAACAACTCCACCGATCTCTGATTTTGGGTAAAATCACCCAAAAACATCTCCACATCTCTCCTGCAAGACCAAGGGGAAAGAGACATAATTCAATCCGATTAGTTTCGGGGGGGGGGGGAAAACCGCAGCACCCATCTCCTTACAAGACTGCCATGTTTGGTTTGCCGGAGAAAGTCACCCAACCGAATTTGTTTGAACATTCTTGCGTGTACGACAGCGAGCGAAAACAAAGCGTCACCACCGCTACTTAAGCCGTCCAAATAAAGAACGCTAATGTTTGCTCATAATGCGGTGACACTACAACCTTTCGATCGTTCCGATCTTTTGGTGCACCGCAGGAGGGAAGGGCGCTGACGATGACGTTTTCCGGCCATTTCGGAGTGTGTGTTGTACCAAGCACCATCTCGCACTATTTTCTGTTTCGTGCTGCTGGAAGTCGGATTCTAACGAGGTTCTAATTTCGGAAAAAGGTTACATTAGTGTCAGCCGCAAGACTCCAGCCCCCTTCTTCCCCAGTAAATACCCACAAATAGCACAATAAATTTACGAACTGTTCAATTCAATTAGTTACTCCGTTGGGTGTGTGTTTGCTACGGCGGCTGGATATCAACTCAGTTTAAAGTTTCGTTACACGCTCGGAAGCAGGTGAAAGGCTGGTAGGAGTCCGTCAGTCGGTGCTCGGTGCCCGCGTGTCATAAATTTACCGTCCTATCACATATTTCACGGAGACGTCGCACCGGTGGGTGATGTTTTGTCATCGACCGTCAACACTTACAGATCACCAACGAGGTGCTTAGAGGTTGGCAGTGATTGTACAAACATGTCATTGCGCTAGACAATGGGTGGTTTTTGATGAGAAGTAGGAACAGTTGCAAGCATTGATGGGGCCATTGGGAGTGGGCGAAAGACTGATAAATGTGGATGTTGCAGTACAAACAACAAGGGATAAGGAATTATGACTTCAACATGCATCCAAAATGACAATTCTTGCGGCAAGATTTACGTGATAAAGAAAGTTAGATAAGTTTTTAAGGGATAATAATGGAGAACTTGAGGTCTGAAACAGGTCTGCACTGTTATTTGTGAGAATTTTCATAGAACCCATACGCATATTTGTTCAAGAGACTTTTCCAGAACGCGTCGCCTGCGATGGTCACGGAATCCGTTTGACAAATGGCGTCAGCGACGGTTACGATCATTTTCGCGGTCACCCATTGCATTTTATCTCCAACTCTCTATCTCTCTCTCATCCCTTCGCCGAAGCCGACGATGTTTGGTCATAAAAATTGTTTCACGAACGTCAAAACAAACTGCTTGCCGGCTAAATTTATGTGCGAGCACTTTTCTTCTGCGCTGTTTTGCGCTGTTGGCCAGTATAATGAACACGCACCGAGGCTGGGGACCGAGAAATGGAAAAGCAGCGCCACGCAAGCATCCCACCGCACGCTGATCTGATAAAGCATCGCAATTTTCACATTCTCCAGTGGAAAGAAGGATATTTTTGGGCATTTTTTTACCATCGTTTTGTCGGTTTCGGTTTATGGCCGCGGGTTGGGAAATCCTTTTTCAAAAATTTCCTCCCGGCATTCCGGTGCGCCGTTCATGAGTTATGTCACTGCGGCAGCATTCTTTATTGTGATGTGACACATTACCCAATTTATGAACGCTTTTTTGTGGTGTACATCTCACCATGTGTACTACCTTTTTATTGAGATGTAACAGAACAGCGTTTGTTGCGATGTAAAGTAAGTGCAGATTGCATCGTTATAAAAATATGAATATACATTTTAAAAACACACAGCACAAACCGTGGCGTGAAACTGTGGCTGTCCCGGGTCGATGCTGTCTGCCGCATCCTGTCAGTTAATACATTTTCCATGTTCAACGTTCCGCGAAATTGAAGAAACTGTGGGCGCTCGAATGCTTCACACCCGGGCAAATATGATGAATGCTGTTAATTGTATACTTTATGAGCCCTTCAAGATGAATTTGTTTTTCCGAAACCCGGGTCCCCCTTACACGGACGGATGGACGGAGGGGTCGAATAGGTTTCGGTCAAAAGGTCGGTGACAAAGTTCTGCAAGAATGATTTACGATATCGTGCAACGCACGCATGCATACGCAAACACACAAAGAGTGAGACATCTCGGCTTATTTGTATCTGTTCTCGGGTAGTTTTTCTCTTGTTGATCCTCATCCTCTGCTTGAACCCTGTTTGCCGGTATGTTGATTGACTTTAGTGAATGCTGTCTGGGCTTGGCCCCGCCGCGCAAACACCATATGGTTCGTATCCGCGTTCGTGGCGTCGTGTGCGACGAATTGCTTTCAAAAATTAATTATGTCTCGTGGCGCGAATTAAGCCATCCAGAAATGTGTGCTGTGACGCTGGATCTTCGCGCCATTTGTGTGTGTGCCCGATCAGTGGCGCCTTTGCAATTCGAAACGGGTTTTGTAAGAATTGCGGGTCGTTGGGGTTGATCAGTTGAGGATAATGAGAGACATAAATTATGTTCAGATAGAGTTTGTGGAATTTTATCTTTGTTTGCAGCATGGATAATATTTATGGAATCATCATTTGTTGGATTTAGAGTTTTAAAATTTTATGAAATGTTTTAACTATAATATGTCAATTCAATGAAATTTGCCTAAACTTTTGCTTGATAATATACAGGGTTTTCCAGGAGTTCTCATGGTTGTGAGACACTTTATTGACTCGTTCTTACGTGAAATGAACTGTATGTAATGGGAATTGGACTCTATAGCACCCTTGTTGGACAAATCCAATAGGTGTTTACATGGAGCACATCCATCAAGGGTGACATAGATTCCAATTTCCATCATATGAAGTTCACTTCCCATAGGAAAGAGTCAAGGAAGTGTCTCACAACTATGAGAACCCCTGGAAAATCCTGTAAAAACACAATATGATATGAGAATTGCATACATTTAGGAGCTCTTCACGAAAAAAATAAACAAAACAAGACTAAAACGGATTTAGCGGTCAAATATTTTGATTTAAAATATTAGTTTAAATGTTAAGCAATACGGCCTTTTTGGACCGTTACTCCTGAATAAAAAAAAATATTAGTTTAAATGTTAGCTATAAAACTCTTATTTTATGTACAAGAAATGGCCAAGCTGTACTACCTATACCAAAGAAAGAAAAAAAACTTGAAGTAGTCTCACATTACAAATGCTCATGTCTTGGTCTTGTCACGTTTTGTAAAGCAAATAAATCCCAATTCTTTTGTAAGAGTTCCCTGCTCCCATTCTAATCATCCTTGCCTTACTCTAAGCCTGCATCGCACATTTGAGTATCGTATCATTAACCTTTACCCAGGGCAACAAACTCTCCTCGCACATCTCCCGAGAGGTGTCAGTTACCAATTAACTCTAAATACAAGCCCCCCAAAAACATGACACTTTTCACCTTCGCTTTCCGAAATTTGTAACGCATCCGAAATTAACCGGTAATCAATATCGCGCGATGGAAACATTTGTTTTACAACTTTTGTCCAAAAACACACACACTCGGGTCCCCGGTGCAAGGGCAATAAATGTTTTCAAAGTCCAGGAAGGGGTTCCACAGCACAGCAGCCGCAGCGATCGATTGGTGCTGCCATAAAAGGGGGAAGTTTTCCACCAGACGGACGCACACCGGAACAGAAACCCGATAGTGTTGCCTGTGTGTGCCGCCTGTGTGTGTGAAACACGGAAAAAGGGGGGCAACCATTTTTCGGAAGGCAATGCATTTTCCATTGCACCGCAAGTACTTAGGCTGTTTGCTGTTGTTGTTTTTGTTGTTCAACACAATAAGTTCGTCTGGGTGCGGGTGTTTCCCATCCGATCGCCTCGAAGAGCACGAGACAGAAGCAGCGGCAGTAAAAAAAGGAACACACAGTAAAACGGAACCCATAAATCCGAATTATCGCTGTGGTGAAAATTTATGGTACACTTCGAAGCGAAAAACTATGGAAAATTCGAAAGGATTGCTATTGCTGGGGTGGGACAAAAAGTGAGAGGCTTTTTTTTTAAAGGAGCGTGTGCGAGAGAGAGCGCGAGCGAGCAAGAAACAGTCCCAAAAACGTCGAAACGAAATAGTAAACAAATTTACGGCAAACAGTTGTTTTTGTCAAACTGATTTGAAATATTTTGTGTGCCCTGTCCCATCCCCTTGGTGCGGCTTAGGTGAACTCTCTCTCTCTCTCCATCTCCTTTTCACCGACTTTGCAGCAGCATACTTGGATGGTTTTATCTATTTGACAGGTGCATTTGTGGAACTTCACGTTCGCGTACACGGGAGCGGGAAAAGCAGCTCGCGTTTATCCGCTTTTCATCTGCGGTCGGACCGTCCCACCGTCAAATCTCGTCCACGCTCTTCTCAAGTGGTCCTTGTTTGTCGTGCCGTTGCCCGAAAGTGGCCGTACGTGTCTGAATGCGAATGGTTCCGTGGGAGAAATTTGGTGGTTTTGATAATGGTTATGGACAAGTTTGATGTTCGGCAATTGGACACACACACCGTTCGATTGGTTTCGTTTACTCCAAGACCAACTCCAAGAGTGTCGAAAAATGACCAACAAAACTAAGAATTTCACGTGTAATGTGGTGATTTTTGAACGAATAAAATAAACGAGTGCTCGTTCGCGCACCCATCTACATCACTATTTACTCCCTCATCATCGCAATTTGATGTTGCGCATTTGGAAGTGTTTACGCGCCTTCGTTCGAACCGAATTCGTGCCACCGATATCGACGCAAACCGTTCGCTGACAGTAAAAACTGTGAAGAGATAATTTAATACCACGCATCTGGCAGCGATGCCAAGTAAAAAAAAGGAAAAACGGTTGGGCCATAAAAACACCTCCCGAAACGTGCCCGAGCGTGCGTTTTCACGCCCATCCGGCTTGAGGACAAATCTCCGCACGACGCACGTGCGTGCGTATGAGTCACGAGTTATCTTAAGACGAGCAGGGGGGGTTAGAGTGGTACGATTCCTTTTTACTTTACTTTAAAATTGACACGTTTCCTTTTATGGGATCGTTTTTTTGTTGTTTGTGATTTTCCTTCTTAGTTGCCAACACAACCTGGAGGAAGTAAGCGCCATGGACACGACGCTACAGGCACTTCGCTCGCAAGCCGCTCGATCGTAAATCATGTCACGGAAGGTGCAAAAGTCCTTTACTTTCGGGACTAACCGGGGGGGACTGAGCCGAGTGGTGACACAAAAACGCCAAACAAGTTTTGTTGAGCTTCCAATTGAACAGGAGGTGTTTTTACGTGATCCTTCGATAGGGTGAGCATTGTGGGGTTATACTGCTCTAACTCAAAATTGTAGCATTTTTCTGTTTGGAGGGTTTGGATGATTTTGAACGATGGATAAATCTATTCTCACATTAACAGCAACGAGCTGCAGTCGTGTGCACGTGTTGCTGCTGTTGTCACCGTTCATTTATCGTTGGCATCGTTGGTACGAGTTGAATTTTGCGATTGATGGTTTTTGGCTATATGTATTGGTTTTTTTTTATATTGTTGAGAAGTTATAAATATTACATCAAATAAGAATACTTTAGTCAAGACCTCTACTTAATGACATTTCAAATACGATTTTTTTTTGCAGATAATAAGTTTCAATGAAATATAACTAATAAAAAACATTATATTCCCATGAAAAACATTCAAACCAATTTACAGGGTTTTTCAGGAGTTCTCATAGCTGTGGGACACTTTATTAACTGCTTCTTACGTGAAATGAACTTAATGTAATAGGAATTGGACTCTATAGCACCCTTGTTGAACAAATCTGATAGGAATTTCCAACTAGCCTGTCTAAAAAGGGTTGCATAGTGTCCAATTTCCATCATATGAAGTTCACTTCCCATACGAAAGAGACAAGGAAATGTCCCAGAACTATGAAAACCACTGGAAAACCCTGTAAGCTAGTGGTTTTAGTCTAATAATACCCCATTTCAATAGATAGCCTTCCTTGCCCTTACCAAATCATGCAATAGTCACTGTATTTACCAACTCAACAACCCATAAAGCGATACCACCATCTATCATGAGATCGCCCCACAAGTAATTCAATCGAAATCCGCAAACGTTAGCGTCTTTTTCCCGCTCCATACACGGCCAGAGACGCCGTTTTCTGCGGCAAACAATAAACAAGCAACTCCCATCGCTCTTGGCTTTCTCCGCACAGAGCACACGGTACACACGGTTTTAATTTAGCAACAATTAAACCCAGATTTATGACTTCCCAATCTGGTCCGTTCAAATGAACAACCCCGCTGGTCGACGGCCGAAGGTGACCGTTTGTCGACCTCTCCTGTGTGTGATGGTTTGTTTTTAATCCCACCGCCTCCAGTTTTTCCGTCGTTGTCTTATTTTGGAAATACTAGCAGAGCAAAAGTGTGATTCATTCATCCCGATGTAGCTCTAATCTGCTCCAATCGTGTTTTTTTTTTGTCTGCCCCCCCCCCCCCCCCATAGCGGAAGAGGCTTAAGCAATGGCTTAAGTGGAAAGTGTAAATATTTACGCCCGTTGCAAATGCACGCCAAGCACGAGTCAAGCTGCAACAGATCCCGATTCGGCTCTGAAAGAGCCACTGCAGCGAAATTGTGCAGCTTGTGTGCTTGTGCAGTGGGTTTCTTGTTTTAAAAACACTCAATCCATAATGAATATTTGTGTGTTTCGAGAGGTGTGTGTGTTAATTCTAAGCGCTTCTTTCCCGGCGTGCTAGATACACAGTTATGAAAGTAGGCCACTCCGTGTGTATGGCACTCGGTTTTGGATGCTATGCGTTCTTTTCACGCTGTTCATTGTGAAGATTCTCCAGCAAAAGGTTTTCCACGATACAAAAAAAGAGTGAAGTAATTATGATGCGATCATCTGCTTTCACGCCCTTTTTGCGTGCCGGTTTTATCTCTTTTCGCAATTCTCGTATGGGAGTCACACTCATCCCAGCATATGGCAACGCAGAAAAACACACACACACACTCGTTGGTATCATTTTTCTTCGTTAATTAGTGATATAATTAATAGTGGCTCCTCTCACACGGTGAAACACGTACTCCATGTGCCTTATGTGGTGTTTTGTTTTCGAAGCAGAGCGCAAAAAGTAGCAGCCTTTCACAGTGAAAAACCACGCGTGAAGATTAACAGGAGGACCACCAACAAATGGCCCGTTAAAAAAGCAGGGCGAAAGCCAAACATCTCTGGGGACAAGTGCACTAGTATAGTGTGATCCAAAACTGATCTTCAGCCTCCAGTGGATAGCTCGAAAGCCATTTCCCGGAGTGTCTAATAGGTGGTAAAAATGAATAATGAGTGCTCTTTGGTAAATGCTTTCTGTGAACTGTGGGTTGAAACGTGGTTGCAAACGAATGCAGCGTGTCTGTGAAGCCATATGCACCCCATATTAGTGAGCAGCAAAGAAGGTGGAATAAAGTTAAATTGTATGATTTATGTGACAGCACACCCTTTTCTCCGGTTTTTACTTTCTCCGCGTAAAGGATTTTCCAGCGATTGATAATACCTCAAAGTAGGAATGCTTCCTGAAACCTTTTCCACCAACTGCTCAATTGCTCATTTCCGCGTCCTCTCGAGATCACAACAAACAATAATCCTTCCCGCGGAAACTCTTTCCTTTGCAGCGGCATCAAGTTTAGTTCCAAGAAAACAACCAATTTCCCTGTAAGACTCTTCTTGTGCTGTGTGTTTGTGTGCTGTTCATGGAAAAAAAGGAACGCGGGTAAAACAATGCGGGTCTTCTAGAGACTGTCCGTCCTCCCGGTCGGTGGATTTGCTCTTAAACCCTGCCGAAGCACAGGCAAACAACGGAGCAGATTCTGTGGAATTTGTGTCCTTTACCTTCCACCCGGTTTCCGGTTTGGTGCACATTTTTATCTGACCAATTACGGGCGGCCAATTTGTAGTCAGGGGCAGTATCGCACTGGCGCGTTCCGTCTTCATTTATCCGCCTTCAGTTACAGCCACATTCCGGGGAGCATTCTTTGCGTGGGGATTGGTATTTTCCAGATAGTTTTGGGGCTAGTTTTTACCAAGAGAAGGGCATGATTTTGGATGATTTATTTTTGCTGTACCTTGAGTTGAGCTCATTATTTGGCATTTATTTTGAAATTGTTAATCATTTTTAAAAGAAAACCATTTATTTTGAAATGGAAAATCATCTTCTTCATCAACCGGAAAAGCATCGCTTTCCAAAGCGGTATTCGTTTGCTTCCCGTGAGTTCCAATTTCAAGATACTCCAGCCCATTCAGGAGTCGACTTGGTCACTCAATTCCACCGCCCTGGAAGCACTGTTTACAACCAGCATTTGCTGCCCGTATCGCTGCGCATCACGTGGCTTTGTTTTGCTTTGCGAACCAAACGCCAGCTCCCGCAGAACCGTTTTCCACATTCCATCGCTCTCTAGTCGGCTTTGGAAAAGCGAAACTCTCAATTTTCTCTCTCTCTCTCTCTCTTCCAAGCACTCCAAGCACTCTCAGCAGCATAAACACAGACGCACATCCTCTCTTACGCTCACGCGCTCTCGTGTTCAGTGCCACAAAGCCGTTGTGTGATAAATTTTTCCCGAGCAGCCGGCACAAGCATCATGGGGGAATGTCGACCCTATGTCGACTCCATGCACGGGCGGGTCGTGCCACCGCACAGGAGAGAGCGACAGGGAAAAACCGGAACCGGTTCGTTGCGTTGCCTCAGTTGCATTCGAGACGCGCTCGTCGTAGCAGCACTCGTCCTTGTGCGCGGTCGAGATTTTTCCCCCGAGTGTCGATGTTTGAAAAGCGTGCGTTGTTTTCCGGTGGGGTTCGTTCGGCGTTTCGCGGGCTGCGCTGTGCAAGAGTGGGTGAACGGCGTTAGTAGCCGTTCGCTAGGGCGGCGTTTGGCTTCTCAGCATTTGGGTGTGAAACGTGACAAACGTACGTTCCGGAAGTCGTAAATTCGCTTCCAAACAAGGTTGAGCAGCTCGGGTTGCCTTTACCGAAAGACGACAGACTGTGAGCTCGCCTCGGTTCATCAGCAATCGTAGGACAGTCAAAAGACGAACGAAAGGATGGAAAATTGGCAAAAATTTCCACACACCGATGTCGAAAGTTGAATGATAGTTAAATCTAGCCGACTTTTCCTTTTTCCCTCTTTCCGTGCTGAAGAAACGTAACGTAGCGGCCACTGGCTGTTTGTACAAGGTGTGATGCGACTCAACTGTGACTGTATGTGTGTATAAGTATTTGTATAAAGTGAGCAAAGAGGAAACGGTAAAAATTTTCGAGTCAAATCGATCACATAATTCCGACCGGCACAGCAGTAGCTCCCGGGAAAAAAACGTGACTCCCGGCATCCAGCAGAAAAGTTCGGAAACATTTTCCAACTCACAAATGATTTCCCTTCCACCGGGTGCCGAAACCTCTTCCCCCTGGTACGCGTAGGGTTTATCATCCGGATTGAGCTTCTCTCCGTTGTGTGCTTGTTTTGGTGAGTGTGATGATCCTGCCAGCAGCCGGAAGGATGTGAAACAACGCAGCCAGCTCGGCCCGGTTCGGCTCCCGTCCCGGTATGGAGTGACGTCGCTTTGGTGGACGAGAGCGAGGATGAGGTTGATGATGTTGATGTTTCGGTGCCACTACTACTCCTCGGCCTCATCGCCGCTACGTGAACGCGGCGAAGCTTTACCACCCCGGCCTAGTGCGCCCGGGCGGATAAGGCAAGGATAACACGACACGACAACGGCATGCGGGAAGGATGATGTCGATGATAATGCCACCGTACCGTCGTACCGTGAAGCGAGCGAAAAATCACAAGCACCCGGGACCTGATTACACGCCCCGCCACTACTACAGTGCGGCAAATTTACATCCAAGCAGCACGTGCTTTTTCCTTCCAGCACAGTGCAAATGCTAGTCTAGTGTCGATTGAGCGTTATGTGTGTGTTTGTGTTTTCCCCCGTACTGTGTGGAAATGTGAAGGAATATAACTCGATCGAAATCGGAGTAGCGCGAAAAAGTGAAATTTGAAACACGGGTTTTTTGCTGTTCGTTCCACGTTCCCAAGTGATTGAAGGCGAGTGAAAAAAGCCTCCTAAAAACCCCAACCGGTTGAGGGCAAAAAAGGGGGCTCCAGCCACACAGTGTACGAAGCGTTCTAAACCGAAGCCAAATTGCATCAACCTGCTGGAGGGCTTCTGGTCTGATGATTTTTTTCTGTTCCGCCTCCCTAGAGCCTCGCAGCGTGTTTGAATGAGTTTCTGCTTTTGAGGCACAGTATGTGTGTGTGTGTATGTGGTTTTGAGTGTATTTGTTTGTGTTTGATCGTCCAGTGTACGGTGTAGTCGGCGGTTGGTGGGCCGGTTATTACATGCATGCCGTGCAGACTCAATTAAAAATATTAAATTGAAGATAAACGCAAAACGCGAAGGTGTAACAGATTCCCCGCTTTTCGGCCTCAGTTTTGTGATGGAATGTTTGTTAGAAGATAGAGGAGTGAATAAAGCTATATTTTCTATTTTAAAATCAGCAAGCCTCGTAGAAAACAGGCTCCGAAAAGTAAAGTAAAAAAACAGCGTGTTCAACCCAGTGTGTGTGTTTGCGTATTTTTTCAACGTCAGCTCAACCGTACCAGTAAGTAAGATTATTTTTATGCAATCTGTCCGTGTGGAGCTTTATTTTTGGGCTATGCCTGATTTTTTTTATTCTCAACCTTTCTCTCACAAATCTGAGCTTTAATCGGGTTGAAGGTTAGCAAATATTCCCGTCACGGTAGGTTCGGATTTGAAGCGGCCATTCATGGGATCTCATCTCTCTCTCTTTGGGGAGGTTTGATGTAGTGATTTATTTATATTTTTTGCACGCTACTTGTCTTGCCCAATCTGTACGCCCTTTCCATCCATCATGAAGAAGTGGCCAGTAAAAAAACGCACACTTTCCATATTCCATTTGCATGTTTTCTCGGATTGTTGCGGAACTTCTTCTCTCCTTCCTTCCTTCACTTGCCAGCCGGTCCCAACTGTTTCGCATATTTTGACTCAACAGTTTTTGTCGGTACAGCTCCGTGTACCGTGTGCATGGACAATCGGATGTAACACTTGGGACACCGGAAGCTGTCTGCCCTTGGTAGCCCTTGGTTTTTCAACGGCTGCCCTGGGTGAGATTGAGGCCAGATTGAGCGTTCGGGGCACCGTGCAGAACGAGCAGATGAAATCAGTTTTCCATCTCAGCTCGCACAGCCGGTCATTCTCAGGGTGCTTTTTCCGGGTGGAAAGTTGTTCGAGGACTGGGAGCGCTACAAGTAGAGTTGGCAGTGCCAAGAGAGTGGAGAGTGAAAAACATCTCAAACAATGCATTAAAAATAGTATTATTGATTTTGCGTTTCACTGACTCCAGGGAGAAAAACGTGATTGCGGCGCAGACAGTGGGCGCTTTTCTGTGGGCAAGCTGTAGAAGGATTTGTAAAGGAAGAAAGATAACGCTAAGTGGTTACTATTTTTATTGCAAAGAATTGTTTTGTTGAACCCATTTCAATGGAATCAAGGACTCTCAGTTTGTAAAAGTAGTTTGTATTACTTCAACTCTGCATGAAGAAGCATCGATTCAGTATTTGTTGTCTCCATTATTGCAGATGAAGCCACATCGAGGCATCGAGACTGATCACTGAGAGTCATTAGATGCAGTTAATTAGTAAGGTTTAATTCAAGGCTTAGTACCTGATCAACAGTTTGCGCTACAGAACCTCTTGCAGGACGTCCAAAGCCATCATTCCGATGATCCTTTGAGCTTAATAATAAGCCCTGCTGCACAAAGCCCACAACAACGTTCACACCTACTAGAAACCCCTCGCAAACGTTGCAATTCAATCAACGCGAGAGCCTTCACACGTTGGTACACCTTCAGCAGGAAAGAAGCTTCGCGGTGTCTGTTGGCTTTTCCACACACCCATCGCGGCCAAACAAAAGGGATAAAAAGCAAACAGAATGAATATCGCAGAAGCAACATTTATTCAGCAGCAGGTTCATCTGTCGAGCGAGGGGGCAAAATAGCTCTACGCCCAACCCCAGTGCATGGGCGATGGCGTCTCCATCCGTCATGTGAGGTCGTGTGAGGCCCTAAGGGGGAAAGGCCTGGGGGGGAAACTATGCATGTGAGAGCACTGCGAGCACATATATTTTCCGCACCGTTAAAACCGAACCAGGCAGGACAGGAAGCGGACGCGATAATCCTCCCCATGCTGCTATGGGCAGCAAACCGTACCCGGACAGGCGCGTACCAGACACTACTCTACGGCCAGGCTCATAAAACTGTCCTCGCACACGCTGTGTCGTCGTGACGTAAATGAGCGCCGGCTAATGAAAGGACACACTATCCAGATGGTTTTTGCTTGTGGTTCAGGGTTTCATCTCGCTGCCACCCATCCCACGCTAAAGTACGCAAAACTACGCTTGCTGACACTACCAAACGGGGACGGTGGAGACGCGGCCGAACGGCGAAGGCAATAATAAGGCGTCTCGGAAAATATCGATTTTAATTTTACATTCACTTCTTTGTCGATGCAAATGTGCGCGCACTGAGCGAGACCGTCCGCGCTTTTATGATGACTGGCTGGCTGGCGGACACGAATGCGGACATTATGCACGCGCGCCATCGACCACGCCACAGCGGGTGTGCGAGCGAGCGGCCTACGCAGCACGCCCGCTGCAACCGATAATGGTGTAACGATAATGGAGGTAGTTTTTGCCTGTTCCAAGTAGCTGCAACTGTCCATGCACGTACACCGTGCACGGCTCGAACGGCTCGAAGCTGCTTCTGGTCGTCCGCTGGCAGTGGTCAGTGTTGCAGTTTCCCATGACGGGTTCCCGGGCACAGTGCCGCTGGAACCGACACAATTGATTATGTGCGTGATTTGGGCTGCCAGAGGAAGAGAAGAGAAGAAGGGGGGGAGGGGGGAGGAAAAATGGCAACGAGGCGGAAAGGCATTATGCACGTTATTAGCATGTTCGCTTTCACGCAGTGCAAATTTTCTCTTGTGACAGGCGTATTGGCTAAATATTTGGATGTGGTGCATGCGGTTGGTGGTCCTTTGGCTTGCTCGCTTTGCGTGAGCACTTCATAAGCTGGGGTGAAATATTCTTTGCGGGGATTAAATTTTAGCAAAAGCTGCATTTTAAAGTAAAATACATCGAATTTTAACGTTAAATGAGCTCTATCAAGAGTCAGAAAATGTTAAAAATGAGTAGCAAAATTCGCAAGTTCACAAATGGTGCATCATGGTAAAGATATGTTACACTCACTTCTCAACCCACTTTCGATGATTATCAATTTTCTCCCTATTACCATCAAACTCAATCAAAACCATCGTTCAAAGATGCTGTTTTATTAAGATACACACACAAACACTACGCTATAACTTATGCACGATTTCAAGCATAAAAACGACTATCAAAAGGATCGTTCCCGCTCTTCCCTTCCAAGTGCAAACGACGCAAAGGATAAACGGTGCTAGAGCCATCGAACGTTGTCAGTTATTATATTAAGCTCTAGAAGCCGGAGCAAAAGCACCGAAAAAAACCCCTTTTCACATTTTGCATGATAAGAAAAACATCCCGAGCTCATCTTACTCTCCAGAGCGCCAAGCACAGGGCAGTATGTATATTTCCAGTCGAATTCCACCACCGGTATAACATATCATCCGAAGCTCTAAACCTCCTCTCCTCAGCAATGGTGGGCTACTCCTGAAGCAGGGTGGAATCAGAAAACATTTCCCATTTTGAGAAATGTATTCCCGTTTGCTGCTGCTGCTGCTGCATGTACCGCTCCCAGGACGCAGCACGACCAAGCCAAAAACCCATATTCCTCACGGAACATATGTTGCATGAAATTATTATTGCTGACTTTAGACTTTTGACTGCTGATTCCGGGCATTCCCGACTCTTCCGCTCCCCCGCAGAAAGCATCATTTCGTTCGTTTTTGCTGTCGAATGAACGTGCTATGGACTGCTTACCGCTCCGGTACGTTTTTCCCCAATGGGAGGAGTGTGCTGCTGTTTGTGTGTCAAGGTGTTTTGCTTGTGTAAGGACTTGAACGCGTGTAGGTGTGTGCCTGTGTGTGAAGGGATCTTAGAGCAGCAAAACGGAAGAAATACACCCCACCCAAGGAGCTGTAGCATTCGGCTGTTCCCCGTGCACGGAGCATATCAGGCAGGAATTTAAAAGGATAATAGGATTTTATTATTTCCAAGGTTGGCGGTATATTAACATTTTTCCAGTGCCAAAGGGAACTGTATGGAAGGTATGGATCGAGGGTTCTCGACCCTCTGCAACATCTTTAGTGAAGGTTTGGGGCTTTCCTTTTGCTGTTACTGCTTATACGCAGCACGTAGGACAATGGTTGGATTTGGAGATGCTGATGATTTCAGTTCCTGGGACTATTTTTTGTTTCTCCATTGGATCCCAACCATCATTTCTCACCGCGTCATGTGTGCTTTATGACTTCCGGACGGTATATTTGGGGTTGGTTTGATGGAGAAGCTGTTTTATTAGGAAATAATTTGGCCCCAGTCAATTGTGTAGGACCATATAACCATTCCAATATATTGCTGAGGTGTTATTCCAAACACTGTTACAAGATAGACTACTCTCAATATAGCTTTGATTTTAACACAGTTTAGGCTCAAAATATTTGAATAAACATTGCACCAGGTATCAAACAAAACATATCTTAAAAGTATTGTGAAAAACACATAAAGCATATCGATCGATTAATCTCTTCACACTACAAATGGTACACTGCAGAGCGCATCGGCACGGTATAAATTGATTCTCCCATTGCGAAAGTGGCTTCTTTCAGCTGTTGCTCTTAGCTCTTAACGCAAGATTTGCTCGACATTGGCACCAGGAAGCAGTCCAGACCGTTCCGTGAACCGCTCCTCATCGTCCGGGTCAGTCTAAAGATGATGCGCTGACTCAGCTAAGCGTATTGGAATGCAAGAAAAATATGAAGCATCAAGGAAAAACAAGCCTCCCCCCTCCCCTCACTCACAACAAGTCCTCTGGGTGCGGGACAGGGAAAAATGTGCGCTGCAGGCATAAATAATACGTTTGTTTATCGATTTCGTTCCACCACACGGCTGCCTACTGGCTTCCGTAAAGAGGTGGAAGATGATTTTGAGTGGCGTTTCGAGAATGGAACACCTGCTCCATCTTGGAAAGTCCGGCGCCAGCATGATCTTCTCCGGGCACGTTCGAGTGTGTATTTTGAAATGAGTAATTCAAATCTTTAGGGTTGATTCATTTCATGCCAAGAGTATTTCTGACTGATATTTTTATGCTGTTGATGCATTTAATGACATGACAATATGAGAACTATACAAAAAAGAATGATTTATTCCTGCATAAACTTACGCATAATTAATTTTGCTCTTTAAATACGCCTAAAGGTATGCACCAATCAAAGCATTTTGTCGCTCTTAATCTGCTATAAATCTTTATTTTCAATCTAATTTGTAGTTTGTCCCGTTTTCCTCAACAAAAGTGTAATCCTCTTTGCTAATATTCACACTCCAAACACTTCAGTAGATGTCGTTTTGACGTTTTGTATCAATCTCAATTATCGTAAATGAAATCACGTTGTCGCCAAATATCCATCAATTTGTGTTAAAAACCGACTGGCGCTGCGCTCACCCCACAACCCCCCAACACAGTAGTCGACTTTTTCTGTTACATTTTTATGTCTGCCACCCGCGAGAAACAGCAGCAAAACCCCCCAAAAGTGACACATACGCACGCACATTTCAATCGGGTTCATTGCCACCGCTCAATCGTAATTTAACCGATAAATCCCATGTCGTCAATCTTTTGCCGTCCATTTTTCCAGCTGATCTCGTGCGGTAATAAATTCCAACCGATAATTGATAGGTAATCAATTCGATGCGTACGGTGCATTAATTTTCCCCTTTTCCCACCGCGAAGGGAGTTGTTGGGAGGGACCCACAAAAACCACCGATCGATGACGACCACCACGCGCTGCTTTTGCTGCTGTTCGACGAAGCTGCAGCTTGATGAAGCCCGTCAAAGGCACAGTATAAAAAGGGAATTGTTTATGAAAAAATGCTTTAAATAGAATGTCCTTTCTACAGTGGAAAAAGAGCCAAACAGTGTGTGCTACTGTAAATGCATATTTTCACACACAAAAACAAACTTGTGCTTGGGAAAGAGTTTTTCCCCGCCGCTTCGAAACGTACGAAGCAAACGCACGGCGACCGAAAATAGATTATCACATCAAACGATTTTCACCATAAATTGAACAAACAAAACTTCTCTTTGGGGCTTGATTTTTTTTCTGTTGTAGGTTGGTTGGTTGGTTCGCCCTGAGCGATGGGTGTTTGCATTTATTTGCACGTAAAGTTTGATTTTTCCTTGGCGCACGAAATTTATTTATGCAAATGTGCGGTTAGCCGGTTCAAACGGTTTAGCCCGTTGGGGGAACTGTTGCGTCAATGGTGGTTGAATCGAGTTTGAAATGTATGTGTGGTCGATTTTTGCATACCAAATCTGTTTGCTCGCGCGTAACCTCACGGGCAACTTGCGGCTTTTTTGTTATTTTATTCGCTATAATGCTATTTTTATTTCGTTTGCCATCGAACGCGCAATCAATCGCGCAAAGGTTCGGGATGAGCAGAAATTTTCTAGTTTTTTTTTTCTTGGAACTCTTCACACCCAAAAACTGTGACCATGACACTGACGATGATGACGCTTTCGACGCACACACGGCGTTACACGAACGGACACCTATGGGCAGAGTAACATGCGACCACAAGCCCGGTCGCTCCTGGAACCAATGGACCGGAAATGTGTTTGCGTGCCACCGTGGTACGTGATGTGGTCAGTGGTTCTGTCATTCGGATCAGTGGTTATCCATCGGCCTGCAGGGGCAAGCCTTCAGGAGCTACATACACACGCGCTCGGTACGGATGGTTGTGTATCAATAAAGGAAAATTAAATGGGGAACGATTCGGCAAAGCCTTGCGCAGCGCTTTGTACTCGCAACGCGCTGTACAAATGTGTCCAAAAGTCACCCGCAAGCGATTGGGGGGGGCGCAATGTGCTTTCCGCGAGAAATGGTTTGGAAAGGTGATTTCGCCACCTGGAATTGTTATTGATTGTTGTGAAGAAGTGTAACAGATAGGTTCGTGGGATAGGCCGACAAAGTATTTTTTAATTTTATGGTTCAGTCTTTTCTATTTGAATGTTTTAATAAGATTTAAAAATCAAATAAGAGTTTTGGTATCCAACAAGATTGATTTATTTCTAATCATATTGCAAATTGGACGCAGTATTATAATCTTTAAAATCAAACGTCGATAAAAAAAGACTTTTCCAATGAATCATCCCAATTTAAGCGATCCAATTTCCACCCGCTCCATAAACAACCCAAATCCACTTGGCAAACTATCATTTTCCGCTACGAAGCAGCTACAACCGCGTAACTCAATAACAGTCAGCCACCACCAACCAGTGATTTGCCGCCAATCGATTCAACTTTTCGCAACTTTAAACGGTGAAGCTTCGGTGCAAAATTAACTTAAGTGAAGTTGTCACCATAAATTACCCTCTAACCTGCTCGCTGGCCCCCGGTTCACCTTTGTGGGTGGTGGTAAAGTGCGATCCTTCCCGGTACGCGGGGCAACAGAGCCTTGGTGTAGGTGTGTGTGTGTGCGGTTCGTTGGAACCGGTACTAATTTCAATTAGCAGGATTCAATTAACACTAATGAGATCACTCTAGCCATCGTGCGCCATAAATACTTTCACTATGCGAGACACACTCAGTGGCGAGCGAAAGAGAGAGGGAGCATGCTGTTCCTGCTGCGAAGGCGGATCTTGCCGACACTTTTTCGCTATCCCACCGCTGTCTCTGCCTGTGTGCGCGCGGTGCGAAGATGGCCACCGTTGGGAGCGTCGGGAATAAATCAAATTTACTGACTGTAAAAACAGACTCTCCCTCACATCCTTGGTTCGGTCGTGCTGGAAATGGACTGAAAACTGATCGCTGGAAGCCGAAGAGCAGCAAATCGGGGGAAGGGAACGAACGAGTGGCACTACATCTTAAATATCATCCATCAGATGCTGCGTGCGTCCGTATCGCTGACGCCTGACGGTTTGCAAATCTGACCTCCCCGTGCAAGTGGACGGGGAAACAGTCATGAAGGAGTCGTGAAAAATGACTCCCGCTTTCGCGCGCTCGTTTGTGCAAGCGCCACCGGGGCGCTGGCTCCGGACGCCCCCGAGATCGAAGCAACAATGTCCGGCGAGTGATGTGTACAAGTGTTTTCATTACTTTTAACAACCGTTAATACAGTCCGGGGGCTTTGCCCACATCAAGTGTAGCAGATGATGAAAATGGTGGCAAAGTTGAGCACGACGTCACCGTACGCTTTGTGTTGCGCCACGCAATTCCGTTCTGAAGCCGTTGTTTATTTGATGCGCTGCGATGCGGCACAGGAGGGGACGATAAATGAAAATTGGACAGTGGTGGTGTTGTGGATGGTGAAAAACGATCAAGTACGCTGTGGAAAAACAGCACAAAAAAGGCTCCGAAACACAACACAGCACAGGGGAGGGATAATGGAAGAGTGTGGAAACTCTTTTCTAAATATAATTAATTTTATAGCCAATCATAAAATTGATTAAATCCATCCCATCTATCCATCCGTCCAGGCGGCTGAGGTTCTGGTACCACTTCAAACACGCTCGCTCTTTCGCTCTGGTTGTGATTTTTCATCAGCGCCAGAACGCCAACGGAGGAACCAAGGTACCGATGGGGACGCCTAGCCGAGTGTGAAAAATGGCATCTTGCTTTTCCATTTTTCTCTCAAATTCTCGAGAGTGTTTCTTTCGACGCTTCGCGTTAATGTTGGTGTTAAAAGTTCGAAACCCTCCCTGCTAATGGTTCCTTAATGAGTTCGTTTTTGTCACACGTACTTACTTCCGCACACTTGAGAGCGTGTGTGTTCGATTGATCGATCGATGATATGATGCGAACCTGTTTTTGCGTACAAAACAGCGCAGCTCTTCCAATGGATGAGTTTAAATAAAAAATCACTCCTTTTCCAAGCCGTGAAGAGAAGGATACCACCCGTCATGAGATGGATTGCAGCCGATCCTTTGAAGGCAGCACCAGTATGGTGGCGATGCCAGCTTGCTTCGCTTGTGTTTATATTTCAAACCAAAGGGGAGGCAAGCAAGGCAAGGATTCATTCACAGCCGTGACAGAAGATGAGCGCAGTTGGCAAGCAAAATGTTTTGATTCTTGTACTTTTTGTGTGTCTTCTACGCAAGCAGCAAGCCCGGTCACATATGGTTCATCGTTCGTTCCGATGACGATGTGTCAACGATGGGGTGGTTTTTACTTCTCCTGCACGAAAAAAAACATCGCCTGTCAATATTTTATTTTATGTCACATGCCTTTTTGTGTGCTTTTTTTGGTTACGATTTGCACCACAGCTCGATGCTCATCCCTTCGGTTTCGGGCGGTTTCGATTATGTTGGATAAAATGATAATAATATGCTGTCACATCATCGTGCCACCGACATGGCTCTGACATGGTTGAAGAATTATATCAATTGCTACCGAACGCACAGTTGGCACATTGGACAAAGAGATGCCGAGTACGGGCTTTTTTCTTATTTGATTTTGTGGTTGTAAATCAAGACCACGATGAAAGGAGCAGCCATAAATTGGATGTTTTTGTAGCAGATGTGTTTACTTGAATTCGTTATGGATTGAAATATGGACAAACAAAATAAATGTACTGACATTTCGATACATTTAAGCTCAATTTTGCGAAAAGTACATTAAAGGACTGCTAAAAAAGCTTTAACAGAAACAATTGTTAGGAGCATTGCATACGTTTAGGCTGATAAATGAGCAACATGAATTTTTATTGCTACCTGTACTTTTCAAAGCAAAGAGAGGTAACTTTCTTTACAAACTGTCTCAATTACACTTTAAATTTCTAAAGTATCATTCAGCATAATAACCCACCAACAGTATGAAAACACGTGATTCACCGTGAACCGTTTTCTGCGGTAAATCAAATATTAATCAAGAGAACTCATTTGTCGCCCAGTGCAAATATTTGCTGTCCTCTAGCACCTAGAATCCACTCCAGGGGATAGCAAATCAAACCAAAATTCAATCTCACTGCCTTTCTCTCTCGCTGGTGTTTGAAAATTGGGCCTACCCAGCAAACATACACACCTGACCACATACACACACATCGTTGTGCTTAATTAGTTTGCCGTTTAATTTCGATGCCACCGTATCCCGTTTCAGCGGCACAGTGATTCACGACTCACCACACAAGCAGCGCGAACTTGCCCGCGATCCGCGCGATCAGGTGTAACAGTTTCCCACCAAAACTAGTGGTCGAAATACGAAACACACCTACACACCTTCACACTCTCTCTCTCTCCCATCCATAGCTTCCCCTTTGATGGCTTCCAAAGTGGAAACCCTTTGCCGAGGGCGCACCGGTGGTTGCCGGTGTCGATCCCACGCTCTGTGCGGAAGCCGTGGCGTGTCGTGGTCTAAAAATAGGTTTTTGGCAAATTATTTATGTTTAATTTGCGACCTTCGTGGCCCCCACCTCCTCCACCAAAAACACTCATTATGCTTTCCGGTACAAAATTGCTCCCCTGATGGAGCCCCTGTAGTAGTGGCGAGTGGCGCAGAAAGGAGGTCGTTTTTGGAGACACATTTCTCCTCTCCTCCTTTTTTCCACTAGCACGAACAGCGGGTGGAAACTGTACGGGGAGTAACATCAAACAGCTTCCCTTTGCCGGCATGTCCGGAAAAAGCTTGCCAGCACAGGCAAAGGCATAAGGATGAGAAAACGTGTGAAGACCTTCCGGGAAAGAAGGAACACGTTCAAATCAAAAGCAACATTTAATTTCCATCCAAACGTACTGAACCGAAGCTGGAAGTTTTCCTGCACCTACGTGTCCTTAAGGATGGGGTCGCATTAATAAAAAGGGTGGAGGAAACATATACACCTTTTCCGGGGCTCTTGTGCTTGCCTGCTTCGGATGTCGCGGATTAGCTCTACCTTCAGGTAGGTGAATCCTCTTCCTCCTGGCGTGTATCGGATTTCCTTCCGAGCGGCGAAAGCGCACAACCACCGCGCTTCGAGCATGTCGTAGCGTAATAGTTGTATCCAAAATCCCTGACGTGTACTTCCGCTTCCGTGGGCGCTTCTCTTCCTGCGACTCCCCTTCCCTGTTCTGCATAAACAGTCCGCCCCAAAATAAACAACGTTGCTTCATACTTTCCCCCCTCAAAACAGTGAGTTGACACAAAATACGGCCAACTAAAACCGGGTCGACTGTTTAGTGATGTCCCCACGGGAGAAAACACGCACTCGCTAAACCCCCGCAGAAGAGAAGCCGAGCGTACGCCAGCTCTCTGTATGTGTCGTTGGCTCACTCACTCTCTCTCTATTATTCCCTCCACGAGGACACCCCGAGCGTGCTTTAAAGATAGGAGCGTTGCGTTAAAATTATCATTTATATTCAAAACATATTTCCAACTCCCGAGATTCGCATAAAATAAATATTGTTCTGTACACCTTTCCCACTGCGTACACACTGCGGTGATGCCAGAAGGCTGGGGCAAAGATTTAGCTTTTAGAGCGAAGGGAACGGATGCCCCGTCGAGACGTTTCTTGCTTCCTATTCCTTGCCCTCTTCCTCCTCCCCCCCATAAAAAAGTAGCAAAATCCTACACCGAAACAGAGTGGAAAGGGTGCACACGATAGGGCGCTGTCGTTGTGATGTCGTGATTTTCTATGCAAATATAATTTTCACCACGCTGTAACCTCCAGCCTTCAGGTGACACCTTAACCGCTGGGGCGCCAACAGAAGAAAAAAATACACCGGCACACCCCCAATCCCGCTTTGGATTTGGTCTGGCGATTTTCCCGAACGCCAAATCGGAACATCGGAACCATAATGAGGAAAATAATTTCGCTCATTTATTATGCGCTCCAGTTCGCGTTCGTTCCCGTTCGTTTGCGCTTCCGGTTCGGTTTGCGCGCAGTTCACTGTGGCGGACGGGGATTTTCGATGTTTTTTTCTCCCCTCCCCCCACGTTTGTGTTGTTGCTCTTGTACTTTCGCTTCTGTTGTGACAAGGTGTCGAAGGGTGGCTCCGATTCTAAGCAATCGATTGTCTGCCAGACGCCGACCCTCCGCGCGGAAATCGCTCTTCAAACTCTACAAAACGGCTTGTTCCCCTTAACGGCTTTACTTCCAAGCAGAGGGGGGGAAATAAATGGTGGTGAACACCACAAATGAAGATACGTGAAGGAAGCACAAGATGAACACAGGCCCCGCAAAACAAAACGAATTACGAAAACGATGCTTCTCGATGCTTCACCGGTGTGAGCCAGCCCAGTGACAAACTGCCAACCAAACTGTACCTCGAAGTGTGGAAAATCGGATGTGATTTTTCCCTCCCCCTCCCTCTTGGAAACCAGTAAACGAACCCTCACCGCACTTCTTTTATCCGGACACTCTCGGGGCGGTAATCTGATTTTATCGTGGAAATTGAGATTTAACCGAGAATTATCGCATTTTTATTCAAATAAACGCGGCCTCCCCCAGATTAGATAAATTTATTGGGGCGCCCCGGAAGTGGGACGAGCTAGGACACCCGTACCCGGAAGTGTCACATTAAGCGCTTCTGCTTGTGCGGCTGAACAGCAATGGACAGTAGCAGGAAAAGCAAGCATTTGTTTACTGTTTTTTTTTCTTCCCCCTGCGTGAAAGCTTTTTACTTTCCACAGTGGCTTTACTGTGGAAGAGTGTGTGAAAATGCGTTACGGGGGGGCTATCATGTTCAAGGGATCCTTTTTCTATCAAAGGGAGGATTTTCGCGCTTCATTCAACCACACAATCACACACACACACGACTTGTGGTGGTAGCTTTGCAGCTTTTCACAAAACAACTTCCCCGGTACCTCTCAGGCATTAGCGAGTGTGACAGCTTTTTCCGTGAATTTTCCGGGATAACTTCTGCCCTCGCTGTTGCTGCTGCGGCTGACATGGAGGCTGCAGAAGTTTCAATAAGAAGTGGGCGCTTTTTGCCTTCCATTCCACCACTTCAGCCATTATCACTTGCTGCTCAGACGTGGGGCTGCTGTTGTACGCATATGCCGCACTTTCTCCTCAGCAATTTTCTTTTCTAAACCCACACACACACTTACTACACGCTCTGTATCGTCGGTATAAAAGGTGGTAGGAAAAATTTGAATATTTTTGCCATTACTTTTAGCATAAAACGATTATGTCTCCGGTGGAAATATGCTACTTTTCGGGTGCTTACATTTCGAGGGGTTTAGGCGGTGCTGCTGCACTGCTGCAAAGGATGGCTTCCGGGGCCATCTCTATGCCTTTTTTTTGTTGTCCTTGCTTGTACGACCCCCGTTGGAGGGGAGGATAAAAGGGGTGTTATTGTTGCTTTTGAAGGTGTGGTGTTTGGAGTGGAGATTGCTACGAGCTGCTCCTACGGGAGAGGGTTTCTGTTATCTGATAGATTGAAAGCCATTTCCCGCTGAAATGGAAGGATCATGCTAGCCTTTCACGTGCTTGAAATGACAATAAAAAAAACATATTTCCCTTTTTTATTGTCATTTCAAGCACGTGAAAGGCTAGCGGCGAACGTTCCCAGGAACGAACGAGTTCGCCGGTATGGCTGTTTATTTAGAATTTATGTCGCTGAAAAGGTGAAGAGATTTTGAGAATTACTTTTGCACAATTTTTGTTATGCTTGCGGAAGGCTTTCCTGTTGCAGGCACTAATCTTGTGCCCAACACATTTTTGTGAATATTTTAACTTCATCGCAAAACCCAATTTCCAACACTTTCCAACTTCCCCAAGCTTGTATCCATTGATGCTTGAAACATGATTAAACTCACCGTCATAAAACCCTAAATCAATCAAAATGTGTTTTAGTTTCGTTAGCTTCTCTCCCACGGAAAAGCACACTTTGCTCTATTATTATCACACCCTACTATCCGAGCCCTCTCTCTCTCTTTCTATCATACTCAAAACTCCACACCGGCTGCCAAGCAGACCGTTCATAATCCATAATACATGCATAACCACAAAAAAGAACACGAGTGATGGTGAAACTTTTTATCAGCCGGCAGCCATCGCCGAGCCCGTCCGAACCGTCCGTCTGCCGGGCGCTGCCGAAAGTTTTCCCATAAAACGCTCATTTTCCGACTATTATATCATAATTGATCCAACCTCGAAATAATCAATTCGCAAATGAAAGATGTCTTTTTAATGGGGAGGTCACAACGGCCACGGTGCAGGTCGCTCGCTTCACTGAAACCGTGTGCAGTCCCTTTTCGACGACGGCGACGGCGACGAGCTGACATTTTAATGAAGGTTAATAACAGGCGTCGGTGGCAGATAAACTTCCTAAGCCTTGCCGTCCCCTCCTGCCCAGTTTTCACCGGAAAATCCCTGGCATAAGCAACAGAATGGACAGCAGATAAGTGAGATATAACACAGAACCCTGGAAGCCTTCAGCACAGGTCCCGGAAACATTGGGCTAATCGAGCCCGGGGAAGGTCGCAACACACACTCATACACACATTATCCGACCTCTTTGCCGTTTTGTTTGTGGACGTGCCCGTGTCGGGTTGTATTTGCCTACACGACTGAGCTGAAAAAGATGTAAATGTTAAGAATCCCTTCCATGCCGTTCTTGGAGAGGGGTTTGGGGCGAACGCGAACCATTCCATTCGACACACATTCCAGCTGAAGGGGCGGCGAGTTCCGGCGATATACTATACCCTTCTCGGTATGTCTTGCCTGTTGTGGAATTTAATTACTTCCAGCATCTTTCCGAGCCGGGTCGAAGAAATGTGCCGAGTCGCATGCGTTTGCACCACAAAGATGCTGTCCCCTCTCTGTGTGTGTAAAATGGGAATCTCGAGGTGGACTTTTGGAGGACATTAAAATCAGTTTCCGCAAATATTTTCCCGTCCCCTACGATGACGATGGTTTCTTCTGTCCGTCGACAACTGCTTTGCCGAGTTTGACACAACCTTCACACTTGATCACGTACACCAGCCATCCTTCTCACACTCTCGAAATTCCCCTTAGAAAGCAATAAGAACCCGAAACCCCCGGATCGTTCCACTTATTGTTTCTACCTGCTCTACCAGCGGACGAAAGAGCAGATGCACGAAGAGCATTTGAATTTTCCTCTCCCCATGCCCACGGACAGTTCGGGTGTGGAGTCCGGAACAGTTTAGATTTTCAACAAGCACTTCCGAAACAGTTCGACCCGACCGATGTTACGGTCCCCGTAACATGATAACCTTTACCTGAACGACCAGCCAGTGAGTTGGGGTTGTCGACTCTCGCTCTCGACTTCGCAATTACAAAGCTTTTAATTTTTCTTTTATTAAATAAATGAATGGGGAACCTCGAGTGCTTTCCCGAGAGTTTCCTTCTGTGTTCTCTTTTTTTTTATTCCTCTACAGCAACAGCTCCTTTGGGGAGTTTGTTGCCCCCCGCTGCAATGCCAAACGAAGAGGTGAAAGTGAATGAAACATCTCAGAAACGTGTGTTGGTAGGTTTTAATGCTGGTAGGATGCAAACGTGCCCAGATGTAGTAAGCCGGGCGTCTCGAAACAACATCATCAGTGTGTTTAGAAGGAGGGAAAAGATCATTTTTAAACTCATGTACAACACAGCATGCAGTTGCTTCTTGTCGACTCCTGCTAGCAAACAGATGGAATTTTAAGCAACTCGTGTATGCTCCAAGAAGGCGTAAGAATTCGCATGTAAAACGCACACAGGGCAGGCCGTAAAATAATTGTAATGAAAACAGCTTTTGCGGTGTCACAGTGTCTTTATCAAGGGTTCTAGTTATTATCGTCAATTTTTATGACGGCTTCGTGTGTGTGTCTGTGGAGAGGTTGTGCATGAGCGTTTGCAGACGCTTTGCTTAGCTTGGGAAAGGGATGTTGCTTCATTTGCTCGTTAAACTCTTCGTGCCGGAGTCGTGTAGGTACAGGCAACTCTAGCTGTTGCACGACGAGCAATTTAAACCGTACTCCTGCTGTTTGGTGCGCTGTTGTTTTGTGTTCACTTATGAGTCATATTGTTATTATGATGCCTGTTACTTGGAACTGGAAAAGGGATGTTTCAAGCGAAATTTAACTCGTTGGGATGTAATGTACCTCGTCGACAGTGGCACTAATACTGTATACGACAATACCTGAATGTGGAAAAGCGTAATTTATGTGAAAATTAACAACCAAATCAAGTTCCGAATATTCTCCTATAAGTCCTATCTAAAACTAATATTAAATTAAAATAAAAAAATGACTAGAAAATATAGTTTGATCTCTCAAATGTCTTGTTGAAAATGCCATGGAACAGTGATTGACTTTTGCAAAATTACTAACCAAAGTCTTTAGTAAAATAGACTCATTCTCTTCGCTTTCCACTTTCTCTATCTTTATCCCAAAACTTTCGTGCAATGATCCAAATGACAGTTTAATTAAAAAGTCGTCTAACCACACTCTCAACCAGACTCTCGGCTGGCAGAAACATCCTTTCGTTTGGGTGTGTTTTTTATCACTCTCTTTTTCTTTCTCTCTGTTATCTATTCCCTCTCTTGATTCGTATCATCCCAGCTGCATAAATTCCACCTAAGACCAAACATGATAAAAAATCATCATCACCGTCCACCCTCCCTGGCTGATGCATCCGCACTTGTAGGAGATGCCACCCGTAAAAAAAACTCCATCCGTCACATGTATTTTTCATCATTTTGCACCTTCTCCAAATAAGTGGAAACACGGCCGTGAATGGATGAACGCCCATCCATTTTCGGAAAGTTTGCCAAACGTCCCGCCATCGTCCCGAGAGGATGTTCCCGCTTCACCCCGTACACGGCCCAGCCCGCTTAGGCCCCTTTCGCGAAAGCTTCCACATTGCGCAACGAAGCAAAAGTCGCGCGAGTAAGTAGCAAAACCACACACACACACATACACACCGGCTCGGCTCATACATTCGACCTCGCCTGGTCGGATTTTCACGCTTGTCCGTTGGGTTGGGCGGAGGCGAGCGTGGTCGTACATCTTCTGTGAAATATTTGGCCCACCCACTCACTCCACGCAAGACGGATTGACTAGAGCGGATTGTGCCAGAGACCGCCGGTTGTACCGCGCGTTTGTACAGCAGCTTATTTTTCGCCCCGCTTCGCACAGTAAGCAAGCATTATTTGTTATGTTTCATGCTTCTTAACATTATCCTCATCGGCTTAGTGGCCAGCTTGGAATGAAGAAAATGGCAGTACATGTGAAGGCTGTGTGGCGATGGGAAGGGCTGCATCCCCGCGGTTGTACACAAACCAAGATTGCGAACAAAAGCTTCAACCGCTCAGAGGAAAGTTGACCAAGTTCAGGCGTAATGCCAAGCGCGTTCAAGGCGGTCACGCCAAAGAATGAGAAAAGTTCTGACAAAAACATTCACCGTTCACGAGCTACCATTTCGTGGGTACAAGAGTTGCTTACGCTGCTTCTTTTTTCGTCATCTTTTGGTAGCTTTTTTCTTCTTGGCACGGAAGCGAAGAAAAAGTTTAAGATCCTTGACGGCTTGTTCTCTTGTGTGCATCCGTTTCTTGTACACTCGCAACATGTGCAAAGAAAGCACGAGGGGGAGGGAGCAGGAAATCTTAACAGAACCGAACCAAGAAACCTCAAGTGACAACAGCTAACAATTGGGACATTTTCTAAAGACGCTGTGTGGTAGCTTGCCAGGGAAAAAAGGGAGGAAAATTGTTAAAAGAAAAACTCCACCTCTTGAGGACAAAAAACTTTGCGACACCAACAGTGTGCGGACGACCTTCCGGACGGATAAAACTGGGCACCAGCAAACCGAAAAGATTATTTGTGTGTGTTCCGCCTGTGTATAAGCTTTTTCTTACTAGCTGCGGTAGAAATCACGACCGAAAAGATTAAACGTCTTAGCTCCTCGGTTAATAAATTCATTTCACACAAAGCGTGGTAGAATAACTTATGAGCTTAAAAGAACTGAAACTTTCAAAGATATGTACATTTATCAAGCTGACAATGCTTTATTAACGGAATTAAGATATACAACAGTTTTTACACAAAATCCAGACTAGATACGACCCACCTAAACTAGAACTTTAATATATACACCACACCTTAACGTCTCTTCACAAGCTTCACCGGAATTCCACCAGTCGGACGAAGCACCAGATCGGTCTTGTAGCGCACTTGATCGATGGACTCGCCGGGCAGGATCCGATAACTAGCCAGCAGCTTCACGAGCGTAACCTTCATCTCCAGCAGCGCGTACTTCTGTCCTATACAGTTCCTAAACCCGGCACTAAACGGGATGTAGTCGTATGGGCCGCGCTTAATTTCGTTCGCGTCCGAGAACCGCTCGGGGATAAACTTTTCCGGCTCGGGGAACACCTTCGGGTTGCGATGGACATTAAAGATGTTGAGCGAGATCGTGGTGCCTGCTGGAATGGTAGTGCCATCTGCAAGTAGTTCATAGCTTTAGTTAGTAGATTGTTACCGAGGAAGTAAAAACAAACAAACTCACTCATTTCCATGTCCTCGAGAAGTTTACGCCCGATAAACGGAACGGGTGGTACAAGCCGGAGTGACTCCTTCACCACCAGATCCAAGTACTTCATGTCCTGCAGCAAGGTACTGGTCAGTACGGTGGTCTTAGCTTCCGCTCCCAACATTCCATCGATCTCTTCGTACAGCTTCTGCTGAATTTCTTGATGCTTGGCAAGCTGCAGAATGGTGAACGAAATGCCCGAAGTCGTTGTGTCGTGGCCTTCGAACATGAACGTGTCCACCTCCTCACGAATATCGGCCGTGCTGAGGGGCTTTCCATCGATCGTTACCTTCAGCAGCTGATCGAGGAACGTGTCCCTACGCTTCGAATAAAGCTCATCCTCATCCGCATTAAACTCGACCTTACCGACGGCCTGTTCTGCCTGCAGCTGACTTCTTCTCGTGTTTATCACCGAGTTGGTAAAATCGTGCAGCTTCTTAATCACACGCCCTTGCTCCCGCGCGAATGGATACAGGAAGAACAGGGCCGGGAACTGGCGCAGTACGCTAAACACACGGCGGAAGATAAATTCCGACATTTGCTTTACGCCCCGTGCGTACTCATTGTTTGGGTCCTCTTGCGCATTGATCTGCACTCCCATGGAGGTCGCTAGGGTTTTGGGGAGAAATGGCGATAAGAGAGTGTGATTCAGATAAGGCACCAGCTAAGTCAGCTAATCGTGTGAAATAACCAAACCTACCACAAATACTATCAAGCGCATAGAGCGTGATATAATCGTAGATATCAAACTCGCCCTGGTTGACGCGCTTCTCGAGCTTCGATACCAGCACGTCCGCCTCGTGATTGAACACGTCCATGAATTGATCGAGTATTTTGAAGTGGAACGCTGGTGTGATGATTCTTCGCCGCTGGAACCACTTCTCGCCGAACGAAAGCAGCAGGCCGGTACCGAGCCATGGCTCGAGGAACTCGTACGGGAAGGACTTTTTCGTCGTCTTGGCGAGCAGCACTTTCTCTACGTTCTGGGTGCTGGAGATGTCTAGCACAAGATCGTTGAACGCTCCGATCATAGTAACATCGTGGCCATACTTTCGGTGCAGGTCATTGAGCAAGTCAAATATTTCTGTAACATTTTCGGGCGTAAAAGGTACATGGGAATGACAAATCACTTTCATTGAGCACTGTTCATTACATACCTGCAACGGACTTGTTTCGGAACAGATAGAAACATCCCAGGAAGTAGTCCGCTCGGGGACCCTTGAAATATTTTGCTATTTCTAGCAATTGTTGTCGCTTTTGGTGATACTTGAACAGTACGTAGCTCAAGTACACTACCACAATAGCCACGAGGAGCATCATTTTGCCACAGTAACACTGCTCCAAACCGCTGTACGACACTGACTGAACCGTTTGGCTCGGAACCGTTTGCTACCACCTCAATGATGATTGTTTTAAAACCCTCCTAATCACGCCCGATAGAAAATGTTCGATAGAGATTTGATATCTCTGCAGTGGGAAAGCACTAATCTCTGATAAAGCTTGGTGACAGTATGAGTGTTTAGTGCACCTACTGACGCTCCAATAAACATTGATGCATGTACGGTATGAAATATTTCAGCAAGTCATGCTGACACAGCACAAAAACGATTTCACACTAGGCGGGGTTAATTGTAACCTTTGGAATTGACACAGCCCAAAACTGCATCTCATACAGTGTAAGCATTAATTAGTGCAGATTGGGATGACTCTTCATGTTTGTGCTGCAGAGAATAAGAGCTCCAATGTGTACTGTAAGCATTACAACTGAAAAAGACCTTCTATTTGATGACAAACATCATTTGTTTTATCTTGCCTTTGTGCTAAAAAAAACTTGCAAAAATCCACAGACTGTATTGCAAAATTGGTCTATAAATCAAGAGAGTAAACGAAATGAAAAAAAATGAAACAAAAACCTCAAACCGAAACCCACACCCTCCATGGCGGCCAATATTGCAGACACATAATGGAAACGGCGTGTTAAATATTTTAATTGATTTTGATGCCCGCAAATCGTCTTTTCCGTTCGATGCATTGCTTGTATTCGCTTCCTCCTCAATCCTCATCCACTTCATCAGTGAGAGTAATGTTTTCTTAGCATGAAAAATGTTCCCCAAATGTGCCAAAATTAACATTTGATTAAAAAACATTATTTTTCATTTTCACCACTCTCCCTGTTTGACACAATGGTTCGTTTTTTGTGACGTTTTTTGTTGCTGTTTGAGGTGCAATTTTTGCGGGTTCGTCTGTTTGTGCCATTGCGCTGCGTCGCGTTATGCCATGTTATGCCTTTTGTCTCGCGATATGTGAACGCACACATTCCTTTTTTTTCATTTAGCATGTTGTATTAATATTTTCCATTGCTTTTCTCCTTCTCCTTGCAGAGCTGCACAACGATTGGCTTCCGGCGGTAGCGAAATTGCACCGGCCACAGCGAACAACGGCACCACGGAAATGAGTGCGCACGGTGGTTTCTGTGGAGCGATCCAGCGGGCACCGCCCCCGGTACCGGCCGGGTTGGCCCGCCGGATGGCAAACCGGGAAAATATCGGCCTCGGCAAGGTAAGTCGCAAAACGGGGAGCTTGGGCAGCGGCAAGAGGACATTGCAATATGTTATTTTAATGGATGGAAAATTGTTGATTCGAACGCTTGCTGGTGCTGGTGCTGCTGCTGCTGCAACGCTGAAACAACATTCATTTTCCGGATTGTTTATCGTGTTTCCTGAGATTGGGCTGGTTATTGGGGGACTGGGGCCATTTTTCTCCTCAACTGAGTGGAAAATTGTGTGCGTATGATATAACAATTGACTGAAACTGCTGTTTGAGCAGTGTCGTGGTTATATAAACAACGTGTATGTGTATGTGATGCAGTATTGCAATTCTTACTACAATTCTTTGTGAGACTGCGAAATAAAAAGGCCTCCAATAATGACAAATCGAGCGCCCGGTCACTGCAGTGTGGTGAATTGAATACTAAAACAGTGCAACTAGCAAACTTCAGCTCGTTCGAACGACCTCAGACTTGAATTTGGCTTGAATTTGCGAACCCCAAAAACCATTCCCTATCACTGCAGTTTGGCTCTAACCAATCTGGCAGCTCCGTAAGTCACGTCATTTCGCATTTCCTTTCCCTGGCCACTTGGAGGCTAAATATATTCTCTTCACTTGTTCCTTCTTCATTCCAAAAAGCCCTTATCCTTTGGTTGGCTCTCGGTGCAGGAGAAGTTTTTCAGTTTGACTTACGAAAGCAGTTTACAATGGGTGGGTTTTCCAGCAAACCGTCCCAATCGAGTGGTGCTTCGGAGTTGCTTCAGTGCACGATGGGTAAGCTCGCGAAAGACATTATTTTTAGCCAACGATCCGAACCGATGGAAGCGTAGGACGTGATTTGTTTCAACAAAGCCATGAGCATTGGGTTTTCTTGCGTCGGAAAAGGCCAGCAAGGAAAAGATTGGAAATAAGGATTTAATCGATAGCAGCAGCTAACTTGCTCAGAGAGATGTAGATAAAGAATAATTATGATTATGAATTCACGATTGAATTATTCGATCTTGATGCCGATGCTGTTTACCTACAATTTATTGTTCCAAATCGATTTCTAATGGACATTATCGAACATCTTGCCCATTTTGCTTGAAACATGACGGAGGGAGCAAACATACTCACTCCTTCTTTCAGGCTTCATTGCACATGCCATAAATATTCGAAACCCCGCAAAGGAGCGAGAGAAAAATGTGCAATTTCCTGCTCCACAATTGCTGGTGCTCCTGCCGGCTGGCTGGAGGTTCGGTCGAACCCAACCGAACATATCCAAACCGCAGACAAAACGCAAATAAAAGGTCCCACAAAACAACCCACTCCCCCCGTGTAGCACACAACACGCTCCTCCTGATCGCCCCTTACACACACACAGTATCAATTGCTCCATTACCGACCGTTTCAGCACACCGATTGTTGTGCTGACCACCAACCGCTACTATTCTTAGCTGCAAGAAAGAAAAAAAAAGCGATTCCCAGGAATGATTTTCCCGCCAGTAGCAGCAGCATTCAATTTCCGGACTGCATTCGATACAGTGTATTGGCCACTCTAACCCTCTTTAACCGGAGATGGTGGATAAAGCTGGCTTCATTGGGGAAGTTGTGTCGATGTTGCGAAAAGAGTTAGATCCATTTAGATACTCGAGACAGCCACTTGTCGCATGATCGTGAGACGTTGTGGGCTTTAGCTGGTTGAGAGGAAATGCAATATAATGTTTTGCTGCAAACTTGAACGGGAATTGTGCTCTCCCCCGCTGCTAAGTAAGGTTGGCAAATTGCTGTTTAAAGCATCTGTACGGTTTCTCCGTTCTATAATTTAATGTGTACCATGAAGTTATCTGTAAAACGATTCTCCAATAAGTTAGCTTCAACTAATCACCAGCTCCATCTTTCGCTACCATTAATTCTACCCCAATAAAGATGACGTCTGTCACAGTGTCCGTGTATCTTGCGCCTGTAACCTGTCCGTATCAATAACAGTAACGTATGCCCATTTCCTAATCGGAAGTCCCATCTCGGCGATTCGTACCCCCTGGGGGTGAAAGGTGTGTCCGTTGCTTACCGAACACACACACATACACTTTTGGCAGATCACATTCGTGTCCCGGATATCCTTTCGCTCGATCTAATCGTGTTATTAATTTGACAAATTCCTTCTGCTTCTGCGAGCTACCTACCGAGCCAACCACATCGTCAGACAGGTTGGCATATCGATCCGAGCTCCCGGAGCAAGCGTTTGCCCTTGGGGCAGTTAGTTTTTCACCTTAATTTACGTCTCCGTAGGAGCGTGTACGGGAATGTGTTGCTGTGGATATGGTTGCACGCAAAAACTTTTCCCAACCCAAGGAAATACCCACACAATTCGGGTGGTGTCAATAAAGGAAGTTTTCGGTAGCCCTGTGGCTGTTTTTTGGTTGGAAGAGCACAGAGTTCACGGGCCCACAGGAGGAGCCCATACATTACCAAAGTTGGAATCTGAAATGGGCCTTTTCTAGCCAAATAAGGCACCAAAAAAGGTGGGTAAAATGGAGAAGCAAAAAATCAATGACCCAGATCTAGGGCAGAGATTTCCTAGGGCGAGCCTTGCGAGACGGGACGGGAAGGTTTTCAACAGCCACCTTGGGTCGCTTGAAATTTAATGTCCTAAAGTAGGTGGTCCTTTCTTTTTTTCTGCTATTCAACTTCTTTCCCCGGGACAGTAACCATCGCAACGGTGTGACTTTGGGAAAGTGTTGTGTGTGTGTATCGGTGTCCATGGCTTGATTGAGCGATTCCATTCTGGACGTGATCTGAAAGCTTTCCAAGGGTAATAACAACAAGGACTGGTTTTTTTTTTCTTCTTCTGCTCCTTCTATTCCCACTTTACGATACAACTTCGCAGTTGGTTGGGACTGTTTACTCTGTTTAAGAACGGTGCACCCGTTTTATACTTTAGCTTACCGTATTGATTGGGCCAGCTGGGTCCGTAATCAATAAGCCCGGTCGCGTCCCTCCAATATAAACGTTTTGTAAGCGAAACTGTGAGCATAAGAGTGAGAGACAGGATTAAAATTTACGCGACCGATACAAGCGTCATCGCTCCGTGGATTTGCGCGACTGTCGAACAACTGCGTTGCGGTAGAAATGTCCTGTCCCCCCCCCCCCCCTCGCGCACACTCGCAACTTAAAGTACACTCCAGAGTCTGATGAATGCTTAATCCTGGAATTGATGCGAAACGCCATTTCGAATTGCCTGGAGCAATTTATCCGTGAGTCAGGGAACGGTTGTGCTGCTGTGTTGAAATTGATCCCCCTACTGGATGGTTGAATTCTTTTGAAATGGGTGTACTCCGAAAAAAAAGCAGCATAAATTGATCCCTCCTGTCTTCCTGTCTCCTGTCGATTGCCATTTTGATGAGGATCAAGGTGTCGATGTTCATTTTATTTCCGTCCCTGTCGGAGCGTTGCGGATGTTCGTTTTTTTGCGCTATAGGCTTTGTTTAAGAGGATCAATGCCTTGTGGGGACTGATTTTTTAATTTCCGATCCGATTTTAGCAATCGATGGGGAAATGCTCCTGGAGTGGAGTGGGCAACTTCAGTAGTCATCGTAATTGGCCCTGGCAGGTTGACCATTTGCAGCCTTGCGGCGGAACAATAACGGACTGCGGAAACCAAGGAGTGGTGGGTCACGGAACGACCGTCACATCAATGCGTGATTCAATATAATTGAAATAAATATTAAATTATTGTGAAATTATGCTGCAAACAATGGGCAGCAATGGGGGGAGAGCAGAGCTCGCAATGCGCCCGGAATTAAGCCCTATTTTCTGTTGTTTTTTATTTCCCTTGCACTCGTTTGTTGTAAGCGCTCTGGCCTGTGCTCTTCGCATTTCCATAATGTGTTCGCAGGAAGTAAGCTTTCGCCCTTTTCCATCCCCTGTCGACCGTCTCAAAGGACGCAATGTGTCGAACCGAAAATATATGCATACCAAGCTTCCCCCTGGTTTGTTCGAAGCTTTTGTTTCATATTTATGTTTATTCCTACACAATCATTAGCGCGCTATGATTATTGCTGTCGTTTTGGGCTATAGTGGGCCGATAAGTGTTACGATGCCAATCGGGAAGTGGAAATTGTTTGTTCAAGACGTGCCACGCCCCGGTCCGGGGCCACGCGCCACGTCTTTTGATGGTCACTAATAATAGACGCTTTCGGCAACGCAAACCAACAATCAAATACAATCAACCTGAAGCGGGAAGGAAATTATGAACCTAATCACCAAATCAAATGGCACCAGTGGATGATTAAGCAGCCTAACTTGTACCAAACACTGCTTTAGGCAGTGTGTAAAGGGAGAGAGTTTGTACTGTATGTTTTAGCTGCTCCCCCTTCGTCCTTTCTGCTGTATCCACCTTCAATTATCTCGTTTCTACGAATGATGTAAAATTAATTGGCCAAACAAATGTATTCCAAATTAATTCCTTGCCGGTGTCATGTTTCGCAAGTGCTCCACCGTCATCGAGTATCCTTTCACTGCACTGCATGGCTGCATCGGTGCCCAAGTGCTGTAGTGGAAGCTCTTGCCAAGACTCCAAAGTAACATTTCCTATACCTTGCTTGTCCCATGCTCACTCCCACAGCAAAGGCTCCGCTCCGTTTCTGGAGCTGGAACTAATGATTTGTTTCCGCCGACGATTCAGCTCGCTTTGTTTTATTCGCTTGCCCATACCGCACGACGCGTTAGCCACTTTTCTCCGTCTGCACGTCTCGTCGAGTCGTGTAAAACGGTCAGTCCCTTTTCCGGCTGAGGCTACTACTAACGACTTCCGGGCGGTACGTCTCTCTCTCTCTCTCTCTCTCTCTGGCCGAGCCTGTACGTGCATCCTCGAATCGGAAGCTCCGAACTGGCACTCGGCACACGTTTGGAACGCACTCAGGCACTGCCATAGTCCCCGGTAAGAATGCAATCGAAGAAAGAGCACCAGGATGTTTGCACCCCAAACAGCAACTTCAGGGATCCGGCGGCGTCCGGAACGGGGTCAGTCGTATAAAATATTCCAGCAGTTTAAACACCGTACTGGAGAATAAATTAGGAGCAAACATAGGTTTTCCATAAATTGCTAAACTTTGGGTTCGTTCTGCTAGTGAAGAGAGAAGGTGTTCATGCAACGATGCAGCAGCAGCAGCACACCCATTGTGCGCCATTATTTAGTTTAGAGGGGAGAGAGCTCTTGTTTTACTGCAAGGATCATTTCAATGGCAAAGCATACCATGCTAAGGTTTACACCATCTCAGCCCCAGGCAAAAGCTCGGGCGCTTGAGAATGGATGAAGAAATAAATTTACCTACCAAGCCCCTCTGTTTGCGTACGTACGTGAAGGCGGGCGAGGGGTTAGTTCGGCTTATTTGATTTCTTGAGCAATTGAAATCTATCAGCGCCCGGAAGGATAAACATAAGCTCCCGTTTTAAATGGCTTATTCGAACAAGATGCTGAACAAGGAACATTAATCGAGCCATGTTGGTTCGTGCACTAGGAATAGTTGAGATTTGCCTTACAGATTGCATACCTTTAGGCGGTTTAGAGGAATCAATGCTAAATGATTATTTTATTACTCTTTTAAAGATTGATCATAAATGGAATGTTCAAATACATATATTTTATGATTCAAACATCGACATTAACACAAAGCGGTAAAAATTCATACTTTTCCTATCCAACATTTGTTAACGCTCCAAAAAACAATGAACTCCTAACACACTTTTCCAGCAAATTGCGCTAGTTAAACCACAAATGGCACCATTTACTGCTAATGCACCTCTACCTTTCCCACGGTAGATGACGGTTTTGTGCGGTTAAGTGTGAAGTTTTTCTTTTTGCCACATTTCACATCCTTACACGAGGTAATTTTCATTAATGTCCGCCATCACACGGTGCAGTTGGGAATAACCGGGTACACGCCGGGTGAAAATGAGGACCGAAAAGAAAAAGGAATTGAGCGTTGCAAAAAAAAAAGGAAACCCCAAACGAGAGCAAAGGCAGGAAGTCTTCAAAATAATTACATCCTTAATCCGCTTCCATGTGCGCCAGCATGGTGCAACCAGGTGCAGCCACAGTTTCAGTGGTTGCCGGTTCAGTGCAGGATAATTATCACGACGATGGCAGACGCTTGCTGGCTTCGCACACCTGCTTGAACTCGAAATGGACTGTGAACTACTGAACTGCGGGAGGAGCCCAGCGCATGACCTGGTCAGGTGTCCACTCGAACCACGGATGATGTCAGTTTATTTACCGGTCGTTTGCTTTCTCCCACGCTCCATGTTGCCCCATCTAACAAGAGTGGTGCAACAAAGTCGACTTAAAAACTGTCAAGCTTTAGGTTCGTGTTTCGAAGCGTTGGCACGAAGCGAGGTAATATTTGTAAGATTTCTGTGTTCTCGTGTTCTCATACCAACTGCCGGTGCATTACATTCCTTGCCCGGTGCTACCTGTGACAGTGTGGCACATTCTTGCCATTCCTAGCGGTAACAACTAAGTTATAAAGCTAATTTCATGCTGCGGAAAGTTGTCCACTGCACAGCATAGTTCGTTCGTAACCAACTTCAACCTGAAGCCATTGGGACCGTGCGTGGTTTGGCAGTGCGGTACACACACACACACGTCGAGTTTGACAGTGTGGACGTCTTTATTGGGGAAAACGAACACTCAAGCTTAGGGACCCAAAGGTTTTTGATAACTATAAATGTGAGTAAGCAACATGCGAGGAATTGCCTCCGAGCGAAAGGCTGATAGCAACAAAACGTAACATGTTCGCAATACGACAGCGCTAAGACTGTGGCAAAGTAAAGTTTGATGCCCATTCCCACGTGTATGAGTGGCTCCTTCCACAACAACACAAGTAAAAGCTACCGGAATGGGGTTTTTGCTAACTGTTTCCATTTTTATTTCGCAAACGTCTCACTGCAAAGAAAAGCATAGCGAAAAGAAGCAAAAGTTCCATTCGCTCGACACACACTCTCTCTCTCTCGAGGGAAAAGGTGATGGACTAGAAATCCGGCCCAAAACTGTTCCGGCCACTTCCGATACTTGAACGTCCTTTTTTCCTTCCATCTTTCTTTCTTGCCGCACACTAACTGGGTACTTGTTTGAAGCTCTTGGCTTGGAGAAGCTGTCGGCGAACTGTTTCCATCCCTCCCTCTCTCTCTCTCAGCACATCTCCCGTTTCTACCCATAGTGATGTAACTTCCCGGGGCTGTGCCTTGCAATGGGATTCTGTTAGCTTGCTTGTGTTCCGGAGAAAGAGCAAAAAAAAAGGCGAAAGACAGCCACTTCGACCATAGTTTGCTAGCCCGTCCCCGTCTGTCTGTCTACTTATTTATTTACAGAGTAAGTAACAAGAAGAAGAAGAAAAAAATGCAGTAACATAACAGCCCGCCGACCCAACATGACACTGGCAGCAACTGCCATTATGCTTTTGCAGCCACCTTCGTCGTCGACCTGCCTTGCCTGTGCGGCTTCTTACTGTGACCGCCCGACCGAACGCGCCACAAACGAATGTCATAAATAATTTATGTGATTTTCAATTTGCTATCTGCCACATTTTGTTAATACCTTCTTCTTTTTTTTTGCACGGCCACGACCCACTTCTGTGCCGAAGGAGCGGAGAGGGAACAGGTGGGAGAGGGAACCTGCCAAGGCAAAATAGGAAAAGGATGACTTCCCGCTTCAGGTGACAGTTGTAAAGCAGCAGCTCGGTTGGGAATGGGATGGGAGGGGGTTGCTTTTTAGCTTTTTCCCCTTGCGCAGAAGCTTTTCTTGCACCACCCAGCCCAACCCTGAATCGTAGGGCTGGAGAGAGGTGAATCGTAAACGGAGAAACCATTACGGTTTGGTTTTATTTCCAATTACCTTTTTGAAATTGAGAAAACACCAACAAAAAACCGTTTTCCAATTCGAATTTGGAAGGTTTGTGTTTTTCTTATTCCCAACTTTACAATGGAAATCTCGTTGCAGACACACACACTCAGCGCAGTTAATGCGCCCTGTGAGAGAGAGAGGGTGTGTTGTTTTCATTACGGTTAATCAAAACACCCGCCGTTTTCCTCCCATTTTCCACTCCAAAACAACACACTTCAAAGTGGAATTTAACGAATAAAAAGCAGAAATACAATTTCAACACTTTCGGGCAGCTTTCAACGAAGCAACATGTAACATTTAGTGTGCACAAACAGACACACACACACACCGAAATACCCCGCATCATTCCGGTTTGGGTCAACATTCCAGACACACACATACACACTCTCACACTCATTTGGTAGTGAAATAAATTGGTCTAGACTGGAGCATTTTCCGGCCGTACTTTGTTCCGGTTTCCGGGGGGCTTCCGTTGCCCGCCGTCGTACTGCTGATGTTGACCCACATTGGCACACAAAAACACAATCAAACACCACCACCACCAAAGCCTATCGGTGTGTTTTATTTTTGTGATTTTGCCGTGCGGCTAAAGGCTGAGGTTAAAGTTTCACTTCCTGAATGTACAATTCTTGAGGCTTCGGGGTAACTTGAGCTTAAAGTTTGTCGTACATGGGCGTCTGTGTGTGAGTGAGTGTTTGTGTGAAAGAATGTGAAGGAATTTAGCTTCACACCAGTACAGAAACAACGGTACACACACACAGACACAAAACGACACCCGGCAAGGACTTTTTTTGCAGTGAAACCCGGCCCGGAAAGCCCGTAACATTCCAACCATACTTCGACCGATAATTGCCCAGCGCGCCCGGTAAATACTCACTCAATTAAAGTTATTGTTATGCTCCGTTCGTATGCTGGAAAGTCGTTAGCAATCGAATTTATGAGCGACACTGCGCCCGTGCGACCGCCGAAACGCCGGAACCAGAAACAGAGGGAAAGAAAATCCACGTGACGTACGCACGCAAGAAAGGAAATGTGAAACACGCCGAAACCACCAGCGCGAGCATAAAAATAGATTCCGCGAGGCATGGGGAAAGAAAAAAAAGCCTCTGTAGAACCACAGCGACCTACGGGACACTTTTCCTGGAACAATACCCAGCAGGATGCTACGATTCGAAGGCGTCCCCAACCTTCCCACCACCTGGTTTGCCTGCTGCACTCGACAGCGGCACCGTGCGCAATCAATACGGATGGACGTCCCGCTGGGCTGCGGGCGGAGAGGGATAGAAATAAAATCAGAACCAAAACAACTGAAAACCAAAACCAGTTTCCCGGGGAAATGGTTTCAGTCGCTCGTTTCTTATCGAAACTACCCCAAGCGCGGTTGGTTGTCTTCTCGTTAGTTTAGTCTTTCCGGCTCGCTGGGGGTAAGGCGCATTTGCTGCTAATCTACCTTTACGGTGGGTGTCCTGCTGAGCGCTTCTAGTGATGGTAGTAAGTCACCGGCTGATAGTGTTAGTATCGATCGCTTTTTATTATGTTGGGCAGGCAGGGATGGTAGTAGACGGCAAAAAGGGACACATCGTTCAGACTCATAATCATCATCGGTACGATCATTACCACTATTTGCGGGGGTTAAGAATTGCCCCACGATGGGGTATTCCAGGGAATTAAGGATATCCTGCTTTTTTGCCTTCCAAAAAGGGGAACACGAGAGGTGAGTGGTAAGAACTGAAATGAACATCAAACAATCAGGAAGCCAAACCCGGCCCAACGGAACGACCTATATATATATACACCGCCCAGCACCAATTCGCACGTACTTCAACAATGACCAGGTCGGCAACAGCAGCAAGAGCAGCAGCACGTCGGTTAGCATAAATTGCACCACCCGAAAAAACAGCCGGACCCTCAGTGGCCCAGTGACATCCAACCGAACACTACCTTTTTACCCCCAGTTTTCGGGTATTCTTTCCCTTACTCGGTCACGAACGGGTCCGCCCTGCGCGTGTGGTTACGCAACAATGGGCAATAAAGGGCACATTATTACTCCTTCACAATATTTATGCCCAGGTCCGGGGCAACCAGCAAAAACGGGGAGTCCCTTGTGCGTCTTCCTACATACAGGAACGAAGCATGGAAAGGGAAGTTGTTGGCTGCTCCTCGGAAACGCCCCAAAAGACTCTAGTGAAGCATTTCCCCTGGAACGATATTTTTCCTCTATTTATTTATATTAGCCTGCTCATAATCATGTCTGAAATGTCGATGTTCGCACTTTCCGGTGGGAACGCGTCCTGGAGCTCCCCGATGTTTTGCTATGCTGGACGCATATTCCTGGATTATCCGCATATTCCTTCCTTCGTTCTGTACCTTTAACCCAGACTACCTTTAGCGAAAGCGATGCTTTAGTAGTCGGTAAATAATAGCCTTTGAAATAGCATAACGTGTCAGATATCGGAAAAAAGAAAAGGTAGAATGAAACCCCGAAATTGGCCATCCCCCATCCATTCGGGTAGACGCGCTGTGACCGATGGTGTGACAGACTATCCACACAAAGCGCGGCATTGGAAACGAAGGTAAGGTTTGTTATAAATAAGTGGTGGCTGTAATAAGTTTCCCAAGGTAATGTGAGTTAAATTGTATGGCCACGCGGGAAACGGATGCGTGACGAATTTTGACAGGGCACACGATAGTACTGTAGCTGCCCAGACCCGGTTCACCGGTAGACATAGGCACTGGTAGAGTGTGAGGAAGTTTATTTTGTCTGTTAGAAAGGTATATTTTACCTTCATCCTTTATTCCGTCATGCACCAAAACTGAATAAGTCAAATACACAATCCATTATTATTCTTTGCATGCAAAAAGAGTGCGAAGGTGAGGGGTTCGGTCGAAGGAGAATTACACATTTAAAGGCGAAAACCGTATGCACGTCGTATAACCCGTGGACACGTTTGTTCCGGCTCGTAAGCAATGGAGTTGGGTGAACATGATAAATCAAACAAAGCTTATTTATCTTTGGATTCGGCTCGATGTACACATATTTGCACAGAGAGAAAACGCAAGCAAGCGAATGTAAAGTTTACGGATTAACCACTGTTGGCGAATGTAACACAGAGAAAATACATAGAGCAGGAGCACAAATAAAGAGATCAATTTTGTTACTTTTGGAAATGGATTTTGTAATGTTTGAGGTACGTTTTAATAATCTTAAAATCAAACATGAACGAACCCAGCTTTAAGAGCAAAACTTTCCGTTTTGCCCCTAAATGTATGCTAATTTTGACTAAAAGTTCGTAATGAAAAGAAAATTGCATACGTTTGGGCTGTTGCTCATGTCAATCCTGTTGAAAAGCTTTTTTATATCGAAAGAGCTTTTAAGTACCCTGACACACACCTACACGTTTATCGCTTTCCTATTTTTCCTGAAAAATCAACCACCCAAATGCTTTTCCTAAGTATATGTCTGCGTTTCAATCTCACGGCCCCACTCCATCAACCACTACTACACGTCAATCAGGCCGTCCGTTTCAGCAGCTTCACCGGTATGCCCTCGGTCGGTCGAATCACCAGGTCCGTCTTGTACCGTATCCGCCCTGCCGACTCCCCGGGCAGGATCCGGTAGCTGGCCAGCAGCTTCACGATCGTTACCTTCATCTCCAGCAGCGCGTACCGCTGTCCGATGCAGTTCCTCGAGCCCGCACTGAACGGGATGTAGTCGTACGGGCCGCGCTTGATTTCGTTCGCCTCCGAGAACCGCTCCGGATCGAACCGCTCGGGCTCGGGGAACACGGTCCGGTTGCGGTGAATGTTGAAGATTTTGATTGAAATCGATGTGCCCGCCGGGATAATGGCGCCGTCTACGGGAACACCGTCGTCCGTGCAGGGACGCCGAAAAAAAGAAAGCAAATGAACGCAAATGAAGATTGATCTGAACGACAGAGGAGCCCTAAAAAAACGGCCCTCACAAGCACACAAGCAACAGCACTACACCGCAAGCATTGAGAGCACGGTCGAAGAATAGAATTAGAAAAAAAAACTACTCACTGATCTCCATGTCCTCCAGCAGCTTCCGCCCAATGATTGGCACGGGCGGTACAAGCCGAAGCGATTCCTTTATCACCATATCGAGGTACTTGAAGTCTTGCAGCAGCGCGTTCGTGAGCGGAACTTTCGTTTTTTCCTCTCCCAACATTCGGTCGATTTCCTCGTACAATCTTTGCTGCACATCTTGATGCTTGGCCAGATGAAGGATGGTGAATGCGATGCCCGACGTGGTCGTGTCGTGCCCTTCGAACATGAACGTGTCCACCTCCTCCCGAATGTCGGCCGTGCTGAGAGGCTTTCCATCGATCGACACCTTGAGCAGTTGATCGAGGAACGTGTTGCGTCGCTTGGAATAAAGATCCTCTTCGTTCACGTCAAACTCCTGCTTGCCGAGCCGTTGCTCTTGCTCGAGCTGTGCCCGCCGGCTCTCGATGACGGTGTTGGTGAAGTGGTGCAGCTTCTTGATTACGCGCCCTTGCTCCCGGGCGAACGGATACAGGAAGAACAGTGCTGGGAACTGACGCAGTAGACTGAACACACGTCGCAGGAAGAACACGCTCATCTGCTTGACGGCTTGTGCGTACTCGTTGTTGGGATCGTCCTGTGCATGGATGCGAACACCCATTGAAGTTGCTAAGGAATGCGTTGAATTTGTATTAAAATTCTTCTAAAAATTCTTCTCATCCTTCAGCAACTCTCACTCACCACAGATACTATCCAACGCGTACAGCGTCACATAGTCGTAGATATCAAACTCTCCCTTTCCAACATGCTTCTCCAGCTTGGAGATCAATACATCCGCTTCCTCATTGAACACGTCAATAAACTGGTCCAATATCTTGAAGTGAAACGCTGGCGTTATTATCTTGCGCCGCTGGAACCACTTCTCGCCGAACGAGATCAGCAGCCCTGTGCCCAACCATGGCTCAAGATAATCGTACACGAACGATTTCTTCGTGGTTTTCGCAAGCAGTATCTTTTCCACATTCTTGGAGCTGGACAGATCTAGCACCAAATCGTTAAAAGCACCAATAATGGCCACATCCTGGCCGTAGCGTTTGTGAAGTCCAACAACGAGGTCAAATATATCTAAACGACAACCATACATGAAGTATATTCGCATTAAAATCGTGTACTTGTACCATCGTTCTTACCTGGAATACTTTTGTCTTTGAACAAATAAAACGTCCCAAGAAAGTAGCTCGACTCTGGGCCACCAAATTTAGCCCGAATAGCCAGCAGCTTCTGCCGTTGTTGATGGTACCTAAGCAGCAGATAAGCCACGTACACGGCCAGCAGCGTGACTAGCCAAAACATTCTCTAGCTTGCAAAACAGCTGCGCGTAACACTTTCTCGTACGGTGGACACTTATCAACTGAGCTTGGGGAGCATCCAAAACATTGGCTTTGGATTTTCGATGCCTGTTATCGCACACTAGGTGTGGCGGAAGGTTGATAAGGATTATCTCATCACAGCCTTGTAATAGTTGATATGTGTTATCATTGTAGTTGAATGAAAAAAAAACATCATTCATACAGTAATTTCATTATACTAACACCAAGATGACGATTAATTGCTGTTACTATCGAATTATTATCGCTTAGATAACAGATTAAAGTTGCAGTATCAAATTCTGAAGGTGCAATATTGCTTATCGGCCATTCGCAGAGGCAATTGAATCGAGTAGTACTTTGCACTCAAGCTGTCTGCTCCGCGTAATGCGTTTAATTGTCCCCCTCGCTAACTGGTGGTCATTATTTTTGTCTTTTATCTTTCGTCGCTTGATATTTGAAGCATTATCCAGCCCACTGTAGATGACAGCAGTAAGCGTGACGCATGAAAGACAGCGTTCATTTATGTTTGCTTCGCCCGCTCTATCCGGTGCAACGGAAATGAGTGATCTTTTCCCATTAATTTAGCAACTGTTGAAGCACTCTTCAGGGACAGCGCTTTAATCTTTTTCCCCACTTCATTACTACGGCTACGGTGTGCTTCCTGCTCTTCATGCTCTTCATTATTGTATCACTGTACCGTTTTTGCATGCAGAAGTGTGCAATATGCAAAACAACGTGAAATAAAATAAGACTTCAAAATAACTGTCAGCTTCAAATTACTCTGTTTGCGGAGAGGCGGCATTACTTTTCATTGCACTGCAAGGATGCGCAAAGCAGTACCCCTAGACGTGGAGTTGGTTTAATTTGGCTTACCGACGCATTAAGAGGTGTGGTGAGAAGAATTCGTCCGAAAAGGGGGAAATTAAAGCATACTAAACAGTAAAGCATGTACAATTTTTAAGGCCTTTTCTCCAACTTTCCCACTTGCATCGTTTAAAAATTGGTAAAATATCTCATGTATCTTCGTATCTCTTTCTCTATCGTGTGCTTCACATTCGCCTTTTATCTTGACTATTGGATTGAGACGCATTAAACGCACACCAAACACCAGATGCGGTTACTCTTTTGATGATAAATGCAGCCCGAAAGAAGGCACATATACACACAAAAAAAGAAATAATCACTCCCTCTTCATCCCTGCCGGCATCATTTTGTAGCGAAAACGATAGGCCTTCAATGACAACCGCATCCATAGGCAAACAGACTGAAAGAAATCAAACAACCACCGGCAGGAGATACTCCAAAGCATTGTGCTGATATCAGAAACACCAAGTAGACTGAAAAAAAACGACAAGCAAAAAAAAAGTGGTGCAACATTTCCATTCCCCCTCTCTGGTGCATATGTTTTTGTTTTTCATTATCCATTATCCTGACCGTGTTTGACAAGTGGAAGCGGGGGTTTTGGAAGGAGCTGAGAAAGGGACAGAAGGAAGAAAGTCGAGAAAAATGGCAAAAAATCATCAACACCATCAAAGTAGATTTGGCGCTTGTTTTTTCTTGTGTGGTACCGAAAAAACATAAAGGCTGTTTTTATGCCATTGCAGACGATAGCCTGACACAGTAGAGTGCAGCATCGAAAAAATGGACAGAATATCAATTTAAGTTTACGATATTCCATTGATTTTAGTTTTGACAAACCACTTCAACGAAGTAATCGAATATGTAAATCTTCACGCCCCATTACAACTGACAAAAGTTTAGTTTTACAATACAAATTGCCTAACTTCAGGCGATGTATTGATACTAGTAAGTGTAGAATATAAGTACTTGACCGCCCAAAAGTATGCAATTGGTTTCTTAATTTTCTTCCAAATGTTAACACATACACTTTGGAAAATATGCGCTAGGGATGTGTATTTATTGCTTCCTCCTGCATAATACAATTGTATACCTTCAGGCGCTTAGTACGATAGTTTTAAATACAGGTTCCGCTTAACCTTTGAATTGAAAACTCTACAACTCATCTTATGACCACTAAACGAACACTGTGCGACAAATCCTTTCCTATCGGGTTAGTGTAGGCCGATTTTCACCGATCTCTCCCTTTCCTTTTTTTGCAACTTTTCCACAAAACCTTTTGTTGCGTATCTGCACATGCGATGCACTTGCCGCAGCTGTGTGCATTTGTGGTTGCTTTTTTTTCGTGATTACTCGAATCGATGTTTCCCTTTGTTTTGTGCCTCTGTGTTTGATGCCTGTTCGGGTGTGCCTTTTTGGTGTAAAACAGATTGTCAGAGGGAACAAAACCCCTCACAAAGACACTCATGCCCTTCGCGCTTAAAGGCAATGCCTGTTCGCAGTACAGGTTCAGTAACTTTTGGATCGGTTTTTTTTTGTGTGGTGCCATGTATTTACATCCTCTCCGCCTCGGAACAAAGGATGCATGTATCAACGGGATGATTTGTGGTGTGGATATTATTCACGTTTGATTTACGGCGCTTCCGATTGTGACTCCCGCTGGGTAGGAAATGGGGATAGAATGACGTTCGATATTAATCCCAAATCTAGCAATTCACATACACACACACACACACACACACAAGTACACTCACCACATGCAGTCCGAGCGTACTGGATTCGTTTGATAATTTCCGGTACGTGTTGTACGGCGCCTGCGGGGAATAATTTGGCCCTTTTGCACGGTGCATCCATTCTCCTGACGTTCTGCTTTGTCTTACAAGATTCTGCTACTGTTGCTCTATCGCTCATTAAAGCCACAAACGGTAATTCGTAAGCTGTAACGCTTGAGTGAGGTTGCTTCCTTTAAATATTAATGAGCGCTTCCAGTTGTGATACATATTTAACGCAAGTGCAATGCTCCTTGCTTGCAGTAGAAGTATTTTGTGGCTATTATTTTCAAATGGATTTCCCTGTTTACTCAATCGCGCACTATTGAACGAGCAAACCCATTATCGATGCGGGGCCCAAGTCAATCGGCCAAACGAGTGTTTGTTTAGTCTTGGTGACTAAACCCGACCATCTTATTTACACCAAATTTAGTACACCACCGGCTTGCAATGATCGTCTTTGGCTCTGTTGTTTGTGCAAACGATTTGTGCTTTCTTTTCACCGATAATGTCACTCCGTCACAGCATGAAAAGGAATCGGTTGGACATATCTTGAAATGGAGCGTAAAGCGCCTGGATCGATAAGCAGCTGAAATTTGTCTCCCAAGTTGCTGCTATTCCGAACACACACAAAAGACCAATGGAATAAAGGACCCGGTTTTGGAAGCTCATCTCCGTGTCCGGAATGTATCCCGGCACCCGGGACAGTTGATAAAGCAGTACGCAGATGGCAGATGCTGCATCAGCATCATGTTTGTTCTTGGGTTGCAAGCAAGCAACCGGTCGATGCTGAATCGAGAGCATCGGAGTTTACTTTTTCATCATTGTCCAGAGGACTTTGAAGCAGACAAGATGGCAAAACCCAAGATCCAACGCTCCCCAACAAGCCAAGAAGACCGGCACACACAAAGAGGCGTACCATGGCGATCGAGACAAAGCGCACCGGCCAAAGGGTCAGCTGGCGATGCGGCATGCCAGCTGGTGTCCAGTTGCATCCAGCTCTATTTATTACTCTTGTCACAGACCATGGTACCGGATAGGGAAAGAACCTTTTAACCTGCAGCACAAACACTGGTGACGCAACTTGGAGCCAACTCGATTTTCTTTGCCGCTGAAGTGGACGGTTTCTTGGCACTGTGGCACGAAGAGTGCGCACTCGTTATTGAAATTATCAAACCCATAAAACAATCTTCACCCTTCTTTGTGAGGCCGAGCGTATTGAATGAAATCGATCAGATAATAGAAGATGCGGCAAGTGACTGCAGTGCACTATTTGCAACATATTGCTTGTGGTGGCATTCTGTTCCGGCGCAGAACATGATGCTGCTGAACTAATTTATAGAAAACACATTTGTTCTGTACGGGGGAGCTTGCGAAATAATTTCGGTTTAAGATAAAGGGATTTTAACTTTTGATTAACAGATGTCTTTTTCTTCTCTTTTTCAGGTAACATATTATTCCACAATCCAAAACATCAGTTTTCTTTGTATTCTGAACATCAGATTGTAAGTACATGCCACTTGCAGTCTTTTAAACGCTTCCAAACTTTTAGTCACAGCAATCAACATCCTCGAGACTTTTTCCTCGGTTGTGACACATTTTGGAACTTCAAACTTCCCAAGAACCACCAAGAAGCGCAATCATTCCCACAGCCACATCTTGTCCTCCCCAACATGTACGGGCTCCCGTTTCCACACAACTTCATTAAAATGGAAAACCTGGATCGGAAATTCAAGACGGCCAGCGCGCACACGGCAGTCTGATTCTTCAATTTTCCAACTGTCACCTTGCCGGGGATTGTTCGTAACTTTCAGCCCCAGCCCAATCAACCCGGGCTGCCCGGGGAAGGAATGTACAGGTACTCGGGATAATACCGACACCGGGGGCGCCTCATTTTAATTGGATTGTGTTTAATTATCCATTAGCCAAAGTTTTGACGGTAATTTCCTGCCCGGCTACAGTCTGCACCGGTTTGACCGAACCTGGGTGACCTGGCGCCCACAAAAACTACCAACCTACTGGGCGTATAGCCGTAGTACCGTAGTAGTTCAAGCGGTCATGGCAACGCATTAACCCCTCAGGGGAAAGGCCGCAAAATGTTTCTCTCGTTCTGTGTGTCTTTATCGTGCTCTGATCTGCTGAAGATGTCTTCTCTTTGAGCAGTCGATAATGGGACATCCGAGGGAGCCCAGTGGTCACAGAGAACTGGTCCAAAGCAAGGCACCATTATCATTTAGGCTTGCACATGCTCTCCGGCCGACTCCTTTTGAGCCGGTGATTGTGACAATTTATATCTTCCAGCTCAACAGAACCCCCTGCTTCAGGATAACCATTCTTCACCAGGGACGACGCTCCGGGTGGGATGAGCTCGAAAATCGATTTAGATTAAATCGATAGAAATTGATATATTAGCTAAATAAAGTTGTCCTCTGGCATGGTGGCGCCAGGCGAGCGTACGACGAGATGCTTCAGCATGGTGAGCGTGCACTTCACACGTAGTGCCGTTGTCCGCAAACCGCAACCGGAATATCAATGAGCTGCAGCTGTAGTGGGCATGTACATCTACCCAGGAACAGCCGGGGACGGGAATCTGCACTGCAGCATAATTTGTGTCCGGCGCTGGTAAGATGGATGATTCTTCAAACGCCACCTTTTCAAAGACCAGCAAGACTAACGTTTTTTTGCGGGGATTGAGAAGACTTTCCAACAGCACGATGATCGATTCAGTGCCGAACTTTGTCATTATTACTATTATGTTGATTCCAATTTGGGACACAGCTTCTTGCAGCTCAACTCTGAAGAAGTCATAAAGTTGATACGAGTTGAGTTCGTTATGCACCGACCTGCCATTAGTGAAGCTCATCCATGCATGCATACCATCAACCATGGACGGTCATCTACTACCATCTTGCCCTTCACTGTAACGGGGGTCATCCTTTCGTTGCTGCAAAATCGAACGCCACCATCCACGAACATGACCTCATAAAAGCCGGGGTTTTGCTTCGGTCAGTTCTATCCGTCGTCATCGTCGTCTAAGGTCGGCTCCTAATGATGGCAAATAAATTTTGACATGCATAAAGCGCCCCATGCTGCTGATGCACTCGATCTGAGTTAGAGACAAACGGGACAGGAGAAAAAAAGGGACGACATTCATCCATCTTCCCCCTGACACGGAGCGAACGGCTGTGACAGAGGAAAGCAAACATCGTCCAACAATTATGGGGCCAAAGTTGTCACTGCCGAGGCGTATAGGATTGCACGGGAGAACAGTGTGGCCGGGTGAGATGCAAAAGAACGTGATCAAATGAAGTTGGCTCATTTATCTCCGCCGGGCCCCGGGACGAACTTTCTGCACTTTCTGTGTGGTGGAACCATTCTCCCCTAGTGCACACACCCACAAAGAACCGATGTTCGGGGATGTGTTTGGAGGTTTGTTTGTCTGCTAACGAGCTCTGGCAAATGGAAACAGCACGAGCATTGTGTGCCGGTTGTGCGTGCATGGATAGTATGCACCAGCAGCCCTGCACTACTCCTGGTAGCTCGAGAAGCTTTGATGATGTGGTTTTGGAGTCGTTTGGAGTCGAAGTCATAATAGGATTGAAGCTTTAAGGGCGTGTGCTTTTTTTTTTTTGCTTGCTCCGCCTCTCGTTTGATTCCTGCCTGGTCCTTGCCTAGTCCCTTTTTCTTCGTTTCGGGATGGACAATTAGGAGTTTGATAACATGCTTTGTTGTACGGTTACGATTCCGTGTCTTGATAGTTTTATGCTTTTACTCCGCTGCTCCGACCATCGTACCGTGTGAGCTTTCGTGCGAACGGGAAAGTGCAGCGATGTAAGCAAACTAACGAGCTTGATGGGTTTTGTGCCGCACTCGACGATGCAGTTGTGTTTGCTAATTGCCATGAGAAGTTTTGCTAATTGAATGAAATAATCAGCTAAAGCGACGATTCAAAGGCAAGTGCTCTGAGGGGAAAAGTTGTTGTATCGTTTTATGTGACAAATTATCCTTAACCGGGCAATAATCCCAATAGAAGGTCTGCAGTGACGGAATCGCAACCCCGTATGCAAGCGGAGTAAGTAACGCTACACTGTTCTTAGGGAAGAACGGAACTGACTTTATTCATTCATATCAGCGTAGCCGTTCTACGCCGCTATCTTACTCTAGCGATGCCTAATCCTAATTTTCCTAATCCTAGTTTCCTTATGCCCTATGTCCTTATCATGAATACCCCCACCCTTATTTTAATGTGGCTTCTATGCCCACGCACTTTACGCGCGCATCCTAATTACTAACACTACTTAAACTACTAATCGCACAAGCTGTCCTAATCTATAAAGTGGGCGTGGCCTTCCTATCTAATCCTATGCTATAGTTCATCCTACTTCCGAATTCATCCTAGTTCTAGTCTTAATCCTAATTAGTTCATTTCTATTTTTAGACCTTGTTCATTTCTGTCGGCGACATCCTCCCCCCCGTAAGCGCTCGTAGAGGGTTACAACAAAAAAGGAGCCGACTGAACTTACTTTTCTTCTTTTTCGTTACGTACGTCTAGCTTAGCAACTTTTGCGGCAGGTCTTTTTACCATCGTGGTTCCTACACGCATTACTACCGCTCTCACTTGCCCATCCTTTGCCGTATCAACATCTACTACTCTTCCCTTTATCCACCTACCGCTAACCTGTTCGTTCGGAAATGTCACAATATCTCCTATTTTTAGTGGTTCTGCTTTATTTAACCATTTCCCGCGCGATATCAATTGAGGTAGGTATTCCTTCACCCATCTCAACCAATAATTTTGAGCCGCTAGTCTGGATTTTTTCCAAATAGACCTCGATGCCTCGGCTTCAACAATGTCTAAAAGAGAAGGTGCGGCCTCTCCGGGATAACCAATTAGGAAGTGGCTTGGTGTTAGAGGTTCATCATCCTCGTGTTCAATAGGGATGTGCGTTAGCGGTCTATTGTTAATGATAAATTCTATCTCTATCAACAAAGATCTCAACGCTACTTCGGGCAAGGAATCTTTTGTTAACGGGAATAGACTTTTTACCTCTTGCACCATTCTTTCCCAAGCCCCTCCAAAATGTGGTGCTGCCGGTGGATTAAAATGCCAGTAAATTCCTTCCGTTGCACACCTTTGCTGAATTTGTGCCATTTCTCTACAAGCACCAACAAAATTAGTACCATTGTCGCAATATATATGGGCAATTTTTCCCCTTCGATGCTGCATATTTTTTAGAATCATTATAAATGTGTTAGAACTAAGATCGTTGGCAAGCTCTAAATGTACAGCTCGGGTTGTTAGGCATGTAAACAATGCTCCCCATCTTTTTTCAGATCGTCGACCAATCGTAACAGTAAGTGGCCCAAAATAATCCACTCCTGTATGCGTGAATGGTTTAAAATATGCGGCTGTTCTACAAAGTGGCAACGCTGCCATTTGAGGCGCTTGTGGCTTGGCCTTATCATTTTTACATTTTTGGCAGATAGCTGATACCCTTTTCAATACGGCTCTAAGATCGACTACCCAGAATCTCTGGCGTATGGCGGCAATTACTGTTTCGGTTTTTTTATGTTGATATTTTTCATGGTAAAATCGTACGATGAGCATGGTTATATAGTGAGATTTAGGTAATAAAATTGGATATTTTGTATCTGAACTTAAAATTTCGACTTTATCTAGCCTTCCATTTGCTCTCATAATGTTGTTTTCATCTATGATAGGGCAGAGATTTTTTATGTTGCTATTTTTTGATATTGGCAATTTCATGCTAAGGGCTGTTACCTCCTCTTCAAATCCTTCCCATTGTGCTTTCCTAATTAATAGATTTTCAGCCATGTCTAAAATGGGCTTATCTATTATTTTTGGACTTTCTTTATTTTTTGATTTAAGTCGTTTTAAATATGTTAGCCCTATTGCCAATGCTTTCATCAATCTTTTCCAGCTGGAGCACCAATTGACATTTATGACTTCCCAGTCTATTTTTTCCGTTGTGCTAATTGCGTTAAGGTAAATCGATTGCATTTCTTCTACAGTTTCTGACTCGAGATCGAGTTTTGGAATTTCCTGATCTTGCAAAAACTTCGGTCCTGTTAGCCAAATGGATTGTCGCGATGATTGTTTGGTGGCTTCATCGGCCGGATTATCTTTTGAACAAACCCAGTTCCATTGTGCGGCTGAAGTTTTACTTAATATTTCTCCTACTCTTGCAGCTACGAATTGTGTGTACCTTTTTGGTTCTGCAGCAGCTATCCATGCCATTACTGTTTTAGAATCAGTCCAGTAGAACGTGTCGTTAATGTGTACCCTGAGCTCTTTTAAAATTGTATCGGCTAATCTTACTCCGAGAACTGCACCTTGCAGCTCCAAACAGGGAATTGATAAAGGCTTTATCGGCGCAACGCGAGATTTCGCTGCTATAGGAGAGACTTCAATGCCATTTGAACTAATTGTTCTCATATAAACGATGGCTGCAAAAGCTTTGTCGGACGCATCGACAAAAACGTGAATTTCCCGCCGAGTTATGCTGTGATTTGTTTGGGAATAACATCTTTTAATATTGATTTTTTCAACTATTTTCATGCTCTTAACCCAAGCGTTCCATTGATTAATTATAACAATTGGAAGCTTGTCATCCCAATTATGCCCTAATCTCCACATTTCCTGCATTATTAATTTGGCTTCTATAAGGTGGTTTGCTAATAATCCTAATGGATCGTATATTTTCATTATTACTGACAAAACTTCACGCTTTGTTGTAAATTCGTTGGCCATATTAAGAAATTTAAGTATATATTTGAAACAATCGCCTTCTGTATCCCACCATTGGCCTAATATTTTTGGGTAAGTTTGATCCTTTTCAGTGATTTTTAATAAACTGCTTTCACTTACACGCTCTGCTGCCAAGTTATTTAATAAGCCCTTTGAATTTGATATAAAATTTCTAATAAAAAAGTTTGCTTCGTCGTGAATGGTAATTACTTCGCTTACTCTTTCTAGAGCTGCTTCTTCTGTATCAAAACTGTCAAGGTAATCATCGACGTAGTGATTTTGAATAATTGCTGTGACAGCTTCGGGGTGAATATTTATAAATTGCTTAGCATTTTCATTTTTTACGTATTGAGCGCACGCTGGTGAGCAGGTAGCTCCAAATATCATTACATTCATTTTTAATGTTTTTGGAATACTAGTAGGACTTTCTCTATACAAGAAAAGCTGTGCGGATTGATCTTGCTGTCTTATTTTAACCTGGTGGAACATTTCTTTTATGTCCCCTGAAACCCCTACACTTCCTTCGCGAAAACGAACAAGAATTCCGAAAAGAGATGCAACTGCATCGGGACCTGTTAGTAACTGCGAATTTAATGAAATTCCTGCGTTTTTCGCGGCAGCATCGAAAACTAATCTTGGTTTTGGTTTGGGCTTATTATAATTTATCACTGCGAAATGGGGAATATAATTTATTTTGTTACCGAGCAATTGATGATGATTATCCTTCACAACTTCAGCATAACCCTTTTCACAATATGATGCAATTTCTGCATGATACCATTCCTTCAGCGCACTATCCTTTTCTAATTTTCGTTCAAGACCTTGTAAGCGTCTCAAGGCTTGTTCATAGCTTTCTGGTAAAACAACTTTATCATCCTTCCAAAGCAAACCTATTTCGTAACCAAGATTTACCTTTTTCATTGTACTTTTCATAAGCGTATTAGCTCTTTCTTCTGATTTTGAGATCAATTTATCCGATCCCGGTTTGACCCCAAATTCTTCTGTTGAGAAATAGTCTCTCATAAGTTTATGCAAGGACATTTTTTGCTCGTTGTTCTCTATGACGGTAAAGAGCTCATGTTTTTCAGCCATGTTTTTTTCTGTGTATTGTGTTTGAATTTCATTGTTTTCACCAAATAGCACCCACCCCAAATTTGTCTCATTAGCTATCGGTTCTCCTGGTTTGCCTGCGCGACTTTGTCGTGCATATATCAAATGTGCGTGAGGTAGCCCAAGTAATACTGTTGGCCTACCATTTTCAAAACTCGCTAACGTTAAATCTTCGAGATGTTTGTATCGTGTTTTAATTTGTTCTGCGTTGACTGATTGAGCTGGCAGACGCATTTCTTGCACTGTTCGTAACCCGTTTAGATCTAGGAATTTTCCTTCGACATTTTTAATTTTAACACTTATCACTTCACTTTCGGGCTCCTCTTGACGTACCCCGTTTGTCCACGACAATGATAAAGGTAGCTTAGGACCAGTGGCCTTTAACGCTTCCTTCGTTTGCTTGAGAATCAAGCTAGCCGATGAACCCGTATCGATGAATGCAAATGTATTCAATTGTTTCGCGTTATGTTTAAGTGTTATGGGCAATATTTGAAATAGACATTGTTTGTGATTATGGACATTTAATCTTTCAACGGTATGCGTATTTGGTCGAAAATTATGAAGAAGAGTATGATGTTTTTTGTGGCAATTATTTTCTCTGCACTGTGGTGGAAGGTAGCAAGTTCGCGATTCATGATTTGTTTGGTTACAGCAATTTGCACATATTCTACCTTGCTTTATGACATTCCAACGCTCATTAACATGCATGTATTGAAATCTACGACAATCAATTAATTTATGACCAAGGCCACAAATGAAACATTTTGCTCTTTGCCTTTGGACAGGCTCTTGAATTACGCGTTGTTGGGGCTGTGCATATGAGCAAGACGGTTGGTCTGCTTCCTTTGCTCCCTTCGCCTTTAATAAGATTGCCAATTGCTCCTGGGGTCTGAGCCATGCCGCAAGGTCGCCTAAAGTTCTAACCCTTTTTTCACTTAAAGTGTATTGATACCATTTTCGCATTAGTTCGACCGGTAGTTTTCCCACTAAGTTTTCTATGAGCATAGTGTCTTGCAAATAATCTGCTCGACCCAACGTGGTCATACTTCCTATCATATTGTCGATTGCATGCATAAAGGTAAGAAAAGTTTTAGGGTTATCCATGTTTGGGTTATCTATGCTCATGAGGTCTTTAACGAGCGTTTGGTAAATTATATTTGGGTTGCCATATTCATTTTCAAGGCGCTCCATGATGGCTTCTATGTTAGCTTCATCGAAAAGCATTCCGCTGACACTTTCAGCTGCCTCCCCTTTCAAACTTTTCTGTAAGGCTCTTAGAATTTCTAAGGCTGAAAAATCTTCCTCGCGTTTAAATTTATCAAACACAGTTTTAAATCGCGTCCAGGTTCTGAAGTTGCCATCAAATTCTGGCAAGTCCATTGTCTGGGGCCTAGGAGGACTTGCGGTTCGTTCCTTTAAAACTTGCACCATGCTCCTGATAAACTCCATTAAATCCGGGCTCGGTTCGGCTTTCGGTATATTTGCGATAGGATTTGTTGTGACATTTTCCTCCTCCTCTTCACCTAAGCTGAAATCTTCCATCTCTTGGGCTTGACGCAATAATTCCGCGTTTTCTTTTTTTAACCGTTCAACTTCTTCCCTTTCGTACGCCCGTTTTTTCTCTAGTTCTTCTTTCTCCCTTTTAACCCGCACTAATTCTTCGTTCTCCCTTTTAAGTTCCGCAATAACATTATATAATTCTGACGGGTCTACGTCGGACCCCTTAGTAGACTTAGATCTAGTTAAAACGTTTGTAGTACTCACAACCTTTTTCGCCGTTTTGCTGGTTTGCATCTCGTCGCTCTGCTGTTGCTGTTGTTGTGACTGCTGCAGCTGCATCCTTTGCTGCTGCTGCAGTTGTATATGTTGCTGTTGTTGCGCCTGCTGCTGTTGTTGCGGCTGTTGCTGCGGCTGCTGTTGTGGCAGCTGCGGGGGCAGCGGCGGCTGGGGCTGCGGCTGCGGCTGCGACTGCTGTTGAGGCATGCTGTCTCGCCTTGCTGTTCACTGCTTCACTTTTTTTTTTTTTTTTTTTTTTTTTTTTTAATCACTCTCCGTCACTGCTTCGCTGCTACACTGCTACACTGCTTACTGCTGCACTGCTTCACTGCTTCACTGCTTCACTGCTACACTGCGGCTTCAGTTTTTTTTTTTTTTTTTTTTTTTTTTTTTTTTTTTTTTTTTTTTTTTTTTTTTTTTTTTTAATCACTCTCCGTCACTGCTTCGCTGCTACACTGCTACACTGCTCCCTGTTGCACTGCTGCACTGCTTCACTGCTACACTGCGTTTTTTTTTTTTTTTTTTTTTTTTTTTTTTTTTTTTTTCTTTTTTTTTTTTTTTTTTTTTTTTTTTTTTTTAATCACTCTCCGTCACTGCTTCACTGCTACACTGGTTCCTGGTTCTGTCCAAATCGATGGACACACACTGCTCCGTCAAACTTTTCACCAATTTTCCTCCTCTGCTCGCACGCCACTAGCACTTTCCGTATCTTCGATACAAAGCGTTTTCTTTATTCACTTCACTTTTACACACTTCTGCTGCTGCTTCTTTTATCGTCCTAGCTCGGTCCGAGCTGCTGCACTGCTTCACTGCTTCACTGCTACACTGCGGCTTCAGTTTTTTTTAATCACTCTCCGTCACTTCGCTGCTCACCGGTTCCTGGTTCGGTTCCTGGTTCTGTCCAAATCGATGGACACACACTGCTCCGTGAAACTTTTCACCAATTTCCTTTTCACCAATTCTATTCACTGCACTTTCACTTTCACTGCTTCTCCTAGCGTCCTAGAGCTCGGTCCGAGCTTTTAAGCGAGAGATTTCGCCCCCTCCGTCCTGGCCTGCCCTGGCTTGGGCTTTCGCGGGGACAGTCCGTCCTGGCCTGCCCTGGCTTGGGCTTTCGTGGGGACAGTCCGTACGTCCTGGCCTGCCCTGGCTTGGGCTTTCGTGGGGACAGTCCGTCCGTCCTGGCCTGCCCTGGCTTGGGCTTTCGTGGGGACAGTCCGTCCGTCCTGGCCTGCCCTGGCTTGGGCTTTCGTGGGGACAGTCCGTCCGTCCTGGCCTGCCCTGGCTTGGGCTTTCGTGGGGACAGTCCGTCCGTCCTGGCCTGCCCTGGCTTGGGCTTTCGTGGGGACAGTCCGTCCGTCCTGGCCTGCCCTGGCTTGGGCTTTCGCGGGGACAGTCCGTCCGTCCTGGCCTGCCCTGGCTTGGGCTTTCGTGGGGACAGTCCGTCCGTCCTGGCCTGCCCTGGCTTGGGCTTTCGTGGGGACAGTCCGTCCGTCCTGGCCTGCCCTGGCTTGGGCTTTCGTGGGGACAGTCCGTCCGTCCTGGCCTGCCCTGGCTTGGGCTTTCGTGGGGACAGTCCGTCCGTCCTGGCCTGCCCTGGCTTGGGCTTTCGCGGGAATCGTCCTTCCTGGCTGTACCCCGTCCGGGTTTTCGAGGGAATCGTCCTTCCTGGCCTGCCCTGGCTTGGGCTTTCGAGGGAAATCGTCCTTCCTGGCTGTACCCCGACCGGGTTTTCGAGTGAATCGTCCTTCCTGGATCCTCTACTCTGAGTTCCTGTGTAGGTTTACTTCCTCTCTGGAGCCACCATATCCTTAACCGGGCAATAATCCCAATAGAAGGTCTGCAGTGACGGAATCGCAACCCCGTATGCAAGCGGAGTAAGTAACGCTACACTGTTCTTAGGGAAGAACGGAACTGACTTTATTCATTCATATCAGCGTAGCCGTTCTACGCCGCTATCTTACTCTAGCGATGCCTAATCCTAATTTTCCTAATCCTAGTTTCCTTATGCCCTATGTCCTTATCATGAATACCCCCACCCTTATTTTAATGTGGCTTCTATGCCCACGCACTTTACGCGCGCATCCTAATTACTAACACTACTTAAACTACTAATCGCACAAGCTGTCCTAATCTATAAAGTGGGCGTGGCCTTCCTATCTAATCCTATGCTATAGTTCATCCTACTTCCGAATTCATCCTAGTTCTAGTCTTAATCCTAATTAGTTCATTTCTATTTTTAGACCTTGTTCATTTCTGTCGGCGACACAAATATTTGCATTAGAAGTTAGACCTGATGAGCTGAGCTGGATTAGCTGCAACTGTAATTAGTGTGAAAGTTTCTTTTAAATTGATTTTAATGACTCAATTCTTATCAGATATGAATTTAACAAATGTAAGTAATGTTAAACTTGATTTAATTTAAATTGTCATTTGCGATATTAATTTCCACAAATTTCGTAAGAATTACCTCAAACAGACTGGTAGGATTCACGGTTAGAATTGCGTCTTACTTCACCAATATCATTTCTTAATAAAAGAGATTTAATTAACATTGAACAAACCACACGAAAAGCATCATCGCTAACACAATTTTCACCCAAAACTACCACGACTGACAACGTGCTGTGCTTTATAATTCATTTACTAGCTTTAAGATAAGCCTTTCGCATCCTTCTCCAGCTTTACTTCGTCTCCCCAAACCACACACAACAACATTGACACAAACATCTTTGCACTGCTCAAAATGGACTACCGGCCTCCCCCGGCTCAATTAGCCATTCCGTGTATCGTGATAATGTCCCCGAGACATAGAACAGTGGTGGGATGTGTTGGCGCAACCGAAATCCCCGGGACAACCATTATACACCATTGTCTTTTCCGTGTCCCAAACCATCCCGTGCGAATGCCATAATCCTATCACTTACAGCTGAGCACATTTTAATCCACGGCTGAGAAGCGCATTCCCCATACTCACATTCACACAACGAAACCCACCCAACAAGCTCCCAAAGAACCAGTGGAACAGGACACAGGAACGCCGGGAACACGAAAGACACCGTACGAGGCCGGCGGTCGCGCAAGCTTTAATCGCCAACAATCTTTTAATCTGCTTCGATGGTGCGCGCTACTTCCCGGGCGCTTCTCCCGGCTGCTCATTGCCACTAATGTTCTAATCCCGCATTGTTTTAAATTAATAATCTCATTTCATATTCCCGTTATGATTTCATTAACTGGCATCCTTTATCCCGCCTTTGCCGGCGTTGTGTAAGATTGCTTGTGTACGTTCCTTGGCAGTTAGTAATCTGCTCGCCGAGAAGTTACCAACAACGGCTATAATAACCGTGCCCACCAGTTCGAGAGGTCCTCCTTGTTGGAGGTCCTCCCGAGTGAACATTATCAATATCATTAGCCAGGAACCGGGACGATACGGACACGGTACGTATACGTACTGCGGGGCCTTAAGGTGCTGGCGTGGCTACTGCAGAGAGAGAGCCCACACCAACCGACCCACCGACTGCCGCAGTATGTTCACCGGTGGTGGAGTGCGAGAAGAGCCTAACGAAGTCATTAGCATAAAACCGTAATGTGTCCCAATTAATCATAATGTGAAAAGTCTGCTTGTCGGTGAATAAATTAGACTCCTCCTTCCGGTGGCGCTGTTGGCCGGCGGAACCCGGCGAAGACTCTCGCACACTGTGGCCTTGGTAGGCCACACGCAAATACGCCAAAGCGTGAAATGTTTAATTCATGCCCGAAAGTCCAAAGAAAGCGCGTGCTGGTCTCGCGGGACCAGCTGGCGTGTTGGCCGTAGCAGTGTTTTGGGCAGTCAGTAAGCAGCCGAACCGCTGGCGAACGCAGGGCTAAGCAAAACAAAAGGATTCGCAAACATTGTGGAGAGCGATTTTTTGTGCCTTGTGGACTCTTTTCTGTTTTTGGCACGACGTGTAAATATAATTGCGCTTATTTGTGCGCTTATGTCAACATATTTGGGGGAAAAAATTAGCCATTATTAATAGGATTTTGGGTTTCGCAACACGAACGCTGGGCGGGTTTGTAAACAGTCGATGATAATTATCTGAAATGGTTAGATTACACGAGCTTAATGTTAATAGACTAAACCACGTTGCTGAATGCTGAATTGGCTAACAGAAGTGTAAATGTGATTATATGATTACCGTTTTGCTCAGCCACACATGTTTTTTTGTGGAAAACTTGCATGTTCCCCAATTGTTGAGTTAAACGCCCGAAGCTATGCAATACGCAAGACATAATCACCTTTTTTCGATGTATTCATTGAATTGCTTAACTATTCAGCTACCGTTTTCAAACAATGCTTTTGTTATGCTTTGTTTTAAAGTGATGCATTCTACCTGTCACAAACATTTGCTAACTTGAGTTTGGCTTCTTTTTTCTTCTTCTCAAAACACTTGTGAGCCACTTTATACCTAACACGATAATACGCATCCACTTTCCGCGAATCGCTCTCCATGCCGCTGAGAAGGTGGAAGAAGAAGAGGCAGCTGGGGGGAAAAACTTTTGCTTTCTCCCGATAACAAAACAACGCACTCACCCAAACCCGATACGCTTTTTAGTCCCCATCAAAATGACAGCCAACGGAATTGAGCACCGAGAGACACACACACACACACACACGTGTGACATTTTCCGAACAATTTTCCTGCTCCACTCCGCTTCCCGCACGGAACCACTTACTCCGTTTGCGCTACTGTTGTTGCCTTGCCGAGTTGCCAGCCAGCTAGCGGTTTCACCACGGTTGAGTATCCGAGCTGATTGACGACGTACATTATTCCAATTGTCACACTTAATCCGACCGGTTGGAAATCGATGGAAGGAAGCAGAACCTTCCCGGCGCGTTCGTATCGGTACCGTGTCCCATCGCGCGACGGGGTGAAGCGAAAGATGGCGAAACCCGTTGAGCATAAACTCCCGAGCACAAACGGAATGCGAAAGTGCGGATTTAGTGTGTTCCCGTGTGTGTGTGTCAGCGACGACGGTAAGCTTTTCCTGCGCGAATGTGGCGTGTCGTTGCAATGGGAGGACATTTTCGCTGTTTTCCTTCCGCTGGTGGCAAGCCAAAGCCCGCCGCATGGTCGGTGTACACGCTCTGGTTGCTCCCTCGCTCCCGTCAACATTTATACGCCACCGAGGACAAATGTGTTTTTGTGTACGATACGCTGCACGGGGTAGACGGTGTGTTGTCAAGCGACTGCGAAAGTCGGGAATTAAATGGAGGCGAAAAGTCTCTCGACTTTGCACTTTTCCTACCGTTCCGCGTGCGCTCGGTCCGGGAGCGAGATAACGATGACACTTTGGGAAAGTAGCATTTGCACCGCCGCTGCTGGAAGCGAATTGGTTCGCCGAATGGTGGTGTGCATGAATGGATTCGTATATCACTTTCTTCGTGCGCAATGTGTGTTTTGTGTCTCAAAGTGTGGCCGGCGGGCTGAAAACGGTGCCGTGTTGCCCACAAGTGAGTGCAAATATGTGCTGTGTGAAATGTTGTCTGGCGTAGCAGGTATCACTGTCTTCGGTCTGAGTGTGGTTAGTCTCTTTGCAAAACTATTCAAAAAGTTTTCAAGAGCGCAAATTGTGCTCAATCGCAACAATTGCGCTATTAACGTTGCTATTAACGAAAAATACCTCTGCTAGAGTGAGGGCATTCAAACCATTGTATAGAAACAAATAACACTTTTGCCATTTTTAGCGCCTAAAGCTATGCAATAACGTGTTCTTTTAAGGCTTATTAGACCAGATCCAATACCTTAATACCTACCTCAATCAAAGCCACTTACTTTTCTTGTTAAACATATCCGGTTACTATTCTAATCATCATAAGATTTTTTGCAATACTTCTCTCAACAACGTTGACGCTCCTTCAACATCTATCGTATTCTGTAGCAACCACTCGGAAAAATGACGCACGCTTAGGCACATTGTTAGTGTTAGTCACCCTCCACAAAACGTATGCAAATCCACCACCAAAGCTGCCATAAGATTCGTTCCACAAACTCAGGAGCGGGATTATTCAAATGTCTCACACCACGCCTTGTTGTTCTTCATCTCAGCCAGTGGAAAGACAGAAGCAGCGGCGTCTCAAGCAGTCAAAAACTTCACTCCCAATCTCACGCCACCGTGGGGTTGAGTGCGACATATGAACGTCAGCTTCCCAGCTCTCAGACAATTAGATATGACACTGTTTACATTCTCAAGCACTATTTATTCCCGTAATTGAGTGCAAACAGATCGACGATAAGACACCGTGCCGGGGCATTCTTCGCAGTCGTTGGGGTGGTGAAACGACGAAATCTTTGGACAGATTTCATGCGTTTTTGACTGTACGCGTACGCGTCATTCCTTTTGCCGGGCTGGGTATTATTTCACCGGTTGAGAGTTTGCGTTTTCACAAGACAGAAGACAGAGTGCAAAACAATTCAAGGCGAACTTGTCTCCTCGCAGGTGAAGGTGTCTTGAGCGTAATTCCTTACTTAACAGCAATAATTCCCTATTCACCCCACCGAATGCTTTCTGTGATTATCATCCACCATCGTCATCACCACCAGCAGGAGCGAAAAGTTTTCCAATTCAATTTCGGGGTTTTTGAATTTGCTGCTACATTCCAACCGTCGGAGGAGTGTGGGCACAGTGTACAATCCTGTCAACCGCGTGACACAGTACGCAGTGCGAGCAACGCAGTGCTCTTTTGCCCACCGCAAAGGTTCGCTGCCGCGTCCCGAAAAATTGCCCCCACCGGAAAAGGGAAATTAATTAGAAATAATTTATGGCCATATTTGTGTGTGCTAGGGGGGCCGCCCTTCCACCGGCGAACAGGCTGTCCCCTCTTTTACACTGTCGTATCTAGTCCTGCAGGAGCTCTGGACACAAAACAACAACGCCACTCCAGGATGGAATGGACGCGTCGTGTGCGGGGAGAAATATAAAATTTTACGACTATTCACGTCATGCATCATGAACACAATAAATCCTGGCCAGTGTATTTGCTTAATTAAACTTGAGCACTTACTAATTCCGTCGCATTTTCCATCGAACCAGCGTTACCAGGGGTTGGGTACGACACCGCACAAGTCATCGGAGGGCGATGATGACGCACACAGCGAACGCCCACCACCGAACGACGGGAAAGCAAAAGTTTGAAGCTGAAAACTCACCCGACGATAGCTCCAACTTCCACTAACTGGGAGGAAAATTCAACGTTTCAAGACTCAAGCGCTTTCCTGGGATTACTGCACGTCAAATGTGACGTTTTGCGTTTTGCGGCACTGGGGCTCGGTACGGTTTGGAAACAATCTCGCACCACTCCCCCTTGAACACGGTGCGGGTCAGAATTTAAAAATTCATTATCTTGGATGACGGACTTTTCCTGCAAATCATCATCATCGTCCGTCCAGCACCAGTTCGTGTACTTGTTTACGAAACATTAAGCAACTGGGTCGGTGGCGGTCGGTCCTTTTAGCACATTTGATTGGCTAGCTCAGTCCAGCCGAGTGGGTTTGTTTCTTCTTAATGTTTATACAGGTTTATCATTAGGAACGTTTTGAGTAGGAAAGTTTCCGCAGACCATTCCCGGACGAAAAACCCTTTCATCAAAATCTAATCCAGCTGCTATAAAAAGAGAAAAGGTACCTTTATCATGCCTAGAATGATTTACTTTTGAAATGCTTTTGTAGGGATTTAACAAGTTTAAAACGTACCTTAAGAAAGACGTTTTGTATAAATATTGCATAGTTTTAGGAGTTTTTACTGAAATTCTACCAAAGTAAGCTAAAGCGCCTAAGTTTATGCAAAAATACGTTATAAACAGCTCATTCCGCTCTTTCTACAACAGACTCACCTGAGTTATTCCGCCCAAGCTCAAACTACGCTCTATTGCTATCCCTTTTCCAGTTGTACAAACTCAACTCTGATCCTAACAAAATACTCAACCATCAACTCGAAACTACGGTTGCATCCTTTTTCAATTTCCCAGCCCGTGCGAGGTACGGTTTTACCTTGCTCATCTCATCAAGGACGCACCCGAAAGCAGTGAATACCTTTTCTTTATCCTTCCATGCGCTTCCCTTTTGGTTCAGCATCCCCGGAAGAGTATCCCCGACTTACTGGAACGTGCCTCAAGTAGCGACCTACCCGGCACGGCCAAATGATAAACTTTCAAGACAAAAATCCTTCAAAGTTTTCAAGTTCTATGGAAGATTTTTCCGATTCAAGAATATAAATACAAAATGCTTCAAAACTATGCTTAAATCTTAAGGGCGGGGTGGCATTCTTCATTAAATCAGCCTCGATTGTGGAAAGGTAAAGTTTTGCGACTTAAGGTGCGCCCCCTCTGCAAGAATGCTCATCTCAGCTGCTGCTAACCCCTAACCGGACGAGTTTCATGCACGATTATCTTCTTTAGTGAAGTTGGTGAACAAATGGTTCAATTCTCCTTTTCATTTATTCATCGATTTGGATCATTAGCATTCTTTATTCCCCGCTCACCACAAACAAGTTCGGTACTGAGTGTATACGGAACCCAGCGTGACCGGAGGAATTGCTCCACGGTACGCATAAAACTCATCAAAATTTCGACGATTATGCAAAATTCATGCGAATGATGCTGATGTTCCCATACGCCTTGGTTCAACGATCTGATTTCATCACATTTTTCAAGTCGACTCTAATTCCCCCCCCCCCCCCACCAGTCGATTACTGCCACGAGACTTACCTAACCCAACCTTGCTCAAGATGAAGGTAGTTCGGTACTGTTTCACCAAACCGAAAGGCGCACCCATTGATTATTTTTAGGATTTTCCCAGAGCTTCCGACCGTACCCACCCGTCAACAGTGCAACGGATACGATGGCGCTCCCACATGCATGCAGCAGTAGGCAGATTCTTATCTTGTGTTTTCCGAGAGAAGCACCCGAAAAACAGATGATTCAGCCTGCCGCAGCATGGGAAATAGCAGCCATCTAACAGATCTCGATTGTGCCTGGTTCCATTATCCTGTTACACACGCATCAGGGCACACGTGAGTCTTCCGATGGGCAGGGTGCGGACGCAGAGTCACAAGAGACGTTCTGCGGCATTTAGGGATGCCGGTTCACTTTTAGCTGGGGCGGTCCTTTTCAAACACTTCCCAGCAGCTCAGCCGAACCCCACAAGAAGACATTCTCAACGGTAAGCTGAAAGGTATTTCTCGCTTCCTATTACTTACCCGAAGGCATCCCGTTGTCTGGTCGCATATATTTTATCGGGTGAATGTGTGCGTGTGTAGGAGAATTTATCTTACCCCAAAATCGATTCCAGCCCGCCGGTGCTTCCTTTTGCATATATTTTCAATGCACCAACCATGCTTTTCCGCTTTTTTTAGGAAGCACACCCGTTTCACCCTGACCTTTTGCATGGGAAGACATGGGAATAAAATGGCTTTTCAGGCAAAAATAGAACGCGAGTGAGGCGTGCTCTACCTCCACTGAGGGCTGGGAGTAAATTCACCGTGAAATTTCGATCCCAGCCTTGCCCTCTCGCGCCAGAGTGCATACGTTACGCGAGCGGTGTGTGTTCCGGGGTGCTGTTTCCGCGGTTTGCTAGCATCCAGTAAGAAGGATTGTAAATTTACCTATTCACTTCTCGTTTCCGCTCTTTATTCAACCGGGCAAGCATAGTCAATAAGCCCTGCTGTCTAGCCTGAATTGCATACATTTAGGCGTCTATGGGATCCTGGTCACGGCATCGAAAACACAGCGCAGAGCAGGTAAATCCGATTGTTTACACATCTTTAGGCAGCGACAAGTACCGGGTGGGACGAAATGTTCACACTAGCCACACAACAACGTGTGCCGATCGTGTGCTTCCCGTCACCGGCAGAGTCTTTACTGCCACGCCTCCCTCCGGTCCGGAGCAAAATGAGCAGCAAAAGGGAAGATGCTCGCCCTGCAAGACCTGCAGCGTTTGACATCGTTTAGATAAGCTGAAAATTTATATTTAAATTTCAAATTAAAGGATCCAAGCCCTCGGGCGGCTCCGAGGCCGAAAAAGTGACTCCATCTCACTCTCTCCCTCTGTCTCTCTCTCTCTCTCTGTTGTTGGTACAACGAAACCACGAATGGTGTGCCGAGCCTACGCTGCTTTTGAATTTGCAGCGTACGAAATACTCTTGATAAGATCGCTACGGGCTAATTTATACAAAAGCTACCTCGTCTCTTACTTACCTGGCAAACCGTCACCGTCTAGGGGGTTTCCCCTGGTTGTCGTGCGTTTTCGAGGGAAATCTTCATTGTGGCTGTCACTGTTTGGTCGGTCGGGCGGCTCTGTTTGGTTGGGCTTTCTTCTCTTTTCTAAAGTTGACAATTTTGGAGCCCCCGTTTCTTTGCTTTCCCCACCGTACAAATAAACTCCACGCGCAACTTTTTGCTCTCCATCAACTTGTGTGTGTGTGTGGGGAGTCCAACCCAGTGTGGCGTATCGCTGCGAACGAATCGATACCGGGAGGTTGCCCAAGGCAAACATTTTGCGGTGGCGGCTCGTCTACCGGCAAGCGTGAGCGTTTTACGGCGGCACGAAATTTGATTACAACTAGCTTCAAGAGAAATGGAAAATTTTACATTAAAAACAACATGTTTTGGTTGTATTTTCTGCAGCAAATATCGCACGATTTGAAATAAGTTTTCTTTGAATGTTTTTGGTTCTAATGGCTCTAATACAAACCGGATGATTTTTTCCAATTAGAAAACAAATATTTGTTCACTTTTTCTTTCTTTTGCCAGCAATTATTCACATATTTTCCTAATACTATTTGCCACTAAGCGAATGTTGTTAACCTTTTCACAGGACTACACTCAAGCGGTGTCCGAGCGATAGAGCTCGTTTTCACCCTCACCGTCCGAAAACAAGCCATAAATTATGAAACTACAGTGCATAAAGTGGAAAACCAATGTGTTAAACAACTTTATCATGCCAAACTCGAGCGGCAAACGTTCATAAGAACCACACAACATACATCATCAACCCGTCCGATCCCGTGCCGAAACTCTCTCTCTAGGGGAGCGGGTTTGAGAACTGAACTAAACAGCACGAGCTTTCAGCACGTGAACTTTGGCCATGTGTTTTAATTATTATTTATGATTTCACTTTAGCAATAATAGACGAAACTTACTCATTCACCAGGCAAGCAAGTGAGCGTGCACGCAGGATGCCGTCGATTCGTGCACCCGATGCACCCAACTCGAGCTGCTCCTTTGGGATGCTGGGCCCTTTTGTTCCATTTGAGTGTGTATTTCAAAGACAAAGTTATCCTTTCTAAAAAAAGGGGAAGACTATATCTCCTTGATGCGGTGCACCGTTCGCTTCATAAAGATCGGAAAATATTGCATCATTCGTTCGTTTCGTATCTGCTGCTGCTGCTGCGGCAAAGCTAAGCAAAGTAACTCGCCGCCAAACTTTTACAACATCTGGCTGCTCTTCCCACCAAGGCGATGGTGCAGCACGCCTAGCAGCATGCTCTAAGAAAGCGAATCGTGTCGCTTTTGTCGGAGGTTTTTACATTATGTTTAAATATTCAAAAGCGGGGTTTTTCTACGCTCGGTCGTAGCAGTGTTCCGTTTTCAAATTATGTTCGTTGTTTATTCAAAGTAAAATGAGAACTTCCTTTTTTTTGCTAGAGTTACTTCACAACCACAGGCATAACTTTTGTGAGCTTAAAAAGCTCACTTTCCGCTCTGAACAGGGTCGCTTTATCTAAGTATCTACAAGAAGGGAATATTATGAATGATAAAGTTTTTCGTGAGCGTGTTCTGGTCCTAAATGCATCGAACATTATTAAATGAAGAAAAAAAGCTTGCACTTTGTAAACGCTTTTTTAGATGAAAAGGATGTTCAAGAGAGAGAGAGAGCCGTCTCTCTGTGCAACGTCAGTCAGTTAAAATAGCTTATTCAACTCATACAAGATATGTCGTTGAATCCCAATGCTCAATCACTGCTACATACACACACCTGAAGTCAACGCACAGCGCTGCGCAATGTTCCAATCACTCACTTCCGAACCATGTATCGAAACTGCCAAACGGGCAACATTCCCCCGTGGTGACACCGGGGATACCGTCACACCAAGCAGCCAAAGGTGTGACGGTAAAGTTCGAGCCACTCATTTCAAATTAAATAAACATCAAATTAAATCTGCAACCGAGGAACGTTTTCGGGGTTGCGAAGCAGTCCTTCTTCCTTTGGCCCGGAGGACTCGTCGAGATTGTGGCAGTTTCGATTTTCTGCAAATCATGTTTCCGTTCGTCTTCGGAGAGGGGGGCGACAACCACGACACGCAACTGCCACGGTGACGCTAACGGAAAGAATCCATTACTTTAAATTTCTTTTGCTCCCGTCAAAAGGTGTTCAGAACGTGGCACGGTGGCACGTGCAGCGACGTTCACACACACACATGTCCTGGCAAAGCGAAAGGACACCTTGTCTGCTGCCTGCTCCGCCCAAAATCCGCTCTCCCCTCCCATTTTCCTATTCCTTTTTGTAGTACACAGCCGGCCATTTCCTTTCCGAAGCTGTCACAGTGTTTCGCTTCTCTTTTTTCCTGCCCCGATCGTTGTTGTTAAGGCTTGCCCAAATGTCACTGCACTTCCAATTTGTGGTGGTTGGTTGGCCTTTTCCGGTGATAACTTTGCTTTCCCTGCCGGTGCTCACAGTTGAGGGTTCCTATTCAACGACTCACGCGACAGCGCTCGAAACCACGTGTTGGAAGACAAAGTCCAGCCAGCAGCGAAACAAGCCGTCTGTGGCTGGGAAGAAATCAAATAAAGACACAGTTAAACTTTTACCAACAACAACTGAGCAGTAAGTTTGCACCCGTAGTAGGAAAGCGAAACAATGTGGGGAAGTTTTGTTTTTTTTTGCTTTATCTTTGCTTTAGCGCTCTAACACTTTTCCCCTTTACAGTGAAGAAGGACACTCTATGGTGTGTTGGGAAACTTTTGTTCAAGAAAATAGAGAGGAAAGGACAAGGAAAAAGGTGTAAACGGGAATGTCTGTACCACAAACACAATCGGGACGCAAACAGACCAACAAAAATAAGAAATCTTTGAACTTTCACCAAACGTATTGTTGAACTTTAAAAACACTTCCTTTCCTTGGTGCAAGCCGTTGTGCTGCAGTGTGCTTCAATTTGATTAACTGGAAACTTTCTAAACGAATCAGAAAAGAAATACTTAAAAGAAACCCCGCAAACAGAAGTTTCACTAGAGTTAGTATGAACTGGTAAGGGTGGAAATGAACATAAAAAATCTCAGACACTCACTGAATTTACTGACGGCTCAAAGGCGCATTCCAGCGAAGCCGAACCACCCCCGGGAGCTGACTCAATTTGACGCATTAAATTTCATTACATGAAACCGAATTCCTTCCATCCTTCCCATCGGTTAAGGCTCCCTAGCACTGTACTGGGGTCAAATCTCGATTAATTAATCGATCACCAACCACGTCCAGTATTGATTTTCACCCAACGACAGCTCGGCAGGCAGCGAGCAGAAAGAGAAGAGGAAAAAACACCCCACACATTGATGACCTCATTGAAAAATGCATTCCAGCAATTCCGACGGAATGGGGCAAAACACGAAGGGCGATGTGTTTGCTTCCTTCTATCCCAGCTCCAGGAATCATCCATGAACTCAAACGCTTCCAAGAGCAACAAGGCAGCAGCATAATCTTAATAGTCGTGGGGGTAAATAATACTTACGGCGCTGTTCGCGTGCCTCGACGCGAGGGGTTCGGAACATTAGGCTTTTCGGGGCCTCTTCGAGGAATGAATGAAGGGTCGGTTTTGGGTGGAATTTCCTTTCGAGAGTGCATTTATTAGGCGAATAACTATCCCTTTTCGAACAGAGGGTGTCTTTGAACGTTCGGCAAGATTGATCGGAATTAGGGCTTTAGGGAAGTTCCGTATCCTTCGCCCCGGCTGTAGTAAAGGGAAACCCACAAAGTTAATTGAATTTAGTTAATTATGTGTGGACAAATCAATCTATTTCGGGAGCCAGGATCGCCGCGGTGGCTGCGTGTCCTTTCCCCTGTAATGGAATGTGTGCCTGTGTCTGTTGGGAAATATGTCTAGTGTTGTTCGTATAACAGATAGTAACGTGTTCGATGTGAGCAATATTTTCCACCCGGGACTGTTTCAACTCGACCTGGAAGTTATCTTTCCAGCTTGTTACACCCAACGCAAGACAGGCTTCGGTTTAGTCTAGTCTTTTTTTTTTCACTCTCTCTCTCTCTCTCTCTCTCTCTCTCTCTCTCTCTCTCTCTCAGCAAGACTTGCCCGCAAAACAAATGACATGAAAAATATCACCCGATCATGCAATGGCAACGGTAGCATAGCCTTTTTGCTAAACGCTTGGTGGTGATAGATTTTTACGGTTCGGTAAATCAATTGCCAGTTACATCCCCTTGAATCCGACGACAATGCCAACGGCAGTGGAAAACAGCAACAAAGGGCTCGTTTTATCTTATTAAGACACGACTCATTTTTTTCTAGTTAGCTTCCACGGAGCCGATTCTTTGTGGGGCCGTTCTAGTACGATCGATTGAGACGTGTTGCTTCCAATGGGTATTTGAGTTAAAACAATTCCACCAGAAGTTTGGACAGTCGCCAAACCACCGCTGCCACATTGGAAAACACAAAAGCACAGTGAAAATATCGATCCAGACTGGCTGGGGCTGTTTTTAATACGGGTCAGGATTCGCTCCCGTCTCGCCGCAAATCACCTGTATCACACGCAAACACTCAGCCCGCCCCACAATCACGAGCGAGAGAGAGAGTGACATTAAATTATAGCCATTCATATGTAAACACTCTCTCGTAAACGTAACGACCATAAACACGGCCGTAAACAAAGACCCATAAAATGGTTTGTGGAACGATTTTTCTTTCACTAACATTAACGATGGCGCCAGTTGATCAGCGAAGTAGTGTTTTTTTTATGTGTGTAATCCTACCATCGCAAGCACATTAAGTGAAATAAAATCCACCATTTCATGCTTCCAGCTTTCCAGGTAATAAACGGCACAAAAGGTTGGGAAGATTTAATAGGACTTTCGCGCGCATATTAAACACCTTGCACCGTGGAGAGAAGAAATGAACGAAACCAAAAAAAAAGGAACAATCTTACACATCCTTTTGTTGGTGCGGGTAATGACAACGCCACTTGCTGGCTGGCTGGCTGGCAGGCACAATCAGTCAGGTGGTATTTATAAAATCATAATCATAAAGCATATGCATAATTACACCCAACACGCCATGTTGCGGCTGTCGGGGTTCTGTGGGGATTCCGAACTCTGGTGGCACATTTTATTGCAACTACACAGACAGCTGATTTGCTTTGCGATAATGAAAGTTGAGGAGATTTTGAATCAACAGTGATGGAAGCGTATTTGGCGTGATTCGTGCTGTTGTGTAATTGTTGTGTGGTTAGGTTACATCAGCTGGTAGCAATCTGTAGCACAAATGTATACATAATCTTGTAGGATTTAATCTAAATCGGAAAAAAGTTGTTGATCGCCTAAATGTATGCAATATTTTCAAAAAAACCTTTATTTTCTTTGTTTTATTTTATTTTTACTTTGTCAACTTTAACTAAAAATAGGTCAAAGATTTAATGAAATCGAAATTAAAAACTAACGATACTTATAATATCTATTGTACGAAGTTTGTTAAATAAAAACAACTCCCTTTGCAAGAATTAAACGGTAAATTGCATAGCTGCAGGCGCTTAATATTCAATATTATTTTTTTCTCTAGCTTTGCCCAAGAGTACTCTCATTCTCGACGACACCCGAAAAACTGTCGCACCACTTACAACCACTCCGACAGTTTTGCTGCGTCGACAAATACATTATCTCTTTAGCGGGTGTAAAACCGGTTACCCAGTCACGGCCATAAATATCGACTAAAGTGGTTATTTTTCATTACCAAACCACACTCACTTTGCACTCCCTGTGTGGATGTGTGTGATGGCCGTGTCCGTATAAACGCCCCCTTTTTAACGTTAGTCTCGCCTATCGCCCTTTGTCCCCTTTTGTGCCTTTTGTGTGCAAACCAAAAAAGGGAAAATATGGCAGTAAAATCATTTCCCAGAAAGCAATCGGGCAAAGGCAATGCTCGCACTGAACTGACCAGTAGTCCCCGACCGGGCTAGGTCTCCTGCTGATGGTTCTAAATAAATAAACTGTCACCGATTGGGCCCTTCCCTAGGGGTGGCGGTCGAACTTTCCTTGCCCACTTGCTCGTAGGTGACATTAATCGTATAACATTTTAATTCGTTAGCTCACATGCAGGGCTGGGTAGGGCTGGGCTCGGCGTCACCAGCACTGGTACGATTTCCCAAGCTACTTGATACAGAAAGTAGCATACCCACTTCACTCCATCAACCCGACCCGATCCCTTTTGCCTTAAGCAACGTTTCACTCTCGACGGAGGATTTTCCTACTCATTGTCCCTCTTATTACGCGTCAGTGTAAGGGCTAATCCCGCTCCTCCGAAATCCAAAAGAACACGCACACCCTTCACATACACACACCCGCACAGCATAAGTACTTTTGCTCTTCCCTTGTGCAACATTCTCACTTCCATTTGTGTCTGTTTTTTCTGTGCCTTTCCCGTTCTCTCCCGCAGGTCAAAGTCATGCTCCGAGTGTCCGATGACCCACCGAGGCAGCAAGCCGGCGAACAGCAGGACCAGTCGTCGGCGCCAGCCGCCACCACATCGAGCAACACTCCGCCCACCTACCTGACCGTGGACAAGAAGAAGCGTCAGGTGACGCTGACCGAGACGCACAGCAGCGCAACGATGGCCCCGTCCGAGCGCGGCCCGATGGTGTCCGCACCGAAAATGTTTGCATTCGATGCATTATTTACGACCGAGGATTCGCAGGTATGTAGCATGGGTTGGTTCAGAACAGTTGTCGTGTGCATCGGTGCAGTCTATCAGAACCCGGACAGAAGGAATCTAATCAACTAATCAAGCAGTGCTCGCTGGTTGTCGTGTACAAAGGAGTGGTACGGTTGATGTACACTCCTTTGCAAGATTGAAGCAACACAGGCGCAACAAAGCAGTGGGGCATTGAGCAATTGGAATGCTAAGATTGCATTGAACCACTGGGTGGATTATTGTCTGTTTGAAATGTTTGGAATTCAATTTTAGTCTACAACAATGCGCCTAAAGGTATGCCATCATGATTTCAAAATTACTTTGACACACTATTAAACTCCTAAAGTTATGCAAACTTCATTTAAATATCTATACTACAAAATAATATGTACAAAAATAAGAAAATTGATGGCATCAAAAAGGTTTAAGTTTTTAAGTATCCTAACACCTAAAAACCCTGTTGCGCCTGCCAACTTTGTGCACACAACTGTGCCAATGTTTGCGCCGTAACAACCAAACACAGCTTGTTCTCTTCCAGCTCATTTGAGCAGCGCTACAAACCCACACGGCCCATCGCTCTAATGTTCTTACCAATGCTTAACGATATTCGATCAAGTCAACCCTCGTTCCGACCGGGCCACACGACTGGGTACCGGACGGTTGGATGTGCCAGGCGAATGTCCATGACCACATCACCGGTTTACTTATGGTGCATAATTGATGTGCCGACTGATCACACCTCGGCAAAGTTAATGGGCTGTAAACTGCACGGGCCCTGAAACGCTGGTTCGATTTCACCCTCGCTCAGGCTGGAAAGGCTGAGCGAAAGCACTCCCCCCTCCCAGAATTTCTGGCAAAACGAAGGTAAACCTTTTTTCGGGAAAACTGCGAATCCCCTCTCTCGAGGACGCGTTTATCAAACACACACACACTGACGCAGCTAGTTGACCGACCAGATTGTTCCCAATGAGGGTGATGGCGATGCGTACGATTTGAGATATTATTTAAAGCGTAATCGAGTGCGGGTCATAAAATATTCGCTTCATGTTTGAATTCGGCACACTTTGCCGCCGTTACCGTCCATTAACGCTGTCAAAACAGTTCAACTTGTGCATCGATTCGGCTTCGGGGCAAATAATGGTTTCTGGGTTGCTTCCCGTGCCTGAGATTGGGACGATTCTGAAGGGGCGAATGGCGTACGGTGATGTAATCGATAAGTCATGTTTTTCAAGCAGAAATTTTATGACCTTCTTGATGCAACCATAAATGGCAAGGAGTTTTTTTTAAAGGTTTGAATGTAGATTGAAAAGGGCGTTGTACTATACTATCGGCAATGATCGGCGTGATTCTGCCATGTGTGTTGCATACATCTGGGCGTTATATCAACGCATCGTAAAATTTACTTTAATCTGCAGAAAATTACCTAAAGTATCAGTCTTAAAGGAGAAAATTGCCACCATATGGTCTTTTCTTCAGCGTGTTCGTCACCCCGTAACAAGACTGGCAACGGAAAAATCCCTCCTACTGCAGAAGACGACCGGCCGAACTCCTCACAAGCTTTCACGCGCCATATCGCGTTTACAATCTGCTGCACATCGACGGAACGACCCAACCACCGTTTGCCCTTTATCATCGTCTTCCGCCCGCAGCCCGCAGCCCGAAATATGATAATAACGAGCGAAGGTGACAAAAAGTTGGCTAATGAAAAACGTGATCTTAATACAAAATGCCATCGCCAGGCTTTAGCGGGTATATTCCGTCCGGCTGGAGTGAAACCGAACACCTTCGCACCATCGTAGCAAGGTGCTCGGGAGCTCGATCTAACGGTGTTAATTTAGGGGTTGAAGGAGGAAGCAGGTGTGTTGGTTGACAAACTTTCCAACGGCGATTGCATCGACCGGAAGGGTGTGAGAATATTGAACACGGCGGTTTCAGGCGACGGCCAGGAGTATTCGTAATATTTCAGGGATTAAACTGAAAGCCATAATCCGACCGATTTCTGATAGTGATGCACTAAACTAAAGCACACAAATCTATTTCATTGCTTTTAACAATCATTTTCTTACTCTCTTACTCTCGCTCTCTCTCTGTTCGTCTACTTGCAGCAAGATATTTGCGGAACGGCCCTTTCCGAGGTGATACCAGCCGTGCTGGAAGGATCGGATGGATGTCTTCTGTCTCTCGGCTACCCAGGAGCAGGTGTGTTTGCCGGTGCATTTCAGTAGTGCTGCTGTTTATTTTCTGTACTTTTCTCTGGAAGATATAAAATTTTACCACTCAAAACAACACCTGACAGCGGACATAAGACTAGTAGCTGCACGATCAATCAAGACCCCATGCCCAACAGGACCGGGTGTAAACTTACGCCCCGATAATCCCGCTTACGACCATTTACCTTCCAGCCAAAACTACTTACAACTTGTCTGTGAACTGTGGACGTGTAAACGGCTTAACAATTTCATAACAAAGTAATACAACATCTGCTACTGCTGCACCAATCTGTACCGAGCACACGACGGCACAGTGCTGCCTGTCTGTGGCAGCCGTTCTGCGTTCCAAGATCCGTCCGTGCATCGCCACAGGTGCATCTGTTTCCCAGTGCACCGCTCAAATCTTCACCACGCACAGACTGTTCCGTAGACTGTGGAGATTTGGGCAAGCGCGATGGCAAAAAAAAGAAAAGTGAACCAAACTTACCCTTTACAACCGGGGGAGGCTTCTGTGTCGTCTTCTGTTCACTGCGTCACTGTTGACACTTTGCGCAATGGTGTCTCCGTGTGCTGTTATGATTGTACCCTTGCCGTTTCCCGCCACCGTGCCAAACGAGATTGTTCCAAAGTGGACAAAGTTTAATCGCAAAGTTTCGTCAAACGTCCACCCGCAACGCCCTGCACCGGCATGCGGTTCCCTTTTGGCTCGCCACGGCCTTTCGTTCGAACCGGACCACAAACGAGCCCTTTATTCGCCCTAAAGGCAAATGGGGAAAAAAGAAAACTGTACAGTCCGTGCGCGTATGCAACATGCAAAAACCTTCCGCACAAAGTTTCACTCGCGGGATGGTTTTATTTTATTTTTTTTATTCGTGCTTCTTCTAGCATTCTTTTGTACAACATTTTTGCCCGTTTCTCCCTGCCCAGTCTTGGAGCTTGTTTCTCTTTTTAATTCGAAAGTTTTGTCACAGCTGCCGTTACACTTGTACTTGCTAGCGCGACAGGCCCCAAAAATTCTGTCCTTTTTTCTGTCATTTTTTTTTTTTTGCTTGATTCTGCTCTTGCGTCTCTACAGAAGAAAGCAACAAAGCGCAATGGTGTGCGGAACAAAATTTATTCCACTTTCACTGCACAAGATAAATCGCTTGCAGCATCTCACCCGAGCAAAAAGAAAAGCGACACAAACCCGAATGAAACAAAACCCCCCCTCGTTTGCCTGCATCATAACGGTGTGGCCTCGGCCTCACGCAGGAGTAGGCTAAATTTAAAAGGGATGTCAATATATCGCTTCCGGCAGGACCGGCTGACTGGAAAAAAGAGGAAACAAAAACACATGGCCCAATAGATCGAACGAACAGCCGTCTAACCCAGCGAACTGGATTGGGGAGGAATGGTTGTTTGTTCGCTTTTATTGCATTTGCAAGTTTTCGTTTTTGGGAATGCGAGTTTGAGGTGAAAGCGACATCCCTTCGCTGGAGGGCGTACATTTTGTGCGTCGTGCTTGCTTTCGGTATGTTTTTTCCTCTTTTTTCGCTCTCACGTGTCCTTAGATGTCGCCTCTATGCCTAAGGGCGGCTGATAACGTCGGCTGGACGAGAATTATGTGACCGACGTGGTGTCACGTTGGTATGGATGTATCTTCCTTTCCGTATGGTTTTTGTCTGTATTTTGATTTGGAATGTAAATGCCAAATATTTCTTTTATACAGCTGTATATTGGTTCAGAATTCAGGATTTTTAGAAATATTTAAACAAAAACGACGACTTTAACAGACGTTGAACAATTACACGCCTAACTTACGCCTATTTGACATCAACCCAGCAGCGCCATCTGCGGGCAAATTCACTCCATTTCAACGCTCAATAAACACGTTCTAAACCAAATACAACCTGCACAAAGTGCACATCGCTCGTACACGGTAATCACAATAATCCATTTTCCCCTGTCTGTTCCCCAGGTCAATCACGCACCATGTTCGGCACGGTGACGTCTCCCCCGGGAGATCTCGGCGCGATACCGTGCGCCATCTCGTGGCTGTACAAGGGCATTAATGAGAAACGTCAAAAATCGGGCGCCCGCTTTTCCGTGCGCGTCAGTGCGCTCGGCGTGAACGCGACCAAGCCGGGCTCATCCTCGAGGGATCTGCTAGCCGGACATGCGACAGGTAATTAATCACATATTCCCCCATCCAGCCACTTCCTGCTTCGTCACATCATCCATATGTTACTGGCGGGGGAGTTGATGGACCAACCGGCACAAAAACAAAGCAAATGGTTCGAAAGCTTTCAAGCCGGGCTTAATATGCCTTCACTCACGCCTACAGAAACGCATAGGCTCCACTGTAGCTCGGGTTTTGCATCCAGGCAAGTCCAGCAGGCTCGTTTTTTTCACACCATCCATTGGAGTACTATTTTTCATTCTGGTCGACACGTGCTTCATCAAACAGAGTGTGAACCTTTCTACATATTAGCAGAAAAAAATTACACTCCCCACCGAACACCTGCCATATCATACTCCATCATACACAGTGCAAACAGTGTATGATACTTGTTTTACATTTATTATCACCTCCACCGTACAAACTGCTGGACATAATCGTCCTTTGATGGGTAATTTATTCATCGACGACGACTGGTGGTGGTGGAGCGGATCATCATGGAGTTTACAGTGTCGCTGACAGGCTTGTCATAATAAAATTCACTGCTGGGAGTATATCAATAATGTACCAACGTAGCGTGGTGTAATCCTCTTATGGCACATGAGCCTTAATGTCATCAAAAGCCAATCAAGATAATAAATGTCCGATAAAGCTTTGTGACCCGATGATCCGTTGCTTGTTCCAGAGAGGCCTTTGATATAGATCTGGAAAAAGAGATCTGACAAGAGATCTGGCCTAGGGCAGGTCATGTCAAGTGTACTCCAGAGGGTAATATTCTAACTATCAAAGATACTCTTTATGAAATCAATAAAAAAGGAGGAATAAAAGCAACAAAACACTACACCCGGTACTTCAACTCCAAATCCGCAAGCATTGTGAAGAACCCTTTGGTCGAAAACTACAACCCTCCCCAAACAACCCTAGAATGCTGCCAATAACGTATTACATGTCTGTGGCATGTACACAATTTTGCATTTGTCCGAAATGTGACACCGGGAATGCACGACAGCTCGGGCTAAACCGTTGACAAATTGTTAGCCCTTCTGTGTCTTTCCATTGCTCCCTCCCCTTCACAGACGCACAGAGAGAAAGAGGTCCCTCTCTTTTGCAGCTACACTACATAAAACGAGCTACAATGTACCCTTGTAACCGGAAACATCCAGCTCCAAAAAGCGCCCCAAAACCTGGTGCTTGTTTTTGTTTTCTATGTGTGTAGTTAAATTTTATATTTCACTTGCTGCCTTTTCCCGAGAAAGAAAAACACCGCCGTGCTGTGTAAACCGATGCAGCTGATGAGTTTTGGGTGACTTGTGCGCCCCTCCCCCCCAACCGTATCACGCCACATTCTAGCACCCAGCAGTACCCAGTGTTGTCAATTTTTGACACAAACACACCGAAAATGAACGGTCGAAAAATATGACGACCCAGCACAACACCCAAATGAACTGGATCGCTTCATGTGCTGTTGGGCCATCGACTGACATGCTCAGCTGTTGGGTTAATGTTGCTATGGCGAAAGAAAAAAAACTGTGACACACACACCGGCCGGACAACCTTCTCGTACTGTCTGGGCTATCCGTCCCCTTGTCCCGGGGTTTTTATCTGTGTCGTCACAGTCATGCGAGGATAACACGAAACACACCCCTTTGCAGCTGACTTCCGAACAGCCGAACAGCCATCGCGCAGACTACGCACTCCCAGTGTTTCCACACCCGCGATGGGATGGGATTTGGGGAAGTAATTGAAGGAAAGTGTATGGCATTCACACGACATTCATCCCGCATCGATAGAACAACGAGCGGTGGTGTACGTTAAAACCGCCCGACACTGAGAGGAGTCAACCACTCATTGGATTAGTGACAACTCTCCGGCTCGGCTCGGGGAAGCAAAAACACATGCCAATAGGAGTGACCGAATGCACTCACACACACACACACACACATCTACGGTGGCCAGATAAAAGTGAATTTTCATGTATCCTGTTAATCATAGCCGAGGAGGATGGGAAGACTTTCATTCAGAATTGTCCCCACTGTTCGTTAGGGTTGTGCTTAATGTGCAGAGAAGCACGTAAACTGTTTACTGGGGTTTACTGTTGCAAACACATGGCGTTCCAAAACAAGGAGAACTTTAAGTAAAATGACCTCCTAACAGGGAATTAGTTTATTTCAAAGCTTCTTTAATGTTTATGAACCTCCAGGTAAGGTCATCATGACATATGATTTCATAAATACTTTATCAAGCCGTGGTTTGCTCCCTTTCGCAGAGAGTAAAGCTCTAGCAAAATTGCTCCTCCTTTATTCTGTCCTTCAATTCACCAAAAATTGCTCCGAAAGGAAAATGTAATTCCGTTTTCCGGCAAGATAAAGCGCAACCTTTGCGCACCCAACTTTGCGCCATCTGTGCCCTGTGGGAGGTGGAGAAAAACGGAATAATATCTTTACCTGCGCTCCGTGGGATGAAAAACTGCATTCAGAAAACTAATGCATACGAGAGTGTGCTTGTGTGTGTGGTTGTAGCACAAAGTAAGGCCAAAGCGAATAACACAACCCCCGGCTGGCTTGCAATATGCCCCCGGGCTGGAAGATTAAAAGTTTTTAATTCCAATGCCAAAGGGATTTTTTTTCTCTCTCGTTGCTCCTTTGCTTCTCCCGAGGCATCCCGCAAACCCGGGACGGAGGAAGTTAAATCGAATCCTGCACCGGTCTGCACGGTCTGTGCATTGGACACACGAGCTTTTCTTCCCTCTCCCACTCCCCTTGCATGGAGGAAAAAGTTTCGTTATTTTCAATTAGTTCGCTTTTCTCTCAAGACTAAATACTTTAAGCTGACCGGGGCTGCTCTGTAGACGGGGATGGAACAGTTGCTGCTGCTGCTGCTGCCGGTGCTGCGGTAAACAGCAGTTTCCGTTGTACGTGGTGCCACACTAAGCTTGGTTCGCCAGGGTTGGGTTTTACCCGAGCGCCCAACCCGTCCCTAGCACACCGGGTGCAGCTCATTAGTGGTAGCACGATTGAGGCACATGATTTAGTTTGCTGTTTGCTGCGGGGAAATTAAATTTTCCGCTCGCTTTGTACAGCGCGCGCCCCGGCGGGCGCGTGGTCTAAAATCGCCAACAGCAGGCCAGAGGGAAGTGGTATTGGCTACTACTACTGCTTTAATTGGAAACAGGCAGTTAAAGTGATAACTGCTTTAAAATGTTTCATCAAATAGTGGCAATAATACTTGATTCTGGAAATTGTTATACATTGAGACGTTAGGTTTCATGTTGCTTTATTGATGCTGTTTCTATGAGTCTGTAGCTATCTGTTTATTTTGAGTAGCTCTATTCAGACTATTCTACAACTGCCTATTTTGTACATCAGTTGTTTCTCTGATCAGTTGTGCTACTTGACCCCGCTTGATTCGCTCCCTAATTGGCCCTGATTTCGGAGATCTAGTTGTCGGAGTTGTTCGGAGATATAGTTTAATCCCGGCCAAACTGATAAGGCTAGTTAGAATGACTATGACCAACGTCACTTGCCAGGTGAGGGTGGATGGAAAACTCTCAGGACCTTTTGCTACCACCAAGGGTCTGCGCCAGGGGGACGAGCTTGCCTGTCTCCTATTCAACTTGGCGCTAGAGAGGGCCATCCGCGACTCGAGGGTGGAGACTACGGAAACCATCTTCTATAAGTCAACCCAGATCCTGGCATACGCTGATGATATAGACATCATTGGTCTGCGGCTCGCCTATGTAGCAGAAGCCTACCAAAGGGATCGAGCAGGCGGCAGAGAACCTCGGATTGCAGATAGACGAGGCAAAGACCAAACTGATGGTGGCAACATCAGCGGGCCTACCAATAAATAATCAGAATCTAAGTAGGCGTGACGTGCAGATAGGTGAACGCACTTTTGAAGTCGTCCCACAATTCACCTATCTTGGGTCAAAGGTCAGCAACGACAACAGCATGGAAGCTGAGTAGCGTGCAAGGATGCTGGCTGCCAACCGGTCTTTCTACAGCCTGAAAAATCAGTTCACTTCAAAGAACCTGTCCCGACGGACAAAGCTGGGACTACATAGTACCAACATAGTACCGGTACTCACATACGCCCCTGAGACATGGACACTGTCCAAATCTGACGAAACCCTCTTAGCCGCGTTCGAGAGGAAGATGCTCTTAAGGATACTTGACCCCGTATGTGTGGAAGGACAATGGAGGAGCCGCTATAATGACGAGCTATACGAGATGTACGGCGACCTAACTGTCGTGCAGCGTATCAAGCTCGCCAGGCTCCGGTGGACTGGCCATGTTTTACGCATGGAAACGGACGACCCAGCCCGTAAAGTCTTTTTAGGCCGTCCACAAGGACAGAGGAGACGTGGTAGGTCCAAATTGAGGTGGCAAGATGGCGTGCTAACAGATACTCTCACCAATGCTTTAAAGTAGTATCAATAGTTTCATTCTTCGTTAACAGATAGAGCTGCCTCTTCCTATAGTCCTTAAATACAACTCAACAACTACCATTATTCAGCCCAAGGAATTCCCATAAAACCTTCTAAAAACCAAAATCCCACCACACCAAATTAGGTAGCAAAAATGAATAAAAGCCAACATTTTATTTCATTACCACACCGCCACATCAACCCACCAACAATTTCTCATATTTTCCTTTCGGTTTCGGTACTTATTCCCGAACAATGGCACATTACGCCACCGAATGATAATCCCTTTCTTGTCTCCGTTTTCTGCATCCTACGGCAGTGAACTGTTATCCTTGGTCCCCGTTCACCCCGCTGCTTCTTTCTCCTTCCATTTCCGTATGTTCCAGTATTTTGTCTTCTCCATTCCCAATGCTTGGAGCGCCATCAGTCGATTAGCTTTTACTGCTACTACTAGTACTGCTGCTCTTCAATTTGCCTACGGGGGTTTCTTCACTCGGTATGCGTGTCTTTGTGTGTCTTTGTGTGTAAGTGTGTGTGTTCCTTTCTTTTGTTTAATACAAAAACCAAACCGCCTATATCCACGAGTATCCACGAGTCCACGATGCGTCCCTCGGGCGGGTTGGTTTGGCACGAGATGCAGAACAAACTTTTTCCAAGCGTCGTTGGATTATTAGATGCTACGGCTCCCTGGTATTTGTTGAATATATACCTTTTGCAAGGTGCCCCAAGCCAAACTCACACCCGGGTTTTGGGCTCCTGTTTTAATTGCGTCTATGCGGCCTGTTCGTACGCAAAAAGTGCGTTTCCTTTTGCTTTCTGCATTCGATTGCTCCGGGCCGGCCGGAAAGAAGTTGCCATTTTCTGCTTTTACTGCTAAAATTTTTACTACCATTCTGGTCTATTCAAACCATTCCTTTTGGCAAACAGTCCCGCTTTGCTGCCATTTTTTTTTTCTTCTAGCCACCCACGTGACAATGTTGGCAAATTCTGAGGAAGTAAAACGAAGCGTCCTTTTCTCTCATTCCGGAAGCCGCCAGTCAATCATCGAGTGGCGCGGGTTCCGTTCCCATAAAGAAGTTGATTCTATTTTTGTTTTGCACATTTCACAACCACACAAACGGGGTTGGCTAAGCTAATAGAACTGTTGCCCGAAAGGCATTCCGTGGCACTAAATATAAGGGAAAAAAGGACACCATCGCCTCCTCCCCGATCGCCCGCAAAAACAGATTAAAACTCTATAAAACATCATCCTGCTAATGATGAACGTTTGCCACGGGATTTTTTCGGCTTCGAGCATTGGCATAAAGTTTATGAATATCAGCTTTACGATTGCCATTTTTACGACCAGTTCCATTTGAATGGGTGCTGGGCTTTTGTGGGGCTCACGATTTTCAGCCTTCCTTCCACGTGCACCACAACCACAGTCAGATAAAACTTATGAACCCAATCGTGTGGCCTTTTTTATTGTAACGAAAATTACGGTCGCTGGTTTAAGAAAATGTTCGAGTGCGCTCAAAAGGTACTGCAAAACGTTTTACTGCACAGCCGGGAAAGAGGTGCAGTACACTTTCTTCGTTTTTAAAGCTCTGTTTATTGTTGCACAATCATTTTTTCCGAAAGTTGTCCAACGGCAGTACGCCTGGTGACGGTGGGGGCGCCCCTTTTCTATTGTTTATTTTAAATAATTACCATCTGACAGGAGGAGCTCGCTTGGATGGATTTATGATTCTTTGATGAAGTTCCGTTGGTGCAGGTAAAGCTAAAGGTAGCTTCTACCTTCATGCTGTCCGACTGACCGCTAATTATTTAAACAGACACAACACAGTTCAAGCGCCTACAAACCGCTTGCCTATTAAAAATGTACGGATTTGCTCCGTTCTTGATCGGTGCTTCAAATTTTACAACCAAAACTTGCTCTACTGTGCGCCAACAATAAACGTTGCAGTACGCATCCGGTTGCCAATTTGGTTAGGTACAGCCGGAACCAGCTACCGAATGATTAAACGCTAACTTCACTCCCTTCCCCGGAATTGCAAAAACCAAAAACTCCAAACTCGCTTCAAAAACTCCGAAGAGCCTCCGTGAAACCGCCGTAGCCAGCCAGGTGACTTCCGTTCGTTCAGCTCGAGCAGCATACCGGGTGATAGGGAGGGGAATCAACGGAACGAAGAACGCTTTCCGCTTTCAACAAAATGTACGCAAACGATGCCTTTCCCCCCATTGCGTGGCGGCGTGCAGCTCGTTTTGCGTAAATGCTAGAAACGGTGAAATGATAATAATAATGAATTCATGAGATAATAAAATATTATTGCAGTTCCCTTCACTTCCTTTGGTTAAAGGCGGAGCATGGGGTGGAGAGGTTCCTTCGGTCGTAAAGTGAATTGGTTGATGGCGGGTTTTTTTTGGTTCGCTCCAAAAGAATGTGATTTTAATTCGTGTTACACGAAATTTCGTGCACCGATTATCGTGCCGTTTGAGTGTTTTTGCAAAACTGTAGCTCCAGTTCGTGTAACACGCGTGCTGCGTGACGTTTAGACGATTGGAGTGCAGTATGATTTGATGTACAGTTAATTTAATTTAATTCAAATCTATAACATTACCGTGTTCTTCAATCCTACATATGCTTATGAATGTAAAACTCAAATCACAACTAAATCTTTGTCCACCATCTCCAACAACTGTTTAACCCCTTTAACAACAACGACCACCACCGCCAATAAAGCAACCAAATCGCAGCAAAAATTCCACTCCACAACATTCATTCCGGATGCACGACGTTCACAGAAATCTCATCAGTATTTCGGCGTGTTCATCAGCTACCCGCCAGAGAGCGTAAAAGTAGAGTCGAGGATAAATATTTGACAATTATTCGCACCGGACAGCGGTATCTAGATAATTGACATTCCTGCATTCGTGGGCGAAACGATCAAATGAGTGTACGATGATGGCAAAATTCCAATTAAAATCCACGTTCCATTCCACGAGTCGGTGAGCGTTCTTTGTCGGGGTAGTCACCTGAAGGGATTAGGTTGCAGCAGGAGAGTTTGATGGACATATTCTAGCTATTCGCGGGGTGATTTTTGGATCATTTCAGTTTGGAACATTCTCATTTAAAAGAATTTCAATTGTGTAAAATTGTAAAATTAAATAATTTAGCTTTTTAAGTTATAAGTATAGAAAATCTAACTAGAATCCAATATGGAACAAAAGACAATAATGTATTCCATATTGCCTACTTTTAGGCTCCATAGCGTGATAAAGACAACTGAAACATCCAAGCCCTTTTGTCCACCAGTAGCATTGCATTATGCCCATTGTGAAACACCATTCTTTACATGCATTTTAAGTACAAAATTACCAGACTCAACCATTCATTTGACTCTGCTGTCCCGAGTGCAGCCCACTCTATCCCTCTTCTCGACCTGTCACGAACGGCTCAAATAGGCTTAAACATCCAACCACTCCACTGCAGCATCCTGCACCAGGGATTAGCCCGCATATAACCACACACACACACACACACAAACATACACACATTAGCAGGAATCCGATAAGCCTTCCGTATGCTGTATGTACACGGGTCAACCCGGCCTCATCATCCCAGATTAGGGAGTATAAATTAATTGTTTAATAATTCACTAATAGCATCAACATTTATCATTTTGCATGTCGGTTTGGCTTGCCACAGTCCCCTCGTATATCCCCCCCCCCCCCCCTTAAAGTGCATCGTTCGATTGCAAACTCGCAAACTGTCCCCAAGCGTACGCTTTTCGTTCCCTTCGACAATAATCATGTCAGGACGCTTCACAAAGCCACCGTCTCCCGATGGTATGCTGCCCAGCAGTGCCAGCAGGGCAACATAATTTCACAAACACCGTCCAAATGACCAGCGTCGCGTGCATGTCGGTAGCGGGCCTGCCGGTAACATCCTGCCACTACACCGAAACGGTGAACCGTAAATAAAGCACTTGACGTGCACAGTCGCTTGCAACCGCGACCAACGCACCAGCCGAACGGTGCGCGGCCCCCTAATGGCGGCAATCAGGACGCTCGAGCAATTATTGTATTTATTTGATTTCATTACTGTTGACATCGGTTTTTTGGGCCGTGCCAGCCAGCCAGGCCTTTTTGCTGTCCACCGGGATGAGCGCGGAAATCAACCGCGAAAACCTGGTTGAACATGATCCCTGGGCCTGGTGGATGGAGGGGCGTGCTTGTTCAACTGTGATACGCGGGCCGCCCAATCGATACTGACGCTTGATGCGGAAAAACATGAACACGATCGAACCATCCTCCCTCCATGAATCCTCCAAATGGTTGGTCGTTTTGTACCGATTATCAAGTAGCATCTTTTTCCGCGCGAATTGCTCTCCGCAGTAAATATCAATCACTTAACTCTTATTATGCAAACAGCTTTATCGGCCGATCGGCCATCGCTGCTCACCTCAGGAGGCAATTGGCTGCACTTGGCTCATTACCGTAATGATTTGCCCATTATCATTTGTTCACCCCTTTTGCTCGGCAGCCCCACGATTCGCTTCCGCTCAAGAAGCGGAAGGAGACCATAATGGCCGTTTCTGATAGCATTTAAATTGGCCAAACAAACTTCCAGCCCTTGCCTTGATTCTCAGCGAGCTATTTCTATCGAGCGAAAAAGGTACGAATTCGCGTCACCTCGCTATTCTTGACGGCTCAAAAAGGAAACCCTCTTCTCTCGCAAGCAACAGCGGGGATAAAAACGATGGAAAAAGTCAACCTCAAATCAAGTTGAATGAAGCGCGTCGTGTTTTTATAGCAAATTGGAAATTGGAAGGGACCGAGTGCAAAGAGGCAGAAGAAAGAATCAAAAACTGGCAAATTGAAGCGCAACGACGAATCGATCGACCAGCAAAAAAGAAGTATAAAGATTTATATCTTTTTGATTTGCTAATGGGCTGATCGATGCCACACAAACCGATAGCACTGGTTAATGGACGACGCTATTTGATGGTCGATCGATTGAGTCGTACAATATCGTACTGCACACGCTCCGCGGTGAGAATTCCGCCCGGCAAAAAAGGCATCATTGCAATTTTCATTCTACATTGCCATTATTACCTCTTTTTTGTATCCAGTTTTCGTCTTTCGTTTTTCCATTGACGGACACACTTGATTGGATTTTAACAACCCCCGCACACAATGTAGCGCACGGTGGAAGTAACAGCACTAGCAAGAGGACCGTTTTAACAACTTAATTTTCCATTATCTGATCAAATCGCTGCAATGCAACAAACTGTCAATGGTTTATGATTTTCTGCAATTTCGTTTCTCTACGGCCAGTGTCACATATGGACAACAGTCCCATTTTGTTGCCATCCCATTAAATTGACTCACCGTTTGTAGCAAAAGAAATTGATCACTGCTGATGTCTGTATTCCATCGCTTGCTCACTTTCACCATCATCATCATCATCATCGGCGTCGTTGCGAGCATCATCATCAATCAAACAAACAAACAGCTCAATCTGCCCCCAATAGCACGCCCAACCACGGGACGGGACATCTTCGAGCTCTTGAAAAAGGATACAGATGCAGGCAAAAAAGGAAAAAAAGGACACACAATCATACGAAACAGAAAACCCAAACCGTAGGAGCCAGGAAAATGTCTGGCAAAAACTGAAACGTGCTCTAACCTACAATCCACTGCTGTGTGCCTTTCAATCAAATCATTTATAAATGTCCAGTTGTGTTGTTGCGAGAGAGAGATGGGGGGGGGGGAAGCAGTTCCCTTTTTTCGTAAATTGCTCCTTCCGAAACCTGTCATCCCGAGTAGAAATGCTGCAAAGTCCCTTTTCCAGTGAGCGTATCGCCGAGGCGGGAAGAAGCTGAACCGGGCAGCACACGGTGACCCTCGTTAGAACCCTCATAATCGTCAAACGATTTACTCTTTCTTTTTCAACATTTTTTTTCAACTCTACTTTGCCCTTGCTCCGACCAGAGATGAGTTTTTCGTTACTTTCTATTTCCATTCTTGGGTGTATGAACAATGACTGAAAAGATTGCAGCACAACTTCAACGAACTCCAATGACTGAGGACTAATTCTAGCCTCAGCTTGGTTGGTTTTGGGTGTTTGTGTCTAATTTTGGTTGCATTTCAGGAAGGGTTTCCCCTTCTCTGTTTGGTCCACTGTAACTCATCCACCTCCAATCAAATTGCCAGGCTCGCCCTATGGAATTTCTGGATGTGTTATTTAACGTATCGGAATGTCTCTTCGACGCTATCAATCGATTTTCGAAACATTTTACTCACCTGCTACCTTCAAAAAACGAGGGACTCGCTTTTTTTCTTTTCATCGCGCACGAAAGGAAAACTTTCCTCTCATCATTTCTCTTTCCACTGTCGGGGAAAAAAGGAATTGCCTCAGACACAGCTGGGATAGGCTTGTTTTGTCACCGAAAAAGGATACAGTTGTCCTGGAAGAATAACTCTTGGAGTGAGATCGGGACGAATATGACCGTGTGTGTGTGTGTGTTTGGAATTTTGATAAGGTTCATTTTATTTACGGTAGCAAGATGTGTTGCCGAGCAGTGAAAGGGAAGAGATTGTGCACAGGTTTTCCAGACGCGCAACCCCTTTGAGACAAATGTCCTGCACGTGATGATGGTGTGTGTGTCTATGAGGGTTTAGGGAAGAAAAAGGCACAAGGAAAAAGGTTTTTCCCTACAATCACACATGTGCTATAATCGATCGTTTTTTATGGGCAAGGAGAAGCTGGTACAACAAAATCCAGGGACACACTGTGCAGTTTTAGGGTATTTTAGGAGGCAACAACGAACGAACCCGGGGTTTCAATTTCGTCATAAATCGATTACGATAAAGTTGGATCCGTTTATCAAAATGGGTTAAGAGAGGCAAGCGAAGGCGAAGAGTGGGAGAGCTGATTGGCTTCCCTTATTTATCCGAACAACAATTTATTAAGCAAATCCTTTCTTTTCGGTTATTCTTTTCCCATTCCATAATCATAATCTCTCTCAGAATCGGATGACTCGCCCGGGATGTACCTACGGGGAGACTTTCTCGGCCGGCCAACGGAGCTTCGGGCGCCCACAGCGGAACGGGCTGCACTCTTTCTCGATCTGGCGCTATCGGGACGATCGCAGTGCAACTTCGAGCCGGCCTTAATCTACACCCTGCACGTCTATCAGTACAGCTTGTCGGGCAAGCGTGGAGGTAAGTTTTGGAGAGAGAGAGAGAGAGAGAGAGAGAGAGAAAGAGATGAACTAGAGATTCGGATGATTTAATTCCGAACCGTACTTTCACTGTACAACCGTAGTGGAAGGAGGAAGAAGTCGTCTGCATCTAATCGATCTCGGTGGCTGTGCGAATCGAAACGGAGGTCTTCCACTGTCGGGCATTGGAAATGTGCTGCTGGCAATACTGAGCGGACAGAAGCATCCACCTAACCGGGATCATCCACTGACGCCACTGCTGCGGGACTGCCTTGCACCGATCACCTGTCACGTAGCGGTAGTGGCGCATGTAGCTCACACACAGGTAAGAACACACAAGTTCTTAATAATAAGAGGCGTCTTTATCACTATTTACAACCTTATTTTCCCATATGACATGACTCTTGTACATAGACCCATACGGACACGCTCACGACCATCCAGCTTGCCTCACGCATCCATCGGATGCGCCGAAGACTGCGGCCCCGAAACCATCTGCTAGGCGACAAGGGACTGAACAATGGGTCGTCCGGCCACCAGTCGGGCGGTTCGTCCGAGGGTCCGGATCCATCCAGCTCCGACTTTTCGCAGGACACCGTCATCTACATGGGCCCTTGCGATGATCCCACTGACGGGGAGCATCCACCCGTCTATCTTCCAAGTCTGAACTCGGGCGACAATCGGTGCGCCATGAACAAGGCGCTCAAGGGTTCGGTGGCAGAGAAAGGACCCTGCACCGCGACTCCTTCACCCAAGAAGAAAGCATCCGCGGCAAGTGCTTCCAAAGGTAAGTGACTACAATGTTTGTAATAACTGGGGGAAATTCCAGGCTTATTGGAAATGTGTGTTATTCACTTCTTAAACAAAATCCTGCAGCTCAACCCACAAACGCTCCCGGTACGAGTAGTGCCACCACTGTTCCTGGCCGCACCGATAGTCTTAAGCGCAACCAGCATCCAGCGTACGCGCACCAGCAGGGCCAGGGTCCGGAGCTGGTCTCGAGCGCCATTCAGATAGCGGCCCAGCACGCCTCGCCCAAAGTGATAGCGGGAGCCTTTAAGCATGTGTCTGGCGTCAGTAAAGGCTCCAACATCCCTACGCCAAAGGGTTCGCCCATGCGACGCCCAACGGCAGGGCCGGCCGTCGCGAACGTCGGCGGCCCCTCCGCAAACCGGGAAAGTCCCTCGCGACAAATCAGCGAAGAGAAGTGGATCGACGGTCCGCGAGTTTCCAAATCCAAGGTGCACGAAGCGCGTCATCTAATGCGCGAAATCAATCACGTGAAGAAGTGTGAAACTTGGGTCGATGGTCCTCGAACACACAGCGCACAAGCTCACCCGAGTCAGTCGCAACCGCTGTCAGCAAGTGCGGCGGCAGCAGCGGCCGCCACCGCTGCCAACATTGCCGGCGGGTACGGATTTATGGATACGCACAAGAAGAACATGATCCGACAGTGGGTCGAAAACCAGTCCATCCAGCTCCTCCAGCAGTCCATGTCGGCCAACAACTCACCGATGCACACGAAGCACCACACCACTTACAGTTTGCCAAAGTTTAAGCCGAGCCGATCGGATGAGGATGGTTTCTTGACGCTCGAGCTCGATCGTGCGACCGGTGATGAGTTGGTCAATCCGATCGCAATGCGAGGCTTCACTGCGGCGACTACTGTTGCCGCGAACAGCTCGGAGAGTCACGTGCGAACGGGACTGAAGCAGGGTTACAGTTTCGACGCAGAACAGACATACAATGTTACCACACAGCAGCAGCAGCAGCAGCAGCAGCATCATCAACATCCCCAGCAGAGTCAACCACTTTACGCATCGGTGTCTCATGCCGCTAAAATGTCCACCGCGGCACCCACAGCAACGATGACCTCGGCAAGCTCTCTGCATGACAATCACTCGGAACGATCGCGCACTACATCACAAGCTAGTGATAGGGCGTCCCACACGCAACAGCAGCAAACGGATGCGACCACCCAGGAGGAGGAGGATCAGGACAGTGGACCTTCGGAAGTACCGCCGGCGTTGCCGCTCATGGATCCGCTTGGTTCGCGGGAAATCTCACACGAAAGCATCCACATGCTCTGCTCGCGTCATGCGTCCCGGGATGACGCGATGAGCGTGCATAGCCATAACAGTCACAACATCGGCATGATGGACTGTGGACTACAGGTGACGGAGGATGAAATTGCCAAGACTATGAAGGGGTAGGTAATAGGTGTGTATAGTTCTGAGCTGATATTAACAAAAAGGTTATGTTTTGTGCTGGATCTTCCACAGAGAGCATCCACTGAGCGCCTTGAGTCATGGAGAGTTGTCAATCGTATCGAGCTTCAATGTTGGTGGAGATGTCTTTAGTGATTGTGTTATCGGCGATAACATGAGGTAAGGGCAATTGGGATACTATAAAATGATTTTGATATTACTGCATAAAACCTGGAAGTCTCTCTAAGGTGATCCTCGAAGAGATCTACAGCTTGGAGATCAGACATTCAAACTAGAGGATCTATTTATCTTGGAGAGACTTCCAAATTAAATAACCTGCACAACTTCTTCGTCCCTTACAAATTTCTTGCATGGACTCCTCTTTACTCCAGGAGCCAATTTGACCAACTCGCACGACTACGCGAGATCTTCACCTCCCAGCTAGCGATGGCCGAGGTGACACCTTCCTTCCGGCTCGGCGATACCAACAGCGTGTACAGTGAGCCTGCCTATCGCTTCAATGCCGGCCCGGGCAGTGTCTGCAGCGAACCGGCCTACCGTCCACCGAGTCCACGCTGCCGGGACTGTCGCCAGTCCATGACAATGTCTCGCACACCCAGCCAAAGCTCGTTGCCAAGCCTCACGGGGATAGTGGCGATCGCGGGCATGGAACAGTACGCCTCCCTTCGCCATCCGGACGGTGCGTCCGACCCAAACCTGCCGAAGCTGGAGAAAACAACGGACGACATGCTGGACCCGGACGACGGACCTCACACGCACATCCGCGAGAACCCGCTGGCCGAGCTGCTCCACTGCCAGAGCGAAGACGACGATGGGCAGCTGAAAGGACCGTCGTCCACTCTGCTACCACCCCAGAACCTTCCCACCCTGCCGCTGCTACCTCTGTCCACACCGGAAGCGTACGATAGTGGGCACGATTCGACGCCCCGCACCTCGAAACATTCGGGCATCTCGCGGCGTGCCGAGAGTGGATACCATAGCGTCGGGACGGTGCGCGATAGCGATGAGTCGAGCTTCGGGTCGGCGGCGTCCAGGGCGCACCAGAAGTCGGCCGGTGCCGGTGGCAAGAAGCGCAACCGTGCCGACAACAAATCGCTCTGCCACTGGCTGCGGAACCCGTTCAACTGCACATATCCCGACACGGAGGGTGAAATCAGTGACTTCTAGAAGGCCGTTCGATGTGCTTTAGCTAATCTGTTCATCGTGTTGTACTGCGCGTCGTCGTGACAACTTCGCCATGGCAAGCTACATCAGTGTTGTATGTTTAGGTTTTTTTCTTTGGTTTAATGCAAAAGCCTGCTACATCGCCAGAATATCGCCTATATATTGCTGACAATAAGATCGCTTGATCCAAACGCTCACGCGGACGAACTGTAATGGGTGGAGGCTGTAAGACGCGGAACAGAAACTAACCCTAATTGGTGCTTCACATTGGTAGGGTGCTTCATCGCTGGTTGACAGTGAAAAGTAATCAATTCTTCTCAAATTTAACTTCTATTTTTATGCTCCTACATCTGTACCACTCTCTTGATCTCCTTTTCTCTATCTCTCTCTCTTAACACTTCACAGCATTGCTGAGTAAAAATCATAATCATAATCGTTATGTCATGCTTTTCTGTCGTTGTTGGATAATTGTACTGTTTACCCTGCTGTTATCGAACTATCATTCGAACATTGTTCAACAAATGTTGCAGTGCCAGTGTTTCGCTGCCTCTGGGCTAAATGCTTCCTAATCGCTCTAATCGCACAGATAAATTATGGCACAAACCGATTGTACAGACTAGTTTAATGCGATTATTATTGCTTGGACTTTTAATTCAAGCCAACCTGTCCCATTGCCCGGTTCCCGTTGTATCGAATAATGTTTTAAAATTAAATTTCACCTCCATTGAAAAAGGCCCGCATCGAACTAATGACACTACTACCACTACTCGGTTGCCAAAAATGTGCCCACCCCATTAAAATGTCGCTGCCGCTGCGCGCCAAATGCCATACCATGTCGCCCCGTAACTAATTGCGTTAGCGAAATTAAGCCCTATCCCCCCCTCCGCATTGCACGATCCGTACTAAGTGGGCAATTGAACTGATTTGTGCGATAATTATCTCCCAATCGGGGGGGGGGGGGGGGGGGTGGGGGGGGTTGCGAGGGGCTCTTACGGTACTATATTGAGGGCACTTTGAATGGTCGCTTGTTACAGAGTGCATGTGTAAAAAAAAATAAAAAAAATAAACAAACATCGAAATGCAAATCCTACCAGTAGAGCATCAGCGCAACGCAACGCAAAAAAGCGCTACACGAAACAATCGTTTATGTATAATCTGTTATTAAATCTCTATCGGGTTGGGTTTGGGTGGCGGAACCAGTGGGTGGCCGCCCTCCCGCATGCTGCTTTTTTGTTGCTCTTTGTTCACAAACCGATCGAACAATTGTGGCAATTTCGATGCGATAATCACCATGGTAATGTAAATGATTTGCAATCCGATTTATGTGTTCGCGCGGTCTTAAGTAGCGAAATAAAATAAACAAAAGAAAATAAGATTAAACGAATAGCGAACACGTTTATGGAAGGGAGTGAGAAAGGAAGAGAAAGTGTGCGAGTGAAATAGAGAGAGAGAAAGAGAGAGAGAGCGGGAGAATGGTTAAAAGGGGGACAGACAGAGTAGAAAATAGGAAATCGAAGTATGAAGAGATATCAATTTTACCTGTCAACAATCATAGTAGCAGAAAAGCATGACGTTATCCCTCTTAGTAACGACCACAACAATGCGGCCGTTTGTTTACAATCGTTGAGTTCGATTCTTCAACACTTTAATGCTGATTAAATTTTTATTTAAACCCGGTCTTTGTACAGCTGTTTTTTTATTACATTTGTTTAAACAATCTCTTTTGTAAGAAGCATTTCAGCGGTTGCAAGAATTGAGCACAACAGATTACAAACCTACCGTTTACTAAGCCATCTACAAACAGCAGCACAGCACTGAAACCACTCACAAATGAGAGCGGAACACAGATTTTAATTGGCACTAGGATACTACTAATGATCATCACTAATCATATGCAGGAGACGCACGGTGGTTTCCGGTTCCGAAAATACAGGTACACAGTTTTATAGAATGAAATTTTACAACAATCCCGAAAGACGGACGTTGCCCCATGCCCCCTTGTTGTCGTTCATCGAGCAAGCGTCGGCTGCTTTGATCCCGAAAGAAAGAGAGAGAGAAAAAACACACACTGCTAGCTATCCAAAATCCGCGATCCTTCCTATATAGCGCGCGTGCGTTGGTGCGTGCGTGAGAACTGAGAAGCATCACCAGCCTCTTAATGAACCGATTATACTATTGTAATTATTATTACCATTATTGCGACGGCTATTGTACGAAAGGTGTATTGTATAATCTTTTTATCTACCGCTTTTATCGATGCTCGACACAAATGTGACGAACGTATTGAAGGGCGAGGGAGAGCGAGAAATAATCAACTGAAAATAGAAAATAATTTTATAAAAAGACTGCGATTACATTGGTTTTTTGTCTAGTAAAATTTAGGTAAAAATAGAAAGAAAAATCAGCTTAACAGTTTAGCTGAGGTAAGTACTTCGCTTAAAGTAAGTGCTGCGATGCAACAATCAAGCGTTCGGGGTTGCATTCTTCGCATGCATGCTTCAGATAAGCACTCAATCCCTGATTAAGCTTTTATGCTGCGTTCTACGGTCGAAAGGGGGAAAAAAGAGAAACGAGCACATCTCGCCGGAGTTTCTACCTGCTTCATTTCAAGCCCCATTAACGTCATTAACGATGCACGTGATTTCCCTGTCCCTTCACTATCTCTTCATCGTTTCACGGAAAAAAGTTCATCAGCATCTCAACCCCTGCGATAGTGTAATTCCATTCCGGCGCATACTTCCCTACTGCACCTGCTCCCTGCTTTGATTTTGCTACCGACTTCCCCCGTCGGTGGGTTGGCCTGGAAAAGAGAGAGACGGCCGTAAAAAGTTCCATCCCCTCGGAATCGTTTTCCCTGTCATTTTTCGCTCCCTGCTTCCTTACTGCTAAATCCACCTGCTGATAGGAATTCCTCACCATAGGAGGAGGACTTTCTTGCATGCAAACGAACGCCGAAACCAAGAAGGCAGCGCGCCATTTGCAACCTCTGCCGGCCACTCAACCGTAAAGGGTCGCCCAAGGCCCCTTTTTGAACTTCCCAAAAAAGAAAGGCTCCCGAGTATGAAGCCAACACCACCGAAAACCACCCCTCCACATCGGCCGCGAAGGATTCGGAAAGCAAATGCCTAATGCGGAAGGGTTACACGGTTTTATTAACAATTTCATTCCGACAAAACATTCCACAAGACGCCCCGAAAACCCCGCCCCGGAGGTTACGTTCGCTGAGTGACCTAGATTGGGTGAAGTTTTCTTGAAGTGCGTTGACTTTTCACGGTGGCTATCAACCATTTTGCCACCCTCGTCGCGAGTTTTCCGGCAAGCATTCTTCTTTTCCCTCCCCCTGCCATTTAAAAAGGTGTGTGCACGATAAGACGGAAGATGACGGAAGTAACGAATCGGGGAGTAATTATGACGGAATTAAATGTTAAGCTCTACCACCGTTTGCTACCGGTACTATTGTGTTTGGTCAGGATGAAATGAATCCTGCTCCGGGGAAGATGTTCACAAAGGTGTAATGGAGGGAAAGGGGGGAAGCCAGGAGAGTGGGAAGGGATTTGAGTTTCTTAAAATAACAATTTGCTAGATTGCTTCAGACGGTATGTAACCCTGTCAGTAATTAGCGCTGCGTTGAATGAAGGAAAGTTACTTTAATCATCTAGCTCGGTGTCAGTATTGCAAGTTCATTCCTTGAAGTGATGCTTTACAGGGTTTTCTAGGAGTTCTCATATAGCTGTGGGATACTTTATTGACTCTTTCTTTCGTGAAATGAGCTTAATGTAATGGGAATTGCACTCTATAGCACACTTGTTGGACAAATCCAATAGGAGTTTACAAGGAGCCGATTCAAACAAGGTACCATAAGGTCAAATTTCCAACAAGAAAAAGTGTACGAAATGCCCCACAAGTATGAGGACCTGGAAAACCCTATAAGAAGTACCTCGAATACTTTTGGGATATTTGTCTGTAAAGGATATAAATATGAATACTCCCCTGCAAACATCGTTTGACTTTTATGGACCTTTTGACCAAAAATTGTCCACCACAGAGCGGACATTTATGCAGGTCGTAAGACTGTGGAGTGCTACTAGAAACTCCCTTAGTCATATATAATCCAACAAGCTCCCCGATGACTCATTACGGTATTGTAAAAAGGACACATTGCCTAAGGGAAGCTGCACTAACTTTTGCCTTCCCAAATCCAGGCAAATGAGCAACGAGTACACTTTGTACAGCTACAGGGGCTTTGTACGATAAGGTCAATTTGCTGGTGCATAAGCCTGTTCACATGTTTGGCCTACCATTTAAGAGAGGCACGGTACAATATACTTCTTCTCCTGCACGCTAACAACCCGAAAGAAACTATCAATAACTGGGGGATCATACTCTGGTGTAGAAGAACTTCCAATTCCTGCTGTCCCAGCATAGCACCAAACACTGCATTCCATGTAAATGTAACTCCCTCCACAACTCCCAACCCACCTTAGGTCACCTGTTATAACGTTTTATTGTTATCTCTATATTTACGAGAAAAAAAAACACAGACACACAGAGTCCTTCCTGTCAAAACGTAGCATACGTTAGATGCTGGAGAGTAAACCAAAATGAACCCGAACCGGGTGGTTCGGTTGTTTAGCCCCTCTAGCCCCCGGCTCGGATAAAGTTGTAGCAGCAGCATAATGCGAATGCTAATAATCATAATAGTAATGGTTTTATGTTCCAGGGCAGGTTCTCCATCTCCATCTGCCCAATGCCTGGTGACTGGTTGTTGTCGAAATTGCATTGCTACCGGGGAAGGAAAACTTTCGAAACTCCCGCAGGACTTTGTTTTTGGGGTGAGATGGAAACGGAAGACAATAGAGCGTCATGGATGGGTGTTGGGATGGGTGGATGGTTGTTGTTGTTGTTGTTTGTTTAGCTTATCAAATGACGCTTCGCTACGGATAGTAGAGCGTAACGAAACTGTTTCATATTTCTGGATGCTGGATTTTGGGATCCTGTTTTGAATATTTATCCTAGTTGCATACACGTTTCCTTGAGCTTCATATGAATTCTGCACGGCAATTTCCACTCCAAATCCCTGTAGCTTTACCGAACCAGCAATCTTTCCTTTTCTGAAACGGTCCGATTTCCATAAAACTCAATGCCAAGATCGATAGCCTAAGCGCATCTCACACTCCACTCCACAAGCACCGGAAAACCAATCTTTTCCCTTTAACGAAAGCAATTAAAGCTCCTGTCGCAGCGCTTCCTGTTCGGAAAGCTTCTTGCCGCACTTCCCACTGCTCAGCTCATTCCCAACGCTCGCATGCCAGACACCAAGACCGGTTTCGTGCCGTATAATCAAATAGGATCTAATTTCGCAAACGTTATTTCACTCACATTAGTTGTGATCAATGTGGCGAGGATAGTAATTAAGAGAAACTTTCCCATTTTTATGCTCGCTTCCGTTTGCGTTTGCTCCAATATGGCCATGCTTTTTGCTCCGACTTGCCTTTCAGGCGCACAGCTGCTACGACGAGGCTGCACCAAACTGTCCCTGTCCCTGTCCCTACACTCGCTCCTTTTTGCACCGAAATCGATTCCGAGATCGAGGCTAGTCATGAAAGATAAATGATGGCGACACGAAGACATCGAACCGACACCGGAACCCGTCCAAATAGAGCTCAGATCGATTGACGCTCGGATTGCTTACAAATTCAACATTTAGCGAGCCCTTTTTTTTGTAGCCTTTTGTCTTTGTCCTTCGACCTATTGCACAGTGAGTCATGTCATCAAGATTGATCTCGATTGAAATTAGATTACCGGAAAGAATGTGATTACGATAATAGGTCCACTCGATTGTGTGTGCGTGTGTTCTTCATCTTTCCTTCTTTCTCATGCTGGTGTTTTATTGGGTCAGCTGAGATTGGAGACTATTTATTCCCAAAGCACACAGAAGCTTCGGAAGGAATTGGGTTCCATTATTGGCCGGACATTGGGACATGTTGTTATGCTTTCTTAGGAGGGTGATTGGATTAACATCGATGGCATGTTCTTATCTGAATGATGCTGGGACTACATCTAGAGAGTTGAAGGCAAATTGCACAACATTTGTCAAATTATTGTATTTAACAAACACTACAGCTAAAGTTAGCTCTGAAAATAATAATACATGACAAAAAATAAAGCGAAAAAGGCAATAAACAAGTTTTTAAAGCGTTTTTGTTGTGTTAATTGCATACATCTAGGCGTGTAAAAACTAAATGGCAATGAGCATCGAAGCGCCTAAATGTATGCAATTTGCAAATGAAACCTATTTTATGACGACAAACCGTCAAGTTGAACGCTTGGCTAGCTAATAACAACACTTTTTAGTCTTGAAATTTGCTAACCAAACATGATTCAGAGCAAACGTATTTCCTGTTAAACGATTCTCTGCTACAAGAACCATCACCATACACATCAACGCTCAGTTAACATCTGTTTGCTCGTGTACAATAAAACACTTCCTACTTTTACACAACTGCCACGTTTCCTCCCCCCTCCAAGTCGCTTTCGATGACAACAATGCTCCACCGTAAGTAGTATTGCTCCCATTAGCAATACAGAGCCCATAATCCTGTCCACCGTTCCAGCACCGTTCCTGCACCGTTCGAAACCTATAAAATTAAAATAGATTCCTTCCGTCTTATCTCGTCGCTTATTTATGCTTTCAGCAACTATTAAACGCAACACTCAGCTCCACCGGTCTCAGCTAATCCCTGCTGGATTTACTGAACGCCCACCAGGCTCCCAGCAGCTGCCGTTCAGTTGGCGGGATCCATCCATCCAACCCCCGAGTCGGCGACGGTGGGTGGCGAAACAGAAAAAAAACCCGATCGTCCCCCATTGTACGGTGCAAAAGCTACACAGCAAAATTCATACACTCTCCCCACCCTTTTGTGAAACGTTACCGTCCCTTCGTAATGAAACCGTTTAACCGTTTCCGATACATACCACCGATACCAGCCGTCGTCGGGACAGCTGAAGATGCTTTTATTGCGTCCATTTCCTCGCCCTCTTGGTAAACATTTGCCGCCCATTTCCTGTGCACACACACACACACACACGGGTCGGAGGGGGGGTGAATGTGAATTAAAACGGGCTTCTAAGGTATCAGCCATACAACGGAAAATGGCGTGTGGTAAACGGCAGCACAAACCCCAACTCCGAGAGCACGTTGTACACATTTGCGAATTACGACATTCGCAGCTAAACAAGCAAACCAGTTGGTTTGTCACGGTGCGAATGGTACACGGGCATAAAATCCGTACAAAATCACATTAAAAACAAGCATCGTTAAGTTGCTGGGTTAGTATTGCCCTTTTTTGTGTGTTTCTTTTTTGCAGAAGAGGGAGTTCAGACCGTTGTGTTACATGATGATGCTGCGTTGTCCAAATCTGGACAGTTTTGTAACATCACCGCCGGAGTTCATGGGCCTTTTCCAAGCCGTGATCCTATCGTTATCTCGAATGGGACCACGAGCATCGCTTCTTCAAGTTGTTCGTGAGTTTTCTTTTTATCTAGCCCAATGTCTAAATCGAGGTAAGGACTTTCGCTGAACCCTGAAGAACAGACAGACAGAGCGCCTGTATCGCTGGTATCGTAGCGTCACCATAGCGAGCACGACACGGGCACGGGCTTCGGAAGACAAAAAGGATTACGTTGGATTTGGTTTGTCACGTTCCGGTCACACAGTTGGCAAATCTTGATCTGAGCACACGGGTCAGAGTGCTATTGCCCGGTCGTTGCCAATCAAACCGGGAGCGTTACGTCGTAGCAGGAAGATATTTCTTATCCGGCGCACGGTTTGTTTGAGTTAACGTAGAAAGGGACAAGTGCTTCTTTTTTAGTGGCTGTCTTGTTTCGTAAAGGTGGCGTGGCTCGTGAACATTTTACAATTTTTTAAGGTTTGGTTAAATTTACAAAAAAATGTCTTAAATGTCCAAAACAGCAAATATTCAGTTGGTATCCAAATCTAAACCAAAATTTAAATTGAAAAATGATGTCACTCGACAACAAGATTACAGACGCCAAAACCGACTTTGGTTGGATGATTCAAAGTCACTCAGAAATCCCGCCCATGAGCTTTGCTCCCACGAATCACTGCTGACTGTAGCCAACGCTTTCGATGAAAACAAACCTGCAATCAGCTGATCTTATCGATACGATAAGACCCTTTGCTATATAAACGTCCAGCGCAGCGGTGTCTTCACGCATCAGTTGCCAGTGGTCCGTGTCGATAAGGCGTAAAGGTTCAAAAGTTACACTAACAAAATGTTTGTTTTGGTTGCGGTGTTTGTGGTTTATCTTTCCTACCTATTGCTAAAATATCATCAAAAGCGACAAGAGAGACTGAAGCTTCTTAGGTACTTCCCAGGACCCCAGCCGGAGTACATTCTTGGGTGTAGTTACCTGTTTTATAACAAATCTATTACAGGTGAGCATTGAGTTTTTGCAATGTTTTTGAACTCCCGTATTAAAAAAACGTGCTTATTTCCGCTTTTACAACAGAAATATTCGATACCATTGTTGACTCCCATGCCCAATACGGTAAGGATATATGCCTAATCGGTGCATTCAACATGCTGGAGCTAGAAATCGCTTCCGCCCAAAACATCGAAAAGGTGCTGCTGGCAAAGACAACGAAAAAATCCTACCAATACGACTTCCTAGAGCCGTGGCTCGGTACCGGGCTGCTGCTTTCGTTCGGCGAGAAGTGGTTCCAGCGTCGCAAGATCATCACACCGTCCTTTCATTTCAAAATTCTCGACCAATTCATGGACGTGTTCAACCGAGAGGCGGACACGCTCGTCTCCAAGCTGGAACGGCACGTCGATCAGCAAGAGTTCGATATCTACGATCACATCACGCTGTACGCGCTGGATAGTATTTGCGGTAGGTCATTGCGCGTGGGATTTGCGTGTTGGTGGGATTATTGGTGTAGCTTATCGTACAATGGTTTTATCTGGGCCTTCTAGCAACATCGATGGGTGTTCACATCAACGCACAGGAAGACCCCAGCAACGAGTACACCCAGGGCGTTAAGAAGGTGTCCGAGTACGTGTTTCGGCGCATTTTCAGTGTGCTGAACCAGTTCCCCGCCCTCTTTGTGCTGTACTCTTACGCGAGGGAACAGGGAAGGATCATCAAACGGTTGCATGATTTCACAAACACTGTCATCGATACGAGAAGGAAACAGCTGGCAAGGGAAAACAAACCCGTACAGGTGGACGATTACTCCAAACACCGCGATACGTTCCTCGATCAGCTGCTGAAGGTAAGGGTCAACGGACAGCCGCTCAGTACGGCCGACATTCGGGAGGAGGTGGACACGTTCATGTTCGAGGGGCATGATACGACGACTTCGGGCATTTCGTTCACCATTCTGCAGCTGGCAAAGCATCAGGATGTTCAGCAGAAGCTGTACGAAGAGATCGATACCGTGCTGGGGGAGAGTGCAAAGACGATCGTCCTCACGAACGCACTCCTTCAGGAGCTTAAGTATCTGGATCTAGTAATCAAGGAGTCGTTGCGCTTAGTTCCCCCGGTTCCGTTCGTGGGGCGTAAACTTCTCGAGGATATGGAAATGAGTAGGTCACTTTGGTCGCCTTCGCTCTGTAGCTTTGCAACTAAGCTGTTCTTTTCCTCACTCCAGACGGCACAGTAGTGCCCGCCGGAACAACCATCTCGCTCAACATCTTCTGCCTGCACCGCAATCCCGAGGTGTTCCCCGAGCCGGAAAAGTTTATCCCGGAGCGGTTCTCCGACGCGAACGAAATCCCGCGCGGCCCGTACGACTACATCCCGTTCAGTGCCGGTTCGCGGAACTGTATTGGTCAGAAGTACGCGCTGCTCGAGATGAAAGTTACCATCGTGAAGCTGCTGGCCAGCTACCGTATCCTGCCCGGCGAGTCGATCGATCAAGTGCGCTACAAGGCGGATCTTGTCATCCGCCCTTCCGGCGGCATTCCGGTGAAACTTACCAGAAGAAGTTAACGTTCGCTTCTTCATTAATGAAACCTTTGGTTCTAATCTTTGTGCGTTTGAAAAGAGGAGCAACGGGGGGAAAAAACCTAGAAGGCGACCTGATTGGCCTTTCACTAACGAGCTTTTGCTGCCTTCTCCCGCACGCACACTACACTGCCGTGCGGGAAGCTCATCAAGGTGCACGGGTTTTACCTGCTCGGAATATTATAATTTAATTAATCAATCTGAAACCCAACTATTCCCATCGGTCAATGCGTACGATGGACAGATGGATAGAAGAGGGAAAAAAAACTCGAAATACATAACCGCAAAAAGTTACCACTTCATACCCGTTGGAACAGTAACAGCCGCCTAGCAGCGCACGGCAATGGTTTCATAAATTAAATTTATCAACTTTTTTCCTTCTGACAGCTCTTCCCTGTTTTTTCTGTACCTCCTCTCCGCTCCCATTATGCTTCCTATAACACGACCAGTATGTATGGTGTGCTTCATCTGTCGCGAACACTAGCCAGTAAGAGCTAACCAATATCAAACAAACTACCATCCGGGCAACGGGGTTTGGTCGTTAGATCCGTCGGGGTGTATTTTTTTCTGATTTTGAGTGCAACAACTTCAACACACAGTGGAAGCACGTTCCCGCTCGGACCACGGCATCCCAAACGGCCGAAAGACGGAAAGTCATCAAAGAGACTACACAAGCGCCCGGTTTCCACTGTTTCCGTTCCACGTACCGGGCCGGGCTTTGGCACGATGAATGGACGGTTGATTGAATGAAAATATTGTATATTTCCGCTCTCGTTGCGGTACAGACAAAGTGTGTGTATGTTTTTTTGCTAAGCTGAATGACGATGGCGTTATGGCGCAGGGAGGGGAAATAATCAATCCTCCCATGAGTGTGTGAAGCTAGCGAAAAAAGAAAACAAAAACCGTTAGATTATTGAGTAAATAGATGGGTTCTATGACAATGCATTGTAAAAGCTATCATTTAACAACTAAAGTAACGACGGTTTTCATTGGTGTGCAATGCGCATTGCATACTTTCAGGCGTTTTAGTTGATTTTTTAATTCAATATGCAAAAGACGCCCAAATGTAGGCAATCAGCTGCACCAAAACGATCTTCGCACTGTTTCATTTCAAAACAAATGCCTTTTTTATTTCAACATTTTCACCTACAAAAGCGTTCAGTTCCACCCGCACTTCACAGCCCAGAAGATTGATATAATTGTGATGGGCATCCCGGACGTTCAATGTTTATCGCTGCTCCAGCCGCTTATCAATCTATCGCGAAGAAAGCAACAGCAACACAGCGAAAAGAAACTTTCTGATCCAATTTGTTTGATTATGATTGGTACCGGGGCGCAAGTAAGTCGAAACGTGGGTAACGTAATTGTGGATTGTTTTACGTCACTTCGCACCAGCTCTTTCTGGTTTGCTGTCGTCTTTTATTCATCGTTACCACTCGATGCCCGTACCCTGCCCGCAAAGCGTTCCCATCCACAGAACCATATTTGTGCGAACCGATGCCGTGCCGTGCAGTGAATATTTTAGTATCCTTTCCTTTCAGACTGCCAATACCACTTCCTAGTCCTCGTAGCATTCCTAAAACCCGTACCGTAATATGTACACACTACGCAATGCTAAACCCTTACTTTGCAGCCCAGAAATCTGCCACGACGACTTTCGGGGTTTTGCAAAATTTATTGCGCAAGGTACATACTTTTTTGCATTATAGATCCCGTGCAAACAGCAACCAGGCACAAAGCTTAACCGCTGAAAGCGTTCCTCCTGTACGCTGCCGGAACGAAGCTTACCAACCTCAAGGTTTGGTACGGTTCTTGATGGACGAGGGGGGGGGGATGGGGACGATGAAATGAAGATTCAACCGCCCCCCTTTTGAACCGAAAACTGTTTGCACTGCAACCCGAGTGCTTTATGTGGCGCGTGCTGCACACTCTTGCAGCGATGGAATGCACCGGTGCATTCCCCTCTGTAGCAGCGCGCTGCGTGGCCAAAGCTTGGAGCTCTACGGAAGCTGCGAATAAATCTTCCGTCCTTGCTTGCACGTCGCCGTGATAGTGTATGAGAGAAAGGATGTGTAGTGCCGCCGACCACAGCCCACGTATCCTGGGAATCTGTTCCCAGCCCAGGGTACACTATATTTGTTTATTATTTTCTCACCTGAACAGCCACACGGCGCTTCTTGCCGTTGCGATGTGTAAGTGCAAACACGGTCGCTTCCCATGAAATGCAGCACAGTAAGCCACACTGGCGGTGAATATTGCAGATAAGTGCTGTCGTAGTTGGCACTGCTAGAGAAAATAAGCGGGTAAACTGTAAAATGTTATCGTTCCAAAAAAAATGGATCTTTGCCGTGTTTCTTTTCGGGCTTGATGCTTCACCCATGGCTACACATGCGCAAGAGATTTATGGCGGTACATGTTTTTATATTTTGCTCCACGCTCATTTCAGGATTGATTTTTTAAAACGATCATTGGGGTCCTTTCCGTTTTCAGTTCGTTGGCTGCAAGGTCGAATATAGAGGAGGCGTCTTCTTAGCGTTTGGCATGTTGCCATTTTGAGATTCAGTTAGACAATAGCCGTCGATATTTGTTTACAGGCAGCAGCTGCATTATAACGTGTAAAATTTCGATGTATGGAGTGTGGATGCAAAATACGAATTTTTAATGCTAAAAAAAATGTTTATTAAACGAAAACAATTCATATATCATCAAAATACCAGCAACATTCGTCGCATTTGACAACTGCCGTCGATCCTGGTTTTGTAATTTTTTCTGAAGCCTCGATGCCAAGGACCGTAAAGATATTAGGTCAAGTTATAAGCCCGTTTTGACAGCTAGATGGAAGAAGAATCGACGAAGAAAACTGACAGTTAGTTTTCCGCTTTTGGCGAACGCTTCAAGTTCTCGAAGGAAAATTTCCATTTCAAATGACGGACTGTGTTCTAATAAACTAAAATATTCACCCAAATTGATCTCCACCAAATATTGACCATGCAAAACGTAAACAATCCATCAATACATATCAATACAAGCGGAAAACCATCTGTCAAAATCGGAGCCCAGGGGGGGGGGGATCGCCAAAAACGCTATAACTACACCTCATTATACATTCCACCTTGCTCGATGCCCAATTGTTCTACATGACGACACCTCCTTTCTACCCACTTTGGTTGGCTCAAGGTGTATGGATATTAGGAGCAAGGTGTATGGATATTAGGAGGTGAAGTGCTTCAGAGCAAATTGACATTTCACGACTTGACATAACAATACTGGGGGCTCCGGTATTAAAATCGGGGAGGGCTGGAGGGGGGTATAGAAAATTGTATGCGATTTGACATAACAATACTCAATGATGGCGCCCGGAAAACGCGCTAACAATTCACCTCCTTAATTAACACACCTTGATTAGGAGGTGAAGTGCTTCAGAGCAAATTGACATTTCACGACTTGACATAACAATACTGGGGGCTCCGGTATTAAAATCGGGGAGGGCTGGAGGGGGGTATAGAAAATTGTATGCGATTTGACATAACAATACTCAATGATGGCGCCCGGAAAACGCGCTAACAATTCACCTCCTTAATAAACACACCTTGGGTTGGCTGAAATTTTAGCCTGTCAATTATTTACATTGGACAGCAGTTTTCGAGCAGCTGGGTACCAAAGTGAGTACCCAAGTGACATTTTCGAGCAGATTTTTAGCGTTTTTTGAGCTGCTGGAAGCTTAAAGAGCAGGCTTAAAACAGTTGAAACGTCAGAGTGAAGCGTTTTTTCCTGGGGCCATCTTGACAATTGTCATCACGTTGTACACAAGCTACCGGCCCAAAACAAAACATCCCAAGTGCCACAAATCCACTAAACGACCACTAAACGGCTTCTAAACGACTCAAGTTCTCTACCTAAACGGAATATAGAAAGACTTCGTTTAGCAGACGGCAAACGACTCATGCATTCTAAAAATAGCGAAAAAGCTGGTGGCGCTCTCTGTTGGTGGGATACCCCAACCAGTTGAGCTTCATCGCTTGGAGGAGAGCTTTCTCATTTCCTCTGTACTGTTGTATGGTTTCGCATTGAAGTTATGCATCGCTAGAACTAGAACGGCGATACGATTGTTTAAATACAAAACTCCAACGAAAACCACCAGCACAGAAGCAAGTGAGATTTGAGTAATGGTCGTTGGTGTTGATACCCACGTATCTGACCACACGACCATTCATATAGATTTTTGCTCAGAAAGTTAGAAGGCTATATAGGTCATGATAAGATGAAACTTGTCGAAACACATTGCAAGAAAAGGATAGCAATATAATGATGAGTTGTAATACGCCATCTATTGATCAAACCAATGAAGCTGTGGAGCTTTCATTTTTTTCTATGGATATTCAATTTTCCAGTCGTTTAAGCTTAATCTGTGGCGCTTGGGATGCGTACTCTTCAATCCGTATCAAACAAAAAGTTGTTGGAAGTCATGCCGTAGAACCCTGTTCCTATAAACCCTGTTCCTCTGAACGGTGTTTCCACGCCATAATATGGCTAAGACATTGAACTGTGTTTTAGCTGTCATCGAGCCGCGCTGACAGCTTCCGTGTGTCGATTAAAAATAGACAAGAATAAAACGTGGATTTGCGCAGCAGAACAAATTGGTTTGTCCTCTTTTGTTTTAATCAGCGAATGGTTAACATTGACTGCGTTCAACAAAAGTTTATAATAAAACACTCTTTCGCGTTGTTTTGTAATTTTCCCTGCGTTTCTCTGCTATTCTGATACTCCTAGATAGATAGTTTATTTCTTCTTACTCAGTGTTTTGATTGTTGAACGCTGAGGACGAAACTACAAGCTACTTGCTTGTCCGGCTTCTACCGAAGCTCTGACATAAACATCAACGCTTCAACACATCGTTGTTCAGGGCGATGGCAACGCTTTTTCGCATGCGATTTTATCGGACGGCCGAAATCGCACGTCCGACGTTATCTGTCAAATCCCATACAAATTGCATCCGATGAGCGTTGCCACGGGCCTCACTCACACATCCATGTTTTCAAGCATTTGTATGAGGCAATGGGTTAAATCGAGCTGTTCACAAGAAGCATAAGCTAAAACTGTAGAACAGCTGTCACCTGGGTATAACCCAGTCAGACAGCCTTCTGTTAATTTACCCATTCGAGCAGTTTTGTGTCTGGCATAACAGTAATTTAAGAGCAATTTAGCGGAAGGAAGTGTTGTCGTTTGTTGCCGGTGAAAAGATATAAATAAGAGCAAAAAGAGTGTAGTTTTAATGATCTTTAGCGGAAGAAGACGACGGCGGTGTGTTCAAAACTGTTAAACGTAAAAATCAGCCGAGAAAGTACGTTTATTGGTGCTTATTGTGCATCATTTTCTCCGGGTGAAGCGGCTGTACATGTCGAGTTGGCTGAAAAAAAAAAGAAATTGTTTGTATAACTTAAGGAAAATGAAATGAGGCCGAAAAAAATAAAAATAAAATTGAAGAAGGAATTGACAGGAGCTATCCAAACATTGACAGGATCTTTCAAAACTGCTCGAATGGATAAATTAACGACTGCTAATTTATCATTAAATTACTCTTTAAATTACCGGTAATTTAGCGGTAAGATAGGGGTAAATTAAGTCCGATTTGTCTGACTGGGTAGTTGCGATAATGATACACCTTGTTACTACATACATCTTGGGAAAAGATAACCTCTATATTATGGCCACCTTGTACGCGGGTCAGATGTTTTGTTCGATAGTTGCAAGAGCGCGGCGTTAATTGCTTAGTGTAACTTGAGTCATATGCATGATGAGATGAGGCAATCATTCCGATATCGCCAGCTTTTTACGAAAATGCTAAGCGGAAATTCATTCAAAATATTTTTCAGTTGTGAAAATTCCTATTTTTTCATTTAAAAAAAATTTAGCTAGCGGCTTTAAAAAAAAATCGTATGAAAACATGGTCATATGTCCTCCGCGCCATCGGTTACGCAACGGTACTGATTGTAGCTTGATCGTTTCGTATCGTTTTTGATCAGACACCTTATTTTTTTCTCGATCTTTGTCTCACTCTGACGTCACAGCCTCACTTCCGTTTCATTATCATATCGTTCTTTTACACTGAAAGTGCCGAGCTGTGCGGTTGAGCTATTATTGTCCTGTGAATATTTCTGCTTGATATATTCGTGTTTGATCTTTCATCATTATAATGGGATCAATAGGACTCGTCCTGGAAGAAAGCAACCAATTGGTAAGTAACCATGCTCTTGAAAAGCGTATCCGAAACGTATAATATATAATAATAAGCAGTGTTCTAACCTTTAGTCTGCGGACCACTTGTTCCCACCATCAAGAATAAATTTTCATCAGGCATACCCGGGTAGGCCATACATTTCGTATGGAAGAATGTGGTTTTTCGTGGTTAAAAGCGTGTACTTTTGAATTACTTGTTAGATTTCAATGAATACTATTTTATAGGTTCATAACAATATTTTGTAACATATCGTAGTAAAATAGGAATTTAAAAAATCCTACCAATATTTTTTTTTCAATAAAAATGTACTGTAACTCCAACACCCCAACCGGCCAGGCCGCAAGTTTTGAGAGGATGCTAAAGTCTTTTCTAAATTTTACTTACGTTTTTTTCAAAAGTTCTATAAATTTGTTAGCTGTTTTGCTTGTTATATAAAAACATGTTGATGATCTATAAGATATGCTTATAAGATATGAAAATTAGTTGCTTCATCATGTGCTCATATAAAAAAGAACACCTTGGCGCAGGAATGTCCTTATTCCGTGTACATTATTGTACCACTACTTTTCCCAATAGGAATTGCAGTTCATTTCAGTTTTTCAGTTCAGTTCAGCTGTAATGCCACTGCTGAACCATAAGATAATTTTTCCCGCAAGATATACTTTCAATCGATGAATAAATATTAAAATTCAATTATTAAATTTTAGATTTTTCAAAGTCTTATCCGTCTTTCAGGCGACACTTAATCCTAGTTATGTAGCTCCGATAGATTCACTATATTGCATTTTACCACGCATTTTTGGGTTAATCTACAATGGAAAGTTGTAAATGTTCATCGTTCATAGCGTACGATTTTGCAATCCTTTCAAGCGAGCAATTGATTTCACTTGGAAGATAGTTCCAAGCAAGTGCATATTTGTCTTACTTTATTATCATTATTATTTAAACGTTTTGAGCCACACAACTACTACGCATGATAAAATGGATGAAACGGGGGATTTCCGCATCCGTAGGGTTGTTTCCTTAAATTTCGTTCCAAAGGATTGTGTAGCATATAATCCCTATGTTCCTTCTCTTGACCTGGAGCTAATTACTAACATTTTTCTGTACCATTTCCAGAATATATCACTGACCGCTACAATTGCGTCGGATATTGTGCTGCTCGTCATTCGTGTAGCACAGGTTCCAAGTGTCAAGTAGATACTTTGGTAGCTCGATAGCGTTTCTCTGTAGAGATTCGTCCATTCGTCGTCATCCTGGAGGAAAGCAATGGTAAGTATACAAGACCCAATAAACCGTGGTTTGATAAATAACATCAATTTACTAACGCACAATTTACCATGTCTTACTTCATGCATTTGCCAGCTCATCAAGCATCTTTTAACAAACCTCTGCAATTTTTAATCGATGCTACTGCTCGAATCCTATTACGTTACCGGCTGCGTAACTGAACTGTGCTATGTTCTCGCACTCATTTTATAGCGTTGCGCTTTAAAAACTTACGTGTTCTATGATTGACACGTAATGCTGGTATCCATTTCTATGGAAGGTACGACTGAATATGTCTTACTTCATGAATTTACTGCGCGTCAAGCAACTTCTTACTTACTTTCGTCGTTGCAATTCGCAGCGATTACGCGCATCCGAACCTGCCGATAGCGGAACATGAGTTGCTGCCACACTTTTATACAAGTGGGTACCGTGCTACGTAGCCCGGCAGCTATTGCACCCCATGCCCTGGCAGTAAGGGTTTTATTGCCATAGTACATATGACTTGTCTGCCTGAGCAAGGGGTGTTTTTCAATGCAGCGCAAAAGCTGCAGTTTTTGGCTACGGGTTAAGGCCTTACAAAAAAAGACAAATCATGAATTAGTACTGTATATAGATAGTCATATGTTTGCGATTTTATTAAAATCCATACGAGACATCTGAAAATGTATGACTGCAAAAACACAAACCACACAGGCGTGAAATTGCAAAAATACTGCTAGTTGCTATCTTAGTGTAACTGCAACCGGAATAGTGGCTCAATTACTTTTGTTGAATAAATAAATAAATCAGCAAACCAATAATTCCTAGACATCACAAAACATTTAAATTTATGCGTTCTCAAACCGTCCGATCGCGTCGATAATGACTTGCAGAATTCTGAGAGCGTCTTTTTTTCTTTTTGGCCTCATTGCTTGAGCTGCCACCTCAAACAATGGGCCAAAATCGTACGCCCCCATATCCTCCTCCCTAGGTACAGGCCTAGGCGTTGAGGAAGCCAAAGGGTTGCCCAATCCGGCAGCTTCCTCTGCTGGCCGGTACGAAACCTGCAAAACAAGAGCACATTATCGTGTCATCTTTGAAATTCATTCTCTGTTTCATTAACATACCTGGTCATCTCTCTGCAGCATGGCACCACTGCTGCTGCTTCTAAGGAAGGCCATGGCCTCGTACGCGAACCATTTTGGCCTGTACCTAGGATCTGAAATAAACATTAATAAAAAAAAGTCCGATTTATGATGCCTTACTTCATGCATTTACAGCGCGTCAAGCAACTTATTACTTACTTTCGCCATTGCGGCTAGCAGCGTCTACGCGCGTCTGAATCTGCCGATAGCGGTACCTGAGCTGCTGCCACATCTTTTTGCACTCCGGCACCGATCTCCGTAGCCCCGCAGCTATTGCACCCCATGCCCTGTCAGTTAGACTTTTATTGCCATAATACATATGGCTTGGCTGTCAGAGCAAGGGGTGTTCCGATACCAAGGCTATCAATATCCTTTTATGGCATCGGCAAAAAACGCCTGTCCCATTTGCCAGTCGCTCTTTACTAATTTTGTGCCGCATCCGAGCTTCGAGATCACTCAAAAAAGGATCAAAATTCAGCTTCATATCTTTACAGCGCGTCAAGCAACTTCCTACTTACATTCGCCTTTGCGAATAGATGCCAGCTCACGCATCCTGTTCTGTCGATACTTGTACCGGAGCTGGTACCACACCTTCCGGCAAATAGCCATTCTGATTTGGCGATAGTTGTATCGGAGCTGGTACCACACTTCCCGGCAAATAGCCACCGTTGTGGCTAGCCTGCCGGATATTGTAACCCATGCACTGGCTGTAACACTTCTATTGTTCTAGAGCGCATGGCTCGTCTGCCAGAGCATGAGGTGTTCCGATATCATGGCTATCAATAGCCTTTTTTGTCCCTCCTTGGGTAGTGCCGGTGGTTGAACGGCAGTGACCCGTGTACCGTGACCTATCACACGGTAATATACGGGGCCGTATCATTACGGTGGAGTCAGGTTAATGAGAGTCTAATAGGGTACATCGGGGGGTGTACCTAGTGGAGTACAAGTTGTGCTCGCCGAATGTAGCCTTAAAGGTTTGCAGATTGGCTTTTTGCCTTTCCTTCTCCCTGCTGCCTAATGGGTTCGGAGGGTTCAGAAGAAAGAGGCACATGGAGTGCGTTTAGGGCGGTAACGCGGCACGCTTAGTGTCGTGAGTCCCCCACTCTACGTCCCCCACGTAGGTTAGTCATAAAGATTTAATTCTCCATGTAAATAAAAAAAAAAAAAAAAAAAAAAAAAAACGTTTGGAATTCGAGGACGAAGTTCGAAGATCGCATCTCATGAAATTGACGTACAAAAAAAGCATAGTTTATAAGCATTATTTAGATGCTCTTCTATCTTCTTAGGATCACTTACCACTTAGCATAGCATAGATATTTTTCGCGTCTCACATCTCTCATCAGCTGCTGGCCAATGTTTCGTCTATTTTGACTCAGGCAGAGAGAGAATGATTGTCCCCTTTTTGTTATTACATGGTTGGGGCCAAACTTTCATCGCGACCTTTCTAATCTCTTCTGATCGGCACTCACAAATCGCGTGGATTGCGCTTTAACCGACATCCCTATAGTTCGCACGCCCACTTCGACATACAGCCTCATTTGAGTGCCATTCTCGGCCATCTAGGGGACCATTAGGTTGAGATATAACACGATGTTAAGCTCATTATCGCTTTCTTCTCAATAAAAGCGATGAGATATTTTCCTTGGCAATGGGATGTTTCTCCTGCACAGGTTCGTCGATTGTCTCCTGCAGAAACGTCATCGCCACGTATAAGCGTACTACGAAGGTCTAAAGCTCGAATCTGCGCTACCCTGAAGTTCGAATTCCGAGGTAAGTTTTAACTCTAACCTTACTGTAATATTTTTACTTCATTGCTTGCACGGCACACCTTATACGAGCATTTGTGCTTTGGCTGACATTTTTTATCATTTCTAAATCATATCCTTTCTTTAACCAACCACTAGCTGCATAAATGAGCCAGCCAACGTCGTGTCGCTTGTCATCTTGTAGTATGAGTTCCATTTGCGGCTTTACACTTCTACCGCAAGGCACTGTTTCATAGATATGCCTGAACGTTGCTCTGGAAAGATTCGTCTATTCAACGTCGTCCTGGAGGACAGCTATCAGCTCGTAAGTATACCACGAAAGCCTAGAGCTCAGACCCGCAATAAACACCTAAAACGATACACTAATATGTCTCATTTCTTGCATTTGCAGCGCACCTAGCGTCTTGTAACAAACCTTCGCCATTTTTGATGGACTCTTCTACACCAACACCGCACGTTAAAACTTTTATACTACAGTAGAACATCGTTTGATGTTCTATTGACATACACACTATCAGCTATTATATACTCATTGTAACACACTTCACAAATCCATATCACACCATTGCAATCTACTTAGCAAGAGTTCACATAAACGGTTCCATACCGTTCACATAAAAACAATTGTATTACACTTCACGAAAACAATCGACACGTTAAACATACGCAAAGCAAGCGTTACAGCAGCCCATTAGGTGAATCGGGAGCACATAGTCCACAAGTATTTAATACTAATTTTAATTTAATACTAAATTTATTTTTTATACTTTTTGTGTTCTTTAGTACTATTACTTATTTATTAACACATTAAAATACAAATTATGACAAACACTATGACACGTTAAAAAGGTGGTCTGCTCTGTCCGGACGGTCAACGATCTCTCTTCGTAGAACGATCTGTCGATTCGGGTTCGGGTGAATTCGGTTCGCGAGTTCCGCGGTTTGTGCGTTCCCGAGGAATCCGCACAACTCGAATATCAGCGTGCCGACGGAGCCGTCGGTGTCGTCAGGCCCGTAAAAGCCGTTGTAACAGTAGCAACTATTTGGAAGCGCTTCAAATGACCGGTATTAGCGAACAAATTCAATACAAAATTAGGAGTTTATTAGTAATCAAAATGGGTTCTAAAATCCAATTGGGGCGGTCCCGTGGTACAGTCGTCAACTCGAACGACTCATTAATATGTCCGTCATGAGTTCAAGCCTATAATGGACCGTCCCCCCGTAGCTAGGATTGACTATCCGGCTACGTGGTAATGAATTAAGTCACCAAAGCCTGTATAGGCCGGCATGTTCGCGTAGGACGTTATGCCAAATAAAAGAGTAATCAAAATGACTTTTTTACCGCACAGGAGATATTTTTCAACAATACATGGTTCAATACTCTTTCTTCAGACCTTGGGACACATTTTAAATTTAATTTATAAAAATATGCGTACACTCTTTATTTACTCTTTTATTTGACAAAAATATGAAAATATGCCGCTCGTTAGAGATAGTCGGTGATCGTTCTTGTGTATGATGCGAGAAATCGATACATGAATGGGTGCTCTCTCATACGGACAGCGATAAAGGCCAGACGTGCGTGATACGCTTGTATTAATTGTTATATGTTAATTTTATCTGTGGCGAATAATTTTATTTTAAAGAGAATAAGTTTTAAACTACAATTCGACGCCTTGCTTTAATTTGGCTTCATGAGAATCTGCGTTTTTTTTTTACATATTTTTAAGCTAATATAGTAAGGATAGTTTTGCGTGTTGTTTTGTATGAAGTGTTCACATTATTTCAACCGCCAAATGTTAAACTCCATATGAAACATTTAGCTGCTATCGTAAAAGTCCCCAATATCCGAAGTAGTGATGAAGTCGTGGGTGCGCTCCAGAGAGCTCACTGTAGGGATTGAAATAGGACAGCGATTTAATAATAACAATAAAAAAGTATTAAAAAATAATAACAAAAAAATAAGTAGGAGATAAACTAATATATCAGTTGAATTAGAAGGATTAATATTGATAGGAACGGCTAATAATAATATTCAAAACATAAACTTGAATTAATCAAGCAATTTGCTTGAAAGGGCGAAAGAGCGTCAAGCGCAAGACAGGCCGAGCGAAGCAGGAAAGAAAAGGAAGTTGCAAGAGGACGGACGTCAGCCTTGTGGTTGAGCGATTGTAGCAAGGTTGTGGGGAGAAATCGAAATTTAAGAAATAAAGTTAAAAAAAGAACAAATTTTGATAAAAGTGAAGTTTATTATATTGTGAACAAAAAAAATGTGCATCGATCACGACTCTCACCATTACTCCACCGATCCACATCTCAACATTTACCTGTAACTAAAAGTCCGCAGTGCCAGTTCATTTCAATCCCGTCTTGGTCTTCTGCTGGATACATTAGTTTATGTCGGCGCCCATTTCTACGCTCAATATTAACTGTCTCCTTCGGAATGATTTGTAGCATGTGTACTAAATAAAGCATACTTTAAAAATCCAGAACGTTCAAAGTGGGACAAAAAAACGTGAAACCCAATTTCTCAACAATACTAAATGCGCAACACGAAGATAAAGAACAACAAACATTCAAATTCAAAACGTGATCAGTTTATTCATTATAACCTCAAAACTATAACCTCAAGTTTTAGAACTAATTCACCGCTTAAGATATGCAAATGAGGCCAATCGGCTCAAAGTCTCTATGAAAGAAAACAAAACAAAAAAATCCGTTATGGGGGGGTTTCGAGCTGCAAAAGGGGGCAGCCGATGTGCTGCACTCGCTGGTTCCGTTGCAGCCGTTGGCGATGTAGACGGATACGGTAGTGGTGCTACAGCAGCAGATTAATGCTCTCCTGTCGAGAGCCGTTACACAGGACGCCAAAATTCCTCGTGAGGCAACCATTCCGGATGTTTCTGCTGTAGCAAAGTAATAAAAAAATAATGAAAAATAAATAAATAAATAAACAAATAACATCAACCGTCATGTGTACTGTGGGGATCAAGAGTGCGAGAGAAGTTAAGTGAAATCAAGGAGAGCGACAAAATCTTGAGACATGCAAAAATGAATATCAGAGAGGAGAGGTTGGACGAAAGTAGAGATACGCGGAAAGGGAGACGGACGTCTACCGGCAGCTAGCGGTAGCTCGGATCGAGAGAGAGTAAACTCGAAGAGAGAGAGAGAGATCGTGAGATCAGGGAGAGTAGACGAGTCAGGCGACAGGGAGAAATAAGCGAGCCTTGACCCAAACGACCAGAACGCGCGATGAATGGGTATAACTATGGACCTGAAATGGGGCCCTATCTCAGTACCCATACTGGTACCCAATGGCAGACAATTTTGGACTTATTTTTTGCGAGAGAGCAAAAAGCTGATGCTCCTCCCTCTCTTCCCCTTCTCTCACGAATTTCATTTGTATGAGTTCTAGGAGAGGGGGGAAAGGGGAAGAGATGTAGCAAGTGGTTTAAATATAATTGAATGATGAGGAGAGGGAGGAGACTGACACATTCACCATCACTCCCCACCTCACCGCCAATATCGAGAATTTGTTATTTTCCGGTGGTGTTTGGGGGTATGGGTTTGGGGGGTGCGCCAAAGAAGAAGAAGAAGAAGTTTGGGGGTATCGGCGTTCCGTGTGGACCACAGATACTCTATGGAAATGCTGTGTACATTTTCGTACAGTATATCATTGCGACGGAACCTTAAAAATGTTATTGCGCGATCGCATCAGGAATCGCGCATCGGATCGATGGAAGAAGAGAGTACGCACGAGGGGAGAGAAGAGGAAGCATAGAGAAAAACGCTGCACATTCACTCATACAATCTTACAACGCAGGCAATTCGCGAGAACATGAAATCGGGAGAGTATATTTGAACGCTCGCAAATGAGCGCAGGCAGGTGCGGTATAGAAGATAAAGCAAGACAGCCGAGTTCAAGCTAGGACCAAAATGTCTCATTGGGGAGTCAGTCTTATGGTTAATCGCAACGAGATCGGTTGAGCGTAAGAATTGAATAAAAATACGTTAATACGAACCAAATAAATATTTAAAATGTGTGACGATCACGACATGTACAACCAAACAATCTTAGTCATGTTTTGTTTTCTAATTTTCTGGTACTTTATCTCAAATGCTTCTTTGAAAAGTTATTTACTTACATTACTATATTTCTTCTTCTATTTGGTATAGCATCCTTCGCGAAAATGCCAACCCATAAAGGCTTTCGAGACTTAATTCATTACCACGCAGCCGGATAGTCAATCCTTCATAGCTACGGGAAGATAGTCCATGCTAGGTTTGAATTCATTTGAATATTGCATCTTGCACTTGAATATTTTTAAGTGTTTGTTCATTGTGCGTATTAGTTATTGATTACCGTGATGAGTTATAAAAATGTAAATAAATAACCATAGTCACATAACATAACAGTGTAGTATGATCAATTTTTGGATACTTCGCTGTAGTTCCATGTTTAACTGACAAGCGGACTGATTAAACCCGGCATTTGACCATGGCAGGCGATCATGGAAACCCGGTAGTGGTTTCCCTTGCTGGAAACGCTTAAATTTAAAAGCCTTGCCGCCTTAGAGTAGGGGACATAATTAAACTCCCTGAATGAGTTGGAAGGCGAAGTTTTAGGAAGGGTAACGGGCTATCTTGGCAGTCTGAACAAATCTGACTTGCCATGTTCGGAATTGGTTTTATTTTTACTCAAAATAAGAATTTAGTTTTGTCCTAATTAAATGTAATTTTTATTAGTAACAATTTATACACTCCTGAGGCCGACCCAAGACCGCAAAGCGCTTGTAGCGCCAGATAAGTAAGTAACATTTTATACATTCAATTGGGTTTGTCGATGTATGCCTATGCTGCTGTTTTACTGTGTTGCGAAAGAGGGTTTCAACTATTGTTACTAAAGAATGGATGTTTTCGTCGCTGAGCTTGTAAGTTGCCATGTGTTCTCTGTTTGTCTACTTAGGTGCAGTAATGCTTGAATTAGCTGATGTTACGCGTTTCGGGTGTTTTCAATAAGTGTTTTACAATTGTTTTTATATGAAATGTGTGGCCTGAACTCTTCCGGGTGTGTTGTTATGGTACGCAGTGGCGGATTTAGGGTGTTGGGGGCCCTAAGCGTTAAAAGCAGTGGAGGCCCCACGGTTGGTGTCGAGCGGGGGTGGGGGGTGGGGGGGTGCATATTGCTGCAGTAAGTTTTGAATCAAACACACTTTAATGGTTTGCTGGCGGGGGGGGGGGGGGGGGTGCTCAGAATCTCTGTACTGGGTCCCTATCGTTTATGAGTCCCTTCATCCATGGGGCCCCTATCTAGCACAGAAGCACAGCACAGACTACTGTACACACTCTTCTATATGCTGGAATTACCATACACGGGGCCCCTACATTGACGCGGCCCCCCGCGGCCGCTCAGTCCGCGCACCGTTAAATCCACCACTGATGGTACGATCTGATTTGTTGAGTGTGTTATAATGAATGTGTTGCAATAGTTTGGTTTGACTTTCCAGTAAGTGTGTTACAATAGCTGATAGTAAGGTTTATAATAAGTTCTGTGTTGTAGATACGGTTATCGGTTATCTAGTAGTATCGACACAAATCTTGTCTCTTTGCTGAGTTCCTGCTTTCCAGCGCTTGACAACGGAAAACAAGTCGACACTACCTTTACTGATTTTCATGCCGGTTTCGAGTTATCTCAATGTCAAGCTATCTCATCAACAGGAGGTTAAATTAAACGCCCCGTTTTCGACACCTTTCACCAGCGCTTCGGGAGCATTTTCCCATTCACCACAAGGAATCGTTCGTGGAGCACTGATTTTTCTAACATTTATAAACGACATCGTCTACGCGCTTCCGAACTGCCATATATTACTTCATGCCGACGATCCCAAGATGTTTACGCCTATTTCGGATACTGATGACTGCTTGAGACTTAAGAACTGTCTGTATAGCTTCCCTTCTTGGTGCAAACTAAATCGTTTGAGTGTCAACATCAACAAATGCGCAGTGATTACGTTCTCGAGAAAAAGATTTTCAATACTGTACTATACTGAAGAATACTATACTGTACTGAACTTTAAAATTGCCGACATTTCAGTTCCAATAACTAACTCGGTGCGTGAATTTAGGTGTGCAATTAGACGGCTGGTTAACGTTTAAAGATTACTACGAGCTCTGTATTTCCAAAGCGAACCGCATATTAGGTTTAATTTGACTTGTTGGTGAAGATTTCAAAGACCCATTTCAGCCTTAAATATTGTGATATCGTGCATACAATCCTTGAGTGTTTTATGGACTCCTACACAGCAGTACATTATAGATTGTGCGCATTGTTATATCGTTTGCCTCGGTCTCGCGATTATACTTACCCATCATCTTACCGCACCAGGTGCATCCTTTTCGGACTGGAGTCTCTCCAACACAGACGAATGACGGCACAGTGTGTATTTCTACGTAACCTACTTTGTGGTTTTATTGACACCCCTGTTCATTCCTGAACATGTTAACATGTTTGGGTCAAATGACCCGATTACAACAATGATTAATGCTTATACTTCTACAAATTGCACTGTAAATTCTAATGTTAGTGTAAACAAACTTAAAATACTATATCGAAGCGCATATTATTGTAAATATGTTTGTTTTGTCTTTGGTTAAACCTTTCGCCCATTCAGTATAATATAAGTTGTGTATGTTAAAACAACGACGAAAAGCAAACCATCAACCGAGAGAAATGTAACGCGACGAACTTTGAACAAAAAGAATAACGACCAAGCTTCGATGTTAGTTCTTTTATTCCTGAGACGCAACTGTACAAGTTCACAATGTTGAATCGCTTATATACTACCATACGCCAGTACTTGCAAGCCCAAAAAACAAAACGTTGCTTATTCATAACAGTGTAGGCCTATAGTGGCTCAATAACTTTTATTAAAGAAATTAATAAATACATGAATAAATAAATAACAAAACAAAAAATTAACACTTAAGCGTCCTCAAAACGTCCTATCGCGTCGATAATGGCCTGCAGAATTCTGGGGGCGTCTTTTTTTCTTTTTGGCCTCATTGCTTGAGCTGCCACCTCAAACAATGGGCCAAAATCGTACGCCCCCATATCCTCCTCCCTAGGTACAGGCCTAGGCGTTGAGGAAGCCAAAGGGTTGCCCAATCCGGCAGCTTCCTCTGCTGGCCGGTACGAAACCTGCAAAACAAGAGCACATTATCGTATCACCTTTGAAACTCATTCTCTGTTTCATCAACATACCTGGCCATCTCTCTGCAGCATTGCACCACTGCTGCTGCTTCTAAGGAAGGCCATGGCCTCGTACGCGAACCATTTTGGCCTGTACCTAGGATCTGAAATAAACATTAATAAAAAAAAAAGTCCGATTTATGCTGCCTTACTTCATGCATTTACAGCGCGTCAAGCAACTTCTTACTTACTTTCGCCATTGCGGCTAGCAGCGTCTACGCGCGTCTGAATCTGCCGATAGCGGTACCTGAGCTGCTGCCACAGCTTCTTAAACTCCGGCACCGATCCCCGTAGCCCCGCAGCTATTGCACCCCATGCCCTGGCAGTAAGGGTTTTATTGCCATAGTATATATGACTTGTCTGCCAGAGCAAGGGGTGTTTTTCGATGCATCGCAAAAGCTGCAGTTTTTGGCTACGGGTAAAGGCCTTACAAAAAAAAAACAAAAGACAAATCATGGATTAGTTTAACGATAACTCAAAATTTTAGCACTACATCGGCAAGCATTGGCTAGGTAAGGGTCCATTTTGTTGAAGAAAAGAGACTACCAACTAATTGTAATACATGGTTTTTCAGGGGTTCTCATAGTAGTGGGACACTTCCTTGACTCTTTCTTATGGGAAGTGAACTTCATGTGATGGAAATTGGACTCTATGGCACCCTATTTGGACAAAATCCTTGGAAAATGCTATTGGATTTGTCCAACAAGGGTGCTAGAACTTGCAATCCCCATTACATTAAGGTAATTTCAAGTCGGAAAGAGTCAAGAAAGTGTCCAACAGCTATGAGAACTCTTGGTAAAAACCTGTAAGTTTGGTTTGAATACAGTTGCCAAGTAATGCGATGAGCGTACATACGACACAACCTATCATCTAGTAACGTCGCGGTTGCCCAGTATTTCGCTGACATGAGTCTTCAACATCAACTTTGTTTAAAAAAAAACTTTGTTTGAAGCTGACTTCTCAACACCTGATCGTCCAGGCGATCGTTTCAGGGTGAGTTAGGGGGACATAATTTATGCTCAAAAGATGAAATACATGGCTTTCATGCATTTGATTTTGGAATGTGTTTTTGTCTGAATTAAAGCTATGCTGCGCTTCCAGTGTTTTTACGAACGATCTGGAAAGTTTCAACTGTTCTAGCCAAAGAGCGGGTGCGTTAGTCGGTCTTTTTCTATGCTATATTTTAAGCGATATGAGATGCTATCCGTTCTCTACTTAGCTGCAGTAATGATTCAATTAGCTTATGTTACGCGTTTCGGGTGTTTTCAATAAGTGTTTTACATTTGTTTGTAGATGAACGGTTTGGCCTGAACGCTTAGTGTATTATAATGAATGTGTTGCAGTAGTGTGTTGTGTTACTTCCGAAATGTGTTAATGTTGTGGCCAGCAATCAGGCTAATAAAGTGTAATTTTTGTTAAGAGTAATGCGAATAGATTTGGAATTCGGAGAGCCGTGCAGGGCTTGGCAGATCGTCCGATCGTTTTCTCTTGATCTTGGGCTTGGTTGCGAGCGGACATGTGTAGCGATGTCCTATTTTAATTGTTAATGTATATAGGTTTTAATTCTGATCATTGTGTTCGTGTCATAATTACCATCCGAACACAACAGTTACGATGTGGCTCTAGCGGATAGTGAGGTTTATATACCAGCTCACGCGAGTTTTATGCTATGCTACAACAGTATTTTTCCTTACCTTCACTCGATATCAGCAAAAGCCACCAATACGGCAAGAATTGCCGTCTTTATCGTTGTCGAATAGCTGCTGCCAGCTCACGCATCCATCCTGATTTGGCGATACTAGTATCGGAGCTGGTGCCACGCTCCCTAGCCTGTGAGCTATTCAGCCCCATGCTCTGGCATTTACACTGCTTTTGTTGTAAAGCTCATGACTCGTCTGCCAGAGCATGAGCTGTTCCGATACTGGTGTTGCTAGCCATTTCTGCTATTTTAACCCATGCTCTGGGAGTTACATTTTATTGGTTGATTTCAATGTGGCTTGTAAGCCAGAGCATGAGTCTGATACAACCAGTGAGATATTTTTTGGCTACATGATGTCATTTGAAAAAAACAAAAATGCAAACAATTAATTTATTTATACTGTTTGCACAACTGTTTCATATTGCGCCTTCCAGGACTGTAGGCTAGACGTTTTTGAGTGAGGACTAGGCTTGAACAATTAGGTTCGCTTTCATAGACGTGAAGATGATAGTTCTTTCATTATAAATAAACTGAACGTGAATCGTAGTTGTTCAATTCATTTGATTGAATGAAAATAGGATATACTGTTTCATTTCGGATTAAGAAAGTAATTATTTACCATTAACATTGTTTGGCAGTCCAAGACATTCTTTATTTTAACGGGTATGACACTCTGTTTGTGAACGTACTGGTCAACGGCTCACGATCATATTTATGGGGCTCGTGATGCTCTGACAATTTTGTCTCGAGGCGGCAGCGATTATGAAGCGTTCGTTGTCATCGGGTTGCGGCTAGTGTTGGGAATTGTGCTCGAGCGCACACTTCGCACATTGCGTACGTCGGGTGCGTAGCGTAGTGTTGGGTAAAGAACAACTGTGTGCACTCCACACCACACCCCACCACTCAAAGTGCGCATTATGCGGAAAGTGCTGATCGAAGTGTGCTATGCTATTGACGGAGTGTGTACAGTTTACGCCGTGCTAGCAATGTGCTAACACTTTCGCACCTGTGGGCGTATTGCTAAAGCAACTAACAAAATCATCATGCGTTCTCGTTCTACTCAACATACTACCCATCTTGAGAGACCGAGAAAGCATGTTGATTTTGTTAGTTGGGTACTATGCGAATGTGCTAACCTCCCAACTAACAAAACCTACAAGCTCTCTCTCTCTCTCTCTCGTTCTACCCAGCGGACCATTAAACCTGAGAGAGCAAAAAGCGTGTTGGTTTTGTAAATTGGAATTTTCGCAATATGCTCACATTCAGCGCTTAATTGTGCTACTTTACCCAACACTAGTTTCGACCACGATGGTGATGGCGATGCGGCGGCGATGATGCCGATGTGGATTGTAGCTGTCCATGGTGCCGTGATTTAACTCTTCGCTAACGGTTATGTCTCAGAGGCGTATGTGATTAGTACCGTTACTATATAGGAGCGATGCTACTGCCCAATTTTTGAGCTATTTTAACTCAGACTTTCACTGACTGCTTTTTTGTTTTTGTGTTGATGCGATACGTGCCAAAGCATCAGCAGCTTCAAAATAAAAGAATCCGCGTTTTTATACTGATGGATAATCATTTCTTACTTTTATGTTTTCACTATTTACACGAATAGGGCAAATTTGCCGTACGCATATACAGATCTTTTTCTTCTTCTTTTTGGCACAACAACCGCTACCGGTCAAGGCCTGCCTGTACCCACTAGTGAAGTGGGCTTGGCTTTCAATGACTTTTTGTTACCGTAGCTGGATAGTCAGTTCCACGTATGGGGGCACGGTCTATTCGGGGCTTGAACCCATGACGGGCATGTCGTTAAGTCGTACGAGTTGACGACTGTACCACCAGACCGGCCCACGCATATACAGATAATTTAATTGGTCTATTCACTCGTCGGGGTCACCACTTATAATGTTTGATGATCACGTTACCACTCTTCACTTTATTACTTACGGTAATTTCACTACGACGCTGAGCGAGCCGAGACCGAGCTAAGGCCCATGCCAGTGCCCGTCATTGCGAATGCGGTTCATATTGCGATTATTTGGACGATGTTAATAGTTTAACCATTACAGGGTTTCCCACGATTTATTGGTTGGTTCCCATAATTTTCTGGTAGCTTCCCATAAGTTTTTGGTGTGTTCTCACAACTTTTTGGGCATTTCTCAGAATTTTTTGGTTCAATTGCATTGATAACCATTCGGAAGATACCAATAAATTATGGAAACGAAACAAAAATCTATGGGATACGATGAATAAATAAATAAAAATTATGGGAACCCCTGTATACAACATACAATATACATAGCCTACATAATTACATTGACAGATAAAATTGGATGCAACGATCGGACGGAATAAATAATAAATAAAAATCTCTGATATTATCTGTAAAATATCAATAAAATTTGACAGACCTTCCGATAAAATTGCATCTGATGGAGCACTGCCACGGGCCTAAGGACCGCATGCCCTTAGTGCCCTAATTCTTCCTCCGGTTGCTAACGCGGTTGGCAACCATGGTCTAACCCGATTAGAGGAAGGTGGAAGGTTGAGGTGCACAGGGTCAGATGGCGTACCTGCCATAATTTGCTATATTATAGATCAATTTAGTTAGAATTCGTCTAACGCGAATCTAGAGGTCAGAATTGGTCCAAAGTCATAACGGTCACTGCAGAAGGAACAGGTATTATCATAAATACTCTATTCAGTAAATTAACCATTATTTTCATGTTCCAATCCTGATGCTAAAACCGATCGAATTAGTTTCAGGAGACCGTAGAAAAATTATGCAATGTTTACCATCAAACGTCTATATCAATGTCTGGGGAACTGTAGCAATAGCAATCAAATAGGAAATGCACTTTTTGAGGAAAATCAAAGAGGATATTTTTCTATTGCTCATGCTGAAAAACGCACCCGTTTTCCAAACGACACAAACCGTCCACCGATTCCTTCCTTCAAACCGATTGACAAGTGTCATGTCGCCAACAAAGAAAAATGTGTAATTCTTGTACAATGCTTCTTCCTCAGAACACTACAGAACAGAAACGTCTAAAGGCCGGGCTACATTGATCGTACTCGCAAGGGTAATTTCGATTTTCACTAGCGCATCTGGTGGCGGCTGGTGGAAGCTTTTTTTGGTCGTCGGGGGAATGGTCGTGCCGAATCTCAAAATTAATTAGTTTTTCCACCGTTTTTCGTTGCGAAAACGGCTGAAATACTTGCACAACATATTTATCTATCAATTGCATAGCTTTTTCAGTCGAGTTAAAGTAAAAAACATGGAAAAATAACGTATTTTCTGAAGCGGCTCCAAATTGTTTGCCAAATTGCTTCGGTCAGCGGCCGCCAGATGCGCTAGTGAAAATCGAAATTACACTTGCGAGTACGATCAATGTAGCCCGGCCTTAACGTAAGGCCCACGAAAGCTTTCAATCCGGTCCGTCAAGAACTTGGGCGATTATTTGTATGAAGCTAAATTAGATTGTAAGTTGAAAGACAAGAAAAAAGGATGCGCTAATTTTGATCCACTTTAAAAGAAGTTTTCAAAGGAACATTTAGTCTAAGTAGTACGATAAACGAAGAGTGAAGTAAATAACTCAAAGGCGCTTCTTTGGTAAGGTAGCACCAAAGATGGCATGTAGTATGAGTTTTCATAGTTGATTAGTGACGGCACGCTAATCAAATTCCTCAGATTTTCACCCATTTGAGGACTTTTGGACTTTTCAGTACAGTTAGCAAATCGTGTACAGTATATGCTCAGCAATCCCCACTTTTGACAACCAAATTCACGCGAAGAAATAGTGTTGAGTAGTGATACTTTATTAAAAAGTAATCTATTTTTTATATAAGCTTTCTTTGTAAAAAAAATACATGATATATTAGAATTAACTCATGGAACGAGACGAAAATAAGAAACTAAAAAAAACTTATCAAAACGTCATTGGATAATCCGCGCAAAGTCAAGTGCGGATTATCGAGCGTGAACTGTATCGAAATATCACATTCTTCACTTCATTGATGGTGGTACTTTTTAGCTAAAAAAAATCAGGCCGACTCATCAAATTCACAAATATTTTAGTCAACAAACCATCACAAATATATTTAGGGTAATGTAACGACCAAGCGTTTTACGGTTGGCGGAAGGTTAATTGGCCGTTTTAATAAGATTTAGCACAATTCGGAAGAGCACACAAATAATTATACGCAGAAGTCAGTGGCTTACGTCTGTTTCGTTCAATGTCGCGCCAAGAAGAGAGCTTTATTCTATGACAGTTCATCTAGCACACCGGTTGCTCCAGCGGTCAAGGTATAACGCGTTTATACCGCTGCGTTCGGGATTCAGGTTGAGTGCACAGTGGGCGATATTAGTCCGGACGTTACAGCTCGGCTATCCTGAACAATAAATTGCCCTCAATTTCCTAATCACTGGACTCGGTCCAACGTCGCAACTTATTCGCTTCTAGAACCCCATCGTAGGGTAGTTGTGTGAGTTGACATCCTTCTACATCGCGTACCACGTACCTATCATGGGGCAACACTTTATGGATGACGTAAGGTCCCCTGAATTTAGGATTGAGCTTCTTATTACCGCTATCGGTCGTATCAGAGTAACGTATAGCCACTAAGTCACCTTCCTTATAGCACTGTGGTGGTTTGTGCTTTTTGCTAAAGTATTCCTCATTCTTCCGTTGAGACTCTTCTATGTTTTCTAACGCTTTAGCCCGAATGGCTTCTAAGTCCCTAGAGGCTCGATCAAATTTCTCATCCAGGTATTCGGCTAACTCGTCTGGAACTTTACCGCGTTGCTCGACACCAAAGAGTAGGACAGAGGGGCAGAAGTTCGTAGATGTGTGGACGGTATTGTTTAAAGCGTATTCGGCTGACCGCAACTTGGATACCCAATCGGTCTGGTCTGGAGCATCAGATAGTTTGCTAAGGATAGGACGCAACACACGGTTCACCCGTTCTACCTGTCCATTGGCTTGTGGGGATCCGGTGGCGTTGAGGACATGGCTAATGTTATGCGATTCCAAGAAGTCCTCAAACAAGGTGGAGGTGAAACAAGTAGCTCGATCGCTAACAATCCGCCTAGGGCGGCTATAGTAAGACATATATTGGGAAAGGGCAGAACACACTTCCTTCGCATTAGTTGAGGAGGTTGGGTAAAGTTTAGTTAATTTAGTGAAAGCATCGATAACAACAAGTATATACTTCTTGCGTAAGGGAGAACTAGGGAGCGGACCTAAATGGTCAATATGGATGGTATCGAAGGGTAAGGGCTCTTTAGGGATGCTGTACATATTCCGGGCATTAGTATGATGAGGTGCAGAATAAACAATGCACTTGAGGCAGTTCTTAATGAATTTGTCGATAGTGGGCTTCATGTGGGGGAACCAGTAATGCTGACTGATTTTGCTGAAGGTTTTGTTTATGCCCAGGTGGCCAATTCGGTCGTGAGTGTGTCTAATTACGTTGTCGACCATTTCCGAAGGGACATACAATTGAGGTTGACCATCAGGTATGTCGCGATAGACAAGCCCATCTTGAAGTAAGAATCCGTCAACTTCTTCTGATTCTAACCGATGTTTGAGAGCTTCGATAGATGGGTCACGCGTCTGAGCTACTTGAAGCTGGAAGTCAAGGTCAATCTCACCGATGGCACCCACAGCTTCGGTGCGACTCAGTGCGTCGACATGAGGCATAGAAGTGCCTGAGCGATGACAGATGGTATAGTCGTAATTTTCCAGAAACAAGGACCACCTGGCAATCTTAGCGGAAGCATTACGGTTCTTAAGGGTCTCGACCAGAGAGTTGCAGTCTGTAACTATCTTAATGGGGAGCCCATGAACATAAGTGTGAAAGCGCTTAAGAGCGTAAATGATGGAAAGAGTTTCAAGCTCATAACTGTGTAACTTGGACTCGTCTTTTGAAGTGGTTTTGGAAAAGTAAGCAACAGGGTGCAACTTATTGTCATCCTGTTTCTGAAGGAGAATAGCGCCAAAACCAAAGGAACTTGCGTCACAGTGTAATTCGGTTTCCCGTTTTGGGTCGAATATGGAAAGGATAGGAGGATGCACAAGTTTGTCACGTAAGGTTTCAAAAGCATGCACGCAATTTGAATCGAAGTTAAATACTTCGTCCTTCTGAAGAAGTTTTGTCATAGGTTTAGCGATGCAAGAGAAAGATGGAACAAACCGTCGGAAGTATGAAAACAGACCAAGACAACGTCTGAGTTGTTTTAAATTAGTGGGCATAGGGTAATTAGTAAGTGCTTTAATGTGCCTATCACTAGGCTGAATTCCAGAAAAGTTAGCTTTGTAGCCCAAGTATTCTATTTCTTCATGGACAAATTTGCACTTGTCAAGACGAAGTTCCAAATTGTTCTGCTTAATCTTTTCTAATACGGACCGGAGAGTACTGAAGTGAGAGCTAAGATCAGTAGAAGCGATGATGATGTCATCGAGGTACACTACTATTCTACCATCATCAATGAATTCCCTTAAAATAGAATTAATAAAACGTTGGAATTCGGAAGGGGCGTTACGAAGACCGAATGGCATTTTCAAATATTCAAATTGACCATCTGGGGTCACAAAAGAAGTGTAGGGGATAGACTCCTCACTCATTGGGACTTGATGGAATCCGCTTTTCAAATCTAGCAAACTGAAGAATTTTTTTTCACACAGATGCTCCAAACAAGTTTCGATAAGGGGTAGGGGGTAATTGTCCCGAACTGTAATTTTGTTGAGGGGCCGGTAATCCACACACATACGAACCTCGCCACTCTTTTTCCTAACGAGGACAAGCGCAGAAGCATAAGGAGAATTACTGGGCCGGATGATGTTTTCTGCTAACAGTTTATCAACAATTTGCTTAACCTGCTGTCTTTCACCATAAGAGAGTCTTCGCGGCTTAGTAAATATTGGTGTATCATGAGTCAGATTGATTTTCATAGGGTGTTTGAGCGGTATAACATCTGAAGTATAGTTGAGGTATGAGTTTTCAACAATAGAATTGACTATTGAACGTTGTTCTAAAGATAGTGTTTTTCCTAAATCCAATTCATTATCGGCTTCAGCCACATCGAGCGCACAAATACTCCTAATAGCATCGTCTAATTTTTCTGGAAGAATCGTATCTACTTCTTTAAGTTCCGTCGATAGAGGTTTAGTAATACATGAAGTTGTAGGAGATGAATACGTAAGAAAAATATTAAGTGAGTTCAGTAAATCGCGACCGATAATGACTGGCCACGCAATTCCAGGTAATATCATAAAAGAGTGTCGAACGGAATGATTCTTAAATCGGATAGTACAATCGATTTTTCCTCGAGAGTAAAGTGGTCCCTTAATCATAGTGCAGTATTCGGTAGCGGAAAGAGGTCCTAGCATCTTAACTGGTACTATCGTGTCGCTAATGAAGCTCACAGGACTTCCTGTGTCGAGAAGGGAACGAACGCAGGGAAGGGTGGTACGCTTAGCAGAAGGGTGGAAAAATGTCAAACTCACCTCTTGATTTGTGGCGAGAGCTTCGTCCGAACTAGTATTGCCCTCGACAGTGGCGTTGGCCCGACGTTCAGGGCAGTTACGGTAGACGTGTCCAGTCTGGAAACAACGAAAACATCCGCCGGGTGGGCGCTTAGGTCGCGGGCACGCGTTCTGAAGGTGTCCGAATCGGGAGCAGTTGAAGCAGCGGATGGGTTCCTGCGATGGGCGGGGCCGTTCCATACGGCTGTTCGCTGTGGCCCGGGCATCAGCGGAAGGGGGCTGGGTGGTGCAAAGATGACGACAAGATTCGAAAAGTTTCAATTTCTTCCGGAAGTCGTCCATCGTAAGAGGCATGAAATGCAGACTCGACGTAATTGACGGGCTTCCCAAGCCGTCGATGACGATCGGGATCAGTTCTGAATCGGCGATACTGGCTTGGTCTGCGATGCGCTGCATGTCAAACAAGTAGTGCAGGGCGGATTCCTGGGGCCGCAATCGACGGTTACGAAGTTGGCGATAAACAGATTCGGGCGTAGCAACGACGTGAAGATTGTCGATCAACTCTTTCTTCAACTCATCATAAGTGGTTACAACAAGTTCTTTTGCGACGTTAGCGGCTGTGCCGGTGAGGAGCCGAAGGGTGAAGAAAAATTTATCTGCATCGCGCACTCGGTAAAGTGTGAAGAGACGCTCCAAGTCGCGGAACCAACGGATGATATTGGGGTTCTTATCGGCGTCGAGTGGCTCGATGAAAGCTTCAAAGTCCTTTACGCAAAGGGCGGCTGGCTGCTGTGTTTCAAGTTGGTGCACCTTTTGGCGTAATTCAGCTAGCTGCTGCTGCCGTCGCAGCTTCTCAATATGGGCCTCGATGTCGTCAGGGCCGCGGGGAAGGGCGGCGGCTATACCATGGGCAGAAGGAAGGGCGGAAACGGCATCAGTGGTATTTTGCATCGAAGCGGCAGCGTTCGCAACATTTTCGTGATGCGCAAAATCGTCGTCGCCATTGTAATGTGGAAGGCACAAAATGGCGGCATCTTGGTGGTTTGCACAAGCGGGAGCCGGTGTCGTCGCTGAGGTAGTGGGCGGCGCCGCACGAGGGGAACGAGCGACCGGCTCGTGGGAGGCATAAAGCTGTCGGAATTGTGTGACGGTAGCGGAATCCGGCACGTCGACACCGGTCTCGATAAGCGCCCGACGAAGTACTTTTTTCCTCATCATGATGGAAAATGGCGTTGTGTCATACACACACGTACACAGGTACACACGGATACAGGCTGGTTAGGCGGCTTGCAGGCGGTTTTGCGGCGATTTTTGTTGGTAATCCCACTTCTGAGATGTAACGACCAAGCGTTTTACGGTTGGCGGAAGGTTAATTGGCCGTTTTAATAAGATTTAGCACAATTCGGAAGAGCACACAAATAATTATACGCAGAAGTCAGTGGCTTACGTCTGTTTCGTTCAATGTCGCGCCAAGAAGAGAGCTTTATTCTATGACAGTTCATCTAGCACACCGGTTGCTCCAGCGGTCAAGGTATAACGCGTTTATACCGCTGCGTTCGGGATTCAGGTTGAGTGCACAGTGGGCGATATTAGTCCGGACGTTACAGTAATTTATTTGGATTCAACGGGTATTATATTTGAATGAATCTATGGTGCAATTACCACATAAAGCTATTTTATGTATTTAAAAAAAACACGATTTTAAGTATATGGGGCTAAAATAATTTTTTTGAGGTATATTATTTGTTTAAATATCATATTTTACCATTGTTTGGAAACATGTTTCTCAAGGCATTCTAAATTGTGTAACGTCCGGACTAATATCGCCCACTGTGCACTCAACCTGAATCCCGAACGCAGCGGTATAAACGCGTTATACCTTGACCGCTGGAGCAACCGGTGTGCTAGATGAACTGTCATAGAATAAAGCTCTCTTCTTGGCGCGACATTGAACGAAACAGACGTAAAGGCCGGGCTACATTGATCGTACTCTCTGGTGTAATTTTGATTTTCACTAGCGCATCTGGCGGCGGCTGACCGAAGCATTTTTCCAAACAATTTGGAGCCGCTTCAGAAAATATGTTATTTTTCCATGTTTTTTACCTTAACTGGATTGGAAAAGCTTTGTAATTGATAGATGAATATGTTTTGCAAGTATTTCGACCGTTTTCGCATCAAAAAACGGTGAAAAAACTAATTAACTTTGAGATCCAACACGACCATTCCCCCGACGACCAAACAAAGCTTCCACCAGCCGCCGCCAGATGCGCTAGTGAAAATCGAAATTACACTTGCGAGTACGATCAATGTAGCCCGGCCTTAAGCCACTGACTTCTGCGTATAATTATTTGTGTGCTCTTCCGAATTGTGCTAAATCTTATTAAAACGGCCAATTAACCTTCCGCCAACCGTAAAACGCTTGGTCGTTACATCTCAGAAGTGGGATTACCAACAAAAATCGCCGCAAAACCGCCTGCAAGCCGCCTAACCAGCCTGTATCCGTGTGTACCTGTGTACGTGTGTGTATGACACAACGCCATTTTCCATCATGATGAGGAAAAAAGTACTTCGTCGGGCGCTTATCGAGACCGGTGTCGACGTGCCGGATTCCGCTACCGTCACACAATTCCGACAGCTTTATGCCTCCCACGAGCCGGTCGCTCGTTCCCCTCGTGCGGCGCCGCCCACTACCTCAGCGACGACACCGGCTCCCGCTTGTGCAAACCACCAAGATGCCGCCATTTTGTGCCTTCCACATTACAATGGCGACGACGATTTTGCGCATCACGAAAATGTTGCGAACGCTGCCGCTTCGATGCAAAATACCACTGATGCCGTTTCCGCCCTTCCTTCTGCCCATGGTATAGCCGCCGCCCTTCCCCGCGGCCCTGACGACATCGAGGCCCATATTGAGAAGCTGCGACGGCAGCAGCAGCTAGCTGAATTACGCCAAAAGGTGCACCAACTTGAAACACAGCAGCCAGCCGCCCTTTGCGTAAAGGACTTTGAAGCTTTCATCGAGCCACTCGACGCCGATAAGAACCCCAATATCATCCGTTGGTTCCGCGACTTGGAGCGTCTCTTCACACTTTACCGAGTGCGCGATGCAGATAAATTTTTCTTCACCCTTCGGCTCCTCACCGGCACAGCCGCTAACGTCGCAAAAGAACTTGTTGTAACCACTTATGATGAGTTGAAGAAAGAGTTGATCGACAATCTTCACGTCGTTGCTACGCCCGAATCTGTTTATCGCCAACTTCGTAACCGTCGATTGCGGCCCCAGGAATCCGCCCTGCACTACTTGTTTGACATGCAGCGCATCGCAGACCAAGCCAGTATCGCCGATTCAGAACTGATCCCGATCGTCATCGACGGCTTGGGAAGCCCGTCAATTACGTCGAGTCTGCATTTCATGCCTCTTACGATGGACGACTTCCGGAAGAAATTGAAACTTTTCGAATCTTGTCGTCATCTTTGCACCACCCAGCCCCCTTCCGCTGATGCCCGGGCCACAGCGAACAGCCGTATGGAACGGCCCCGCCCATCGCAGGAACCCATCCGCTGCTTCAACTGCTCCCGATTCGGACACCTTCAGAACGCGTGCCCGCGACCTAAGCGCCCACCCGGCGGATGTTTTCGTTGTTTCCAGACTGGACACGTCTACCGTAACTGCCCTGAACGTCGGGCCAACGCCACTGTCGAGGGCAATACTAGTTCGGACGAAGCTCTCGCCACAAATCAAGAGGTGAGTTTGACATTTTTCCACCCTTCTGCTAAGCGTACCACCCTTCCCTGCGTTCGTTCCCTTCTCGACACAGGAAGTCCTGTGAGCTTCATTAGCGACACGATAGTACCAGTTAAGATGCTAGGACCTCTTTCCGCTACCGAATACTGCACTATGATTAAGGGACCACTTTACTCTCGAGGAAAAATCGATTGTACTATCCGATTTAAGAATCATTCCGTTCGACACTCTTTTATGATATTACCTGGAATTGCGTGGCCAGTCATTATCGGTCGCGATTTACTGAACTCACTTAATATTTTTCTTACGTATTCATCTCCTACAACTTCATGTATTACTAAACCTCTATCGACGGAACTTAAAGAAGTAGATACGATTCTTCCAGAAAAATTAGACGATGCTATTAGGAGTATTTGTGCGCTCGATGTGGCTGAAGCCGATAATGAATTGGATTTAGGAAAAACACTATCTTTAGAACAACGTTCAATAGTCAATTCTATTGTTGAAAACTCATACCTCAACTATACTTCAGATGTTATACCGCTCAAACACCCTATGAAAATCAATCTGACTCATGATACACCAATATTTACTAAGCCGCGAAGACTCTCTTATGGTGAAAGACAGCAGGTTAAGCAAATTGTTGATAAACTGTTAGCAGAAAACATCATCCGGCCCAGTAATTCTCCTTATGCTTCTGCGCTTGTCCTCGTTAGGAAAAAGAGTGGCGAGGTTCGTATGTGTGTGGATTACCGGCCCCTCAACAAAATTACAGTTCGGGACAATTACCCCCTACCCCTTATCGAAACTTGTTTGGAGCATCTGTGTGAAAAAAAAATTCTTCAGTTTGCTAGATTTGAAAAGCGGATTCCATCAAGTCCCAATGAGTGAGGAGTCTATCCCCTACACTTCTTTTGTGACCCCAGATGGTCAATTTGAATATTTGAAAATGCCATTCGGTCTTCGTAACGCCCCTTCCGAATTCCAACGTTTTATTAATTCTATTTTAAGGGAATTCATTGATGATGGTAGAATAGTAGTGTACCTCGATGACATCATCATCGCTTCTACTGATCTTAGCTCTCACTTCAGTACTCTCCGGTCCGTATTAGAAAAGATTAAGCAGAACAATTTGGAACTTCGTCTTGACAAGTGCAAATTTGTCCATGAAGAAATAGAATACTTGGGCTACAAAGCTAACTTTTCTGGAATTCAGCCTAGTGATAGTCACATTAAAGCACTTACTAATTACCCTATGCCCACTAATTTAAAACAACTCAGACGTTGTCTTGGTCTGTTTTCATACTTCCGACGGTTTGTTCCATCTTTCTCTTGCATCGCTAAACCTATGACAAAACTTCTTCAGAAGGACGAAGTATTTAACTTCGATTCAAATTGCGTGCATGCTTTTGAAACCTTACGTGACAAACTTGTGCATCCTCCTATCCTTTCCATATTCGACCCAAAACGGGAAACCGAATTACACTGTGACGCAAGTTCCTTTGGTTTTGGCGCTATTCTCCTTCAGAAACAGGATGACAATAAGTTGCACCCTGTTGCTTACTTTTCCAAAACCACTTCAAAAGACGAGTCCAAGTTACACAGTTATGAGCTTGAAACTCTTTCCATCATTTACGCTCTTAAGCGCTTTCACACTTATGTTCATGGGCTCCCCATTAAGATAGTTACAGACTGCAACTCTCTGGTCGAGACCCTTAAGAACCGTAATGCTTCCGCTAAGATTGCCAGGTGGTCCTTGTTTCTGGAAAATTACGACTATACCATCTGTCATCGCTCAGGCACTTCTATGCCTCATGTCGACGCACTGAGTCGCACCGAAGCTGTGGGTGCCATCGGTGAGATTGACCTTGACTTCCAGCTTCAAGTAGCTCAGACGCGTGACCCATCTATCGAAGCTCTCAAACATCGGTTAGAATCAGAAGAAGTTGACGGATTCTTACTTCAAGATGGGCTTGTCTATCGCGACATACCTGATGGTCAACCTCAATTGTATGTCCCTTCGGAAATGGTCGACAACGTAATTAGACACACTCACGACCGAATTGGCCACCTGGGCATAAACAAAACCTTCAGCAAAATCAGTCAGCATTACTGGTTCCCCCACATGAAGCCCACTATCGACAAATTCATTAAGAACTGCCTCAAGTGCATTGTTTATTCTGCACCTCATCATACTAATGCCCGGAATATGTACAGCATCCCTAAAGAGCCCTTACCCTTCGATACCATCCATATTGACCATTTAGGTCCGCTCCCTAGTTCTCCCTTACGCAAGAAGTATATACTTGTTGTTATCGATGCTTTCACTAAATTAACTAAACTTTACCCAACCTCCTCAACTAATGCGAAGGAAGTGTGTTCTGCCCTTTCCCAATATATGTCTTACTATAGCCGCCCTAGGCGGATTGTTAGCGATCGAGCTACTTGTTTCACCTCCACCTTGTTTGAGGACTTCTTGGAATCGCATAACATTAGCCATGTCCTCAACGCCACCGGATCCCCACAAGCCAATGGACAGGTAGAACGGGTGAACCGTGTGTTGCGTCCTATCCTTAGCAAACTATCTGATGCTCCAGACCAGACCGATTGGGTATCCAAGTTGCGGTCAGCCGAATACGCTTTAAACAATACCGTCCACACATCTACGAACTTCTGCCCCTCTGTCCTACTCTTTGGTGTCGAGCAACGCGGTAAAGTTCCAGACGAGTTAGCCGAATACCTGGATGAGAAATTTGATCGAGCCTCTAGGGACTTAGAAGCCATTCGGGCTAAAGCGTTAGAAAACATAGAAGAGTCTCAACGGAAGAATGAGGAATACTTTAGCAAAAAGCACAAACCACCACAGTGCTATAAGGAAGGTGACTTAGTGGCTATACGTTACTCTGATACGACCGATAGCGGTAATAAGAAGCTCAATCCTAAATTCAGGGGACCTTACGTCATCCATAAAGTGTTGCCCCATGATAGGTACGTGGTACGCGATGTAGAAGGATGTCAACTCACACAACTACCCTACGATGGGGTTCTAGAAGCGAATAAGTTGCGACGTTGGACCGAGTCCAGTGATTAGGAAATTGAGGGCAATTTATTGTTCAGGATAGCCGAGCTGTAACGTCCGGACTAATATCGCCCACTGTGCACTCAACCTGAATCCCGAACGCAGCGGTATAAACGCGTTATACCTTGACCGCTGGAGCAACCGGTGTGCTAGATGAACTGTCATAGAATAAAGCTCTCTTCTTGGCGCGACATTGAACGAAACAGACGTAAGCCACTGACTTCTGCGTATAATTATTTGTGTGCTCTTCCGAATTGTGCTAAATCTTATTAAAACGGCCAATTAACCTTCCGCCAACCGTAAAACGCTTGGTCGTTACAATTGTTTGGATCGATTTGATTCTCCAATAAAAAGTTATTATAACATATTGATCAAAAAAAAAAACCCCGGGTGGTGGTTAGAGAAATGAACGTTGATAAATTTATAATGTTTAATATAATTCAATTAACTAATAACATTAATTTGATTTATTTTATAAAGGAATTAATATTGCAATTTACTTTCAGAAGGGTGTAAGCATTTATAATAAACTTATTGTGTCACATGGACTTACCTATCGCTCCAGAACTTCAAGTCTATCGATAAGGAGAAAGCTCATCTTAATCATCTGTAATAAAAATAACATAATTAATGCCTTGTTTGATGCACTTCAATGTCACGATTTGCAATTTGCTTTTCCATGGAACTTAAATTACTTGCAGTTTAAGAGGAACACACGCACAAAAAAACAATTACTACACACGAAGCACACCGCAGTCTGAACAGAAATGGCTCACTCCACGTGCGTACATCCGGGCAAGGAAGTACAAGTATGTGCAAGGCTATTATATGATAACAGGTGTTGGAATCAAGGCTATTATAGTCGATCAGGTGGTGAGATCAAGGCTATTATAGAAAGACAGGTGATGGAGTACATTGCATATTGACAAACCGCCGCTTGTCGTGCGTCGCTATGTCAACACTCCCATGCATTAAAAAAAATCGTCTAAAATTAAAAAAAAAAATTTTTTGTGCCAAACTTAGCCAAACGAAACAGCAAAAAAACTTTGTCAATTGATCATAATTACTTATTTTTAAATTATTATTTATTAATTATTTAAATTATTCTTATATGATTAATACTGAAATCAATTCTACAATATATTATGCTTTATAATATTAATTAAAATTAAAATTATTAAAAGTTAATTAAAATAAAAGTAAACGTCATTTTATTGATATCGTATTAACACTTGAGAAATATGGGACGTTATCAAATATTCCACTTCCTATTCTTCTGTAATAGCCTTGGGTGGTGTCAAAAAGCGATCTATTTGCAGCCTTATTTCGTAAGTTTTTTATTGAAATATACACTAAATTTTGTACAATCTTGTAAAATGGTATGAGCAAAACGTTAAAGTTTCCTATGCATAGCTCAACAATCTCACTTATGGAAACACTTACAGCGAAGTGATTCTATGGACTGTACTTTTGATGAGCTTTTCTTCGTATTTTCGCTACGCTCACTTACATTCATTCGTTGTCACCGTTCGGACCGTTGCTCATGCTGGCTCAACCGGCCGTTCAACGGCCCCCATCGTTTCATTCTACCAAAAGAAAGGAGGAAAGAAAGAAAGAATAGGTGAGCAGAATGTGGGCCAAGATTTGCCAACAATCCTTCACACACACACACCCGCCCGCCCAAGTGTGGTGCTTTCTCCTATCCAAGCAAGCTCTACGGCTGGCCAGGAGTGGGCTGTCGACTCTTTAAGTGGCACCTTTGAGATTCATAGAAGTGTAAACAACGGTCGTTAATAACAATTGTTCTCATCATGTCGTAGAACGTTTGCTGCTGCTGCTGCTGCTGCTCCATGTGTCCTTCTCTTATGGGGTGGAAAGTATGCTCAAGAGTGAAGCCAAGAAGCCGGCTGCTTCCTGCTCGATGGTGCGCATAAATGAATGCTTTTTTATGATGATGAGCCTCGTAAAAGCGGCGCACCCATTTGCCTTTCGTTTGCACGGGTTCCGCCCATTCAATTCGTTCTCCTATGCTCCTGTACACGCCAAAAGACAGAGAGAGAATGGACTTTTTTTTTGTTATTGTGCGAAAACTTTTCCCCATCGTCCAGCAGGAACGGCCCCCACTGGCCGCTCGGTAGCACGTCCATCAGAAACAATTATGTGCCAGCAGCGCAAGCAGCACACTTTTATTAATATTTTCATTTCAATTTTATGCAAATAATATTTATACCTCGCTGCTGCTGCTCCCTCCCAAGCAAGTGGTGTCAGTTTGATTCAACTACAGATCGAGCGCACAGCATCTCCGGACTTTTCGAGTCTTTTAAATGGCCAACGTCATCCTTCGGATACCGAGAATAACCGTCGCCCTGTGGGTGGAAGTTTAGCAAAAAACAACAACAGCCCCACTGGCATTACACTTATCAAACATTATCATTCCGTTAAACGCCCTAATAGGCACTTAATTTTTTGGTTTTTTGTCCTCCCTTCAGGTTTGGCGTTCAAATCGTTCCGTCTAAATTTAGCGCACGGCCACCAAACGGGGAAGATAAAATGATGCCTGCACGTTGTTGGGGATACCTTCGTCAAGCTGCCCTTATTTTTTGTTTTGGTCATAGATTCACCATCTCCCAAAAACTAGATGGAAAGAATAAATAACACTCACAGCGGCATGCACATTTACATTTGGGTGAAAATGAAAAGTTTTCTGCCTATCGTGATTATTGCCTTAGCTTTCACTGTAAACGCACCTGAGGAAGAAGAAAGGGATGAGAAACGTTGGATGTTTTTCACTTTTTTTTTGTTTATTAAGTTTCAAGTGATTAAGAAGAATGATATTTATTTTAGTTTTTCCTTTTTTTAAGTTTACTTTCTGGAGGATTTTTGTTTCTGGATGCTCCCTAAGGATTTTGCTAATTTATGAAACCATCAAACGTAAAGATTTATTGCCTCAAAATGCAAATGTTGGGAATTTATTTTATACGTTTACTTTACGATTGAAATTTCTAGAAAAAATGCTAAAAAAAGCTGTACTGATCTGATTTGCAAATTATTTGTAGCAGTCCAAAAACAAAGTAACGTGCAAACCTTGAAAATAAATTATAAAAAGTTAGTTTTTTGTAACAATTGCCATATTGCTTCGAATTACGAACATTAAAGACATTTTTGGCATTTAATACTTTCTAGCTGCAGTGGTGCGCCGTCTATACGGATAGCTTTTATCCGGCTGTCCGTTTATCCGTGCTGTTAAGAAACGACAGTTCATAACAAAGGTGACATTGCGTTATGAGGAGAATATTTGACAAAAACGGTTATCAGTTAGCACATTTTCAGAACTAAAAACACTATAGCTTATGGCAAATTTCAAATATTCTCATTAGGAAAACATGAAATGAATAAAAACTGGTCTATTTTGATAAACAAATAAAAAAAAAAAATTTTGAACTAATCAGTAGTTGGTGATAAAATATATTATTTGACTCACTATCCGTGTTAATCGCATATCCCGGCAAGGTCAAGTCCCGATGAGTCTGGATAAACGTCGCTCCACTGTAATTCAGTTTTAATCAGTCAAAGGTATGCATAGCTCCTTTTAATAAAGAAACCCTTCTACACTTGAAAAAAAAACAAAGATTTCCAATAAATTTACTAGAAACATTGCAAAAAATCATTAATTTTTAACAATATTTTGATTTCTATTCCGTACAGTTTCGAGAGCTCATGTTTTAAATTACGGACGTTTGGGATTCTAATTCCGGACAGCGTCGAAACTTCGGCTATAATCTCCAGATATTATAACTACTTCCAGAAATGATTCCGATGTATTTCACGTGCTCGTGGACGTGGTTAATAGGAATTATTGAAGAAATAACAGTGGCGTCGTAACAAACTGCTAGGAGCACCTCTTGGTGAGGAACAGAGCGACAGAAAATATTTATTTACTGTGGCATCACGTCCTGCTAGGGGTCAGACACATTTTTAATTGATTCTAGAATATTAAGGCAATTATGTAAAATTAAAAAAATGGTATGGTCAGGGACTGCATGTGAAGAAATTCAATAAAAACATTCCGAATGTCCGGAATTTTAAGTTGTTCGCAATTTGAATCGTAACGGCATCCTAAAATGCGCCTAATAATATGCAACTTACATTACATTAACCTATCAATGTGTCTTTTTAAGTACATTCTGCTATCGAATTCATTAAATACACCAGTATATAACAATTATAAATCATTTTTTTCTGAACAAAGATCATCCTTCTCAAAAACCAATGTCAAATGCACATTTTTTTAATTTCCTCAGACAAACCTAAAATTAATAAACGATGATAAATTGACTACAAACCGAGTAAAATCGTTTAACTCTTAATGGCCTCTTGATTATCACTTTTTTTGGTTTTTGTTTCTACACTCGTTCTCAAGACAAGTGCGGGCAAGGAATGGTACTTTTTGACACCATACCTGCGCTCCCTCATACCGCCTTTCCACCGAAAACTACCCCTCCATACCCGTACCGGAGACAGCTGCACTGGGAAGGTGAAAGTTCCTAAATTAATTAACAGCATCATAACACTCATCCTGCTGTAAGCTTCTCACCGTTCCAGTGCATGTGACAACGCGCCAACACGCGGTACAATCGGGACCAGGCGGCCGTTGCCGTCGTACGGAGAAGTTCCAGTAGGAGGGGGATCAAAAACTTTGCTGCCATCGTCGGTGTGATTTACGCGAATCGCAGCTGACAGTAGTCTAGCGTAAATTGCGTATTTTATTACATTTTGATTTATTTGCACCGAACCGAGCGGGGTGGGAACGTGTATTTTTTGCTTCTTTTCTCGCTCCTTTATTTCTGTCTTCCAAAAATACTCACACAGCATACCAGGGACAGCGAACAGCGCTCAGGGAAGGCATTTTTCCAAACAGCCAAGCTGTGCGGGGTTTGTCCATATGGCGAGTTGGTATAAAAACTTGCTCTCGCTCTCTTCGTCATTTTATCGAGCGATTAGAGGGAGGGGAGGAGGAGGGACCTTCGGGAAGTGTGTTTTATTGGCACAAGACAGGAGCAAGGAGGCATCGGATTTGGTGCGGAGTTTTCACGACTTATTAAGCCGGTTTAGCGGAAGGCAACAACGGTCGTCCCCGGAGGCCACTACTTAAGCCGTGCACGATGTCTCCCTCGCTGCTGCTGTGCTCTGGCAATAAAACCAACAACGAAGGATTCAGTGTCTGCAGCAATCGTAACATCCTTCGCCAAGCACCACACCGTGGTGTGCGCTATCAAATGATTGATAAATAAAAAGTGGAAACAAAACAAAAACACACACTGCTTTTCCCTTTATTACACGCTGGGCAACAAGAGACGAACGAAACTCCAATACAAAACCAATAAAACACTGATTTTATACAACCCGCGAACCCCTGTTCTGATCGGCCTGGCAAGCCTGGCTGGCAGTCGGATTCGATCTGCTTCGTTTCGGACGTTTGCTTCGATAGCCGGGAATAGTCAAAGTGTGGAAGTTTGGCCGCTTTTATGTCCCTTTTCACAAGCTGGACATGCTCTAGCCGGCTCTGGTAGCAGCTGCGTTTCGGGTAGTGCAAACATCTACTTAAAGGAACAATCTCGAGGGGGTGAGGAATGAGAAGAGCTCATTTCAATCGAAAAACTCAACAAACAGCATAAACCGGCCCCGGTAAATGATCCATTGAAAGGAATCTTCCTGCAAGCATTAGACTAAACGATTGCTCCATAAATTATTGCAATTGGCAATGAGCACTTCAAACGCGTTTATTTCAGCAACTGGAACATGGCAAGGATGGGAAAATGTTGCTCTCTGGATTTAATTGTTTTCCCTCTATATTCTGGCAGTCGAAAACGTCAAAATTACGCTTTAATACGTACGTTTTAATATGTTTTATTGGATTACAAATTTGAGAATTGGATTAAAAAAATAGACACTCATTTTCGAGATTTTATGGGTTAACTATACCATACTAATGTATTGTTTATTGTTAGTTTTCATTAATAGTATCCCATGAGTCAGCAGACAAAATTTGACACCTCTATCAGTCGAACTCCAACCGCGATGGTTAAAAAAGTGAAGCAACTTCGTTTAGAAGCGTGCGCAATCAAAGAACCGCACTCGTATAAGCCTCGTGTACGTCGTATAAGCCTGTTCCGGCATCAACAACATCTTGGCACTATAAGACAACAATCGGAGCATCGAAAGATCGAAGAGGCCCGGTTCCGAATGGCCGATGATCATGAGCGAGTTGGGGTTCCAAAGGAAGATCGAGGAACAAATGGCGACATCGCTGCATTCGCTTTGCCGATGCTACGGAGATAAATGCAGCCGGTCAAAGAGCGAAATAGTACCTGGGAAATCATAAATAAACATATGAGAAAGTAGAAATAGCGTCCAATTTGCAGCGACAAGCAATGACGTCAAAACTCAATTCGACCATTTCAAGCGAATTTTGGAGGAATTTCGATATGACACCCTAGTCCGCGAACTGGTCCAACGTCCCCCAGCTATGGCCCATTGAATTCTACTGGACAAACATAAGCTTTACTCCAACAATTTTGTCGCGCAAACTGACCAGGAATTGATAAAAATCAAAGGTAGACCTTAGAACATGCCTACATGTCTGTCTTCGCCCAACATGAGGAAAATTCCGGATAACTGACAACAGGGAATTTTCTTACAAGGTCGTAGATTTATGTAGTAAATAAAGCTTAAATAATTACCTTTCAAAGGATGTTGAAAATAATCTCTTTTAATTTTTGTTTACTCAGAGATATTGAAAAAGTATGTTTTAATGCAAACGTTTCTGTTTAGGAGTGTGTCTTACACGAGTTACCTTAAACTCGTGATTTGAGGTTCAAAAGAAGCAAAATCAGCACGATACTAAATACTCTTGAGAGCGCTGACAATTTTCAATTATGATTACTTGCCAAGAACTCTGTACAAGATCTCCCAGTTAGGTCATTTGAAGACACAAAATAATAATTTATACTCCGAAATCTGTGCTGTTAACTTAATTCTGCATGTATTTCTTGGAGTACTTATTACACAGTGCTGTGTTCCGATAGCGATGTAAACATTTTTGGGTTTGTACGATGGCTTAATTTCCCCTCATTTCGTTAACATACAAATGTTTCTCACCTATTAGCTGATACAAACACCCTTGTACCCCATGATTATAACGATTAATTACGCAGATAGCGCTTCTATTAAGTATGGAGGAATTCGCCGCAAGAATAGTTACTTTGTTACTTGTATCAATACTTTGTGTTGTTGGTTTTATATTTATATTTCATTGGTACAATTTTACTGTATTTTTAAATATATTTTATATTTTCATTGTCGCTTTGTTTTTATCGGCCTCAGCACAATTTTTCGATCGAAAAAATTCGATAGGCGCTCACGTAAAACTGACAGTATAACTATTTCTTTTATACCCCTACATGAAGTTGGCCCCCCAGGTAAACAATTTTTAAAATAATTTATAAATATTTTTTTATCAGCCAAAATATTGAAAAAGAACCAACACATCTACCAACTTGCTTTTACATATCGTTTTTCAAAAATATCAACCTTGATTTACGGAATTTTTCTGATATTCGATAATTTCCGCAGCTCCATGCGTCGCGGATTTTGCCCCATACAAAGCGGAACGATCGAATTTTTGTAGCATAGTTCATTTTGCTCGTGAGTGTCATGGTATACCAGTTTTCAAAAAGACCAGTAAAATGAACACCTTGGCGGCGAAATGAGTGTCAAATGACACCAAAATGACAGCCGGATCTATCGATTTTTTTCGATCGAAAAATTGTGCTGAGGCCGTATATCTTGATCATGGGTTATTTCTATACTTTGAACCTAGAAACAAACCTTATGTTCTATTCTAATTTTAATTAATATTTGTTGTGAATTTTGTATTGATTAATTATTTTTCTTCTTTAATTTAATTCTAAACCACGTTTTCAATATTGTCTATAAGGTACAATGCATTCCTTAATGAAACTAAACATCTAGAGTTACATTAATTATGATTGTTCTGTTCACCATCCGCCAAGAAGTCATATTTAATTTCACTGATCACGTCAACGATACTTGCCGCCAGCATTTAACCCGTCGCAACCCGTGCTTCACCGTTCATTTGTCGAATTGTTCACTTATTATGATGCTGCTCATTAATTTTCTACCAAAGCACTGGTACATAAAGCACCTGAGCGAGGTGAAGACTGCTCCCTGCGAAAGTAAGTAATTCAATTATGCACGTTCAATTTGTTGCCGGCCAGTTGTGTAAAATAATTAATCTTTCCCATGCCATGCCCACGAAGCTGCCGGGGAGCGAGAGCCTTTCGTCAAGAAAGTGGTGGCTCTTTTCACTGTTGGATAACAATTTTCCGCCACTCGGCAGTAAGCACACCGATATTTCCTACTTCCTACCATTGGGTCCCGCAGCCACTCTCCCTTCTGCCCTTCAGCTTTGTTGTAAAAGCGTCCGATTTTCACCGGTTGTTTGTCTGCCTTTTTATTGTTCTTTTCTGCGGCCCGAGCTATCGAGATCGAGACGGCCGCGTGCTTACACCCGTGGAGCGTGAGGCTTTGCGATTTTATAAAACTGTCTGTCTAAAAAGTTCTTATCCGTGCGCCCGTGCTGTGCTTACCCTGCCCCATTCCCCGCAGCCTGTCTGGATCGGGTTTTCCGTGAGCGTTTTTTTGTTCCGTGAACGATTTTCGCTGTTTATTTCAGCACTTTGGTTTACGCGCTTTTGTGCTTTAATGGACCGTTTCCGTTGCAGAATGAAGCGCTTCGCGGCAGGATTTGCAGTATCGAGGCAGGGATTTGATAGCTTCCCATCTTCCCGCTCATTTCCCGGAAAGGCGTAAATTTTCCAGGATTTAAAACAGTTCATCGTTATCAAAACCAGGGTGGGATGGGATGCTGTTGTTGCTGTCCGTCGAAGCTTTGCTGCCCTCTTTCCTACCCCGCAGTCTACGCTCGTAAACATCGCATCGGAGCGGAGGGTCTCAATAGGTAATTCGCGTTTTTCAAAAGTTTAATCGAATGAGAGCCAGCTACAAAAAAAAAACGGGAACACAAAACGGGAGCGCCCCGAGATTGCTGCGAAAAGCGAAATATTCAAATCGTTATCGCACCGCTCCCATCATCATTTATATGAAAATCTTTAAATTTATAGCTTCATCGATTTTTTTCTCTCCCTTGTTCACGTTGTAGGCGTCTCGGTAGGCTCAACCTTCTTTCGATTTGCTGCTGCTGCTGGTCCTGGACTGTTTTGAGGGCAGGGGATCGAACGGTTTTGGAAAGTTTATCCCGACAAACAGTCTATCGGGGGAGTGAAGGGTAGTAGGTGTGGTTGGAATGGGAATGTCGGGAAAATGCACCGGAGCGACCGAGATTTCCAACCGCGCAACAAACCCGGCCAACGAGATTGGTAATCGATAGCGAAAATGCCCCGAAGGCGAAGGAAACGAAATCGAATCCAATCAATCGTCATTTTGCCTACGCCAGAAGCTGCCGGTCGCTCGGTTCGGAAGCTCGGGGGATGGATGTGATTGGGGCATGTGCTTACTATGGGTACGGAATGCTGTCTTTTTCAGTCAAAATTTGAATGCAAAATTGCATACATTCAGGCGGATACAGTAATCAGTTTTCTGCAGTGAGTTGAAACGCCTAAAGTTATGCAAGCAGCAAATCATTCTTACTCCATCATATTTCCCATAGAGGTCTAATTGGAGGCTTTAGACTTCTTTTATATCTTTAAAATCACTTTTAATTCATTTTTTTCACAAGGAAATTTTATTTAGTTAATAACTCTTTTATTTACTTACTCTACCGTGGAATATTTTGCTACATTTTGCATAAGTTTGTAACCAATTTTGACCCCTTTCGCACTCTATTCCACTGTGCCCATGCAGGGAGAACCATCGGAGAAAGCACGCAAAAGCAGCCCAATGATTGCTGTCGCTCTTGCATAGGCCAAACAATCGACAAGAAGACAACCTGCAAAAAGGAGGCAGTACCGTACCGTCCTCCGTGGAAAGCAGGAAGAACGGAAAAATCGAAGAATTACCATATTTCAGCAACAGCATCCTCACGTAGTTTTGATATACAGCCGAGATAAACGAGGAATACATAAAAAAGCGAAACATTTTCTTCTGTCCAACCGTTTTTTTTCGAGGTGAAGCAGCAGTAGCAGAAGGGAACCGTCGTGTCGGTTGTGTTTTTATCTGCCTTCGTATTGCGCGGATCAACTTGATTTCTTTTACCCTTAGCCCAGCGTCGGCGGGTAGGAAGCACAGTTTGAGAGAAGGTTTGCCATTACCGTGAATTCGTCCTAAGGATCCAAAAAACAAAAAACACACAAGACGGTAACTTGAACCGGAAAGGAAGTCGATGTGGTTTATTGGAGCAACTGGCCCACCGGGCTGCTTTGCAGTTTGGGAAGCTGCTTTCGAATTGCTTCATTTTTTGGATTTGTTGTTTGCTGGGTTCATGTTTTTTAAAGCCTTCCCAAAGTACGTATCGCACCCAAAGTCGGGAAATAAGACCAAAAAAAACTGCCCTCAAAACGAGCCGCAGAAAATGTGCTACTGCCGTTACTATCAAATCGGGCGTAAGGAATATTTCAAATGAAATTAACCGATAAATTGGAGACTGTTGTGTTTGCTGCAAAGATACGGCGGTCAGCAATGTCACAGGAGACTCGTAAAATGAAACAAAAAAAAAGGCGGCAAACCGGCAACCCGAAACGCGACGGTGCTGCTGCTAGCTTAAAGCGTAAAAAGTAACGCTCACGACTGTAGCGGGGGAAAACCCCCCCAACGGAGGACCACATTCTTCACAGATAATTAAACAAATTTAGCATTCACCCCGAAAGTTCACCCCGGTATTCAAGCATTTAAAACCATGCTCCGTGTCTTTTGCACGGCACGGCACCGCAACGACATCTTCCTTGTTCCGGCGAAGGTAAGTATTGTTTGAACAGTCTCCGAGGGAAGCACCGAAACACCGAAACCGTAGGAAAGGACCATAAATCGGACGGATGACGCCTGTGCGCCTATTCGGTAGCGGGTCCTCCGAACGCCGACAGTAAACCGTGGCGCTTCCGGAAAGCGCTGCAAAACCGCTCAAGTCGAATGCAAATAGCGCCAATGAAATTCTCATTTAAATACAGATTTCGGTTACAGTTCAAATACAGCCTTCACACAGCCAGAACCGCCGCAAGAACCGCCAGCGTTTCTGGAAGGAGTGCTCGAGAGTGGCATATCTCTTGAGCGCTCTGGTTTGCGCTTCGCTTAGCGCTTCCGTGGCTCGTGGTGGCAGCTAACCGGAAGGAACCAAGCTGCGGGAAGAGGCCTCGATGGAGACGACCATGGAAAGACGGCTGGCGATGTAAATGTGCGCCGTCGAATGATGAACTGAGCTGCAAATTTGAAACACTATCGACAATGGGGACAAAGGGGGGCTCGCTGGAGTCGTTGTTCTCTGCCGGCGTATCTCTGCCGATCGTGTCTACTCAACTACTGGTACTACTGGTATACACTTGCTGGCAAGCTTCTTCACTGGAAGGGTGAAGGGACTGTACCACTACCCGGTATGGAAGATAATTTAAATTACATTTCAAATATTTGCCATTGGGAAACGAGTCCGTTTCCGCTGGAAGGAGCGATTGTTAGCGGATTTAGTGGGAACATTTTTGGATCAACATTTGCGTTGCAGAAAGCGTGATATTGTGTGCGTGTTTGAGAGGGATCGGTTAGCAGGAAGTAGGAGGTAAGCACAGGATGAGATAAAACAATGTAATTGGATTAGATGTGAACCGTTTGTGGGATGTAATAAATCGTACTTTAAGTTTTAAGGTTTGAAATAGGCTAAAGTTGACAACCCCAATAGAGCGATGTGGTTTGAAACGTTGGTTTAAAATTATCAAATAATACAATAAACTAAAGCTACTAGTAAATCCTTCCACCCAGCAAGATGTTTCACATAACCGGAGCGCTATAGCGATCAGGTTGCGTTAGTGAACTCGCTCAAAATCCCAGCGGATGCATTATATACATCCACCCAGCAGCGGGATGACTTTAGAGCACAGCCACAAACCGCAACGCAGTTGCCGGCTGCACTCCCCCTCTTCCCTTCCCCAGGAAAGCTTCAGCCATCTCCTAAACCAATCCTTTCGTGTGGTTTATTTCTATTTATAATCCCCATTTGTGCATTGACTGCACCGGAAACCCGACGCACCAGACAGTGCGGGCATGCGGGTTAGGCCCATTATGGTGATAGCTTCCTGGAGCCGGTGGTGCTGGTTGAAAGTAGTATTATACTTTCCGATGAACTTCCTCGGATGGATCCGATGCAACCGCGTCCCCCAGGCAGCCCGGCCCGGCTGCCGGTGGTGGCGTGCCGAATAAGCCATTGAGGTCCTAACCTCAACGAAACAATATCCGGTAATTAGTGGAGAGGTTTAAGGTTAGACTTTACACCGTAACCCAATGCCCGTGTACACCTCGGTACTGGGATTGGGGTACCAGCCTCATTAGAGCTACATTCAATGCCCATGAAATCGAGACATGCTGTGGGTGGAGATGGTCGGAGATGGTTGTGGGATAGTGAGTGTCAAACGCCATTGTTTAGAAGTTTTGATATAATGTTACCCCGATTAGTAGCGGACATATTTCAGCGACAGTGGTGCTGGTGGAGTTTATTACTGTACGAGCGTTGGAGTTTGGCTCGGATGGCAAATTAGTGATAATAAATGTGCAAAACCATTCCGTGCCGGAGGAGGTCTTATCTTTACTTTCGAAAGGGCACAGATCGTAAACGAGCTCGTAGTTGGAGTATTGATATATTATGTAGGGTTAATGTACATTGTTGCATTCCCATTTGTGCATGAACTTGTTAGGAAATTGAATAAAAAGCTTAAAATTTGAAAAATATTATTCGAATAAATCAGCATTTTCATGAAAAATTACAATTAGGGACCATATGCAATGTAAATTGCATACTTTTAGGCGCTTTTAATGTATCTTTAATAAAATTACACACTCATTAAGGCATGCTGTACATAAAAAACGAACCTTCATCATAAAATCACTTACTAAAGAGTTTCTGACATGTTTTCTGACATCTCTCATCTTCATGTTTCAATTTTGAAATCAATTGTTAGCCTCCTCTTCTCGAAACCACAAACGAGAAAGCTTAATGCACTTCCCACAAACAATCTATACTTAGCCTTCCCTCACTGTGTTCTCACTGGAAAGGGGTTCAAACCGATTACCGGTATCTTAGCTTCGGTTGTAAAGTGATTTCCCAGCCGGTGGGTGTGACCGCAAACAATTTGATGCTGCCACCACTGCCCACTGAGCTTACCCAAAAGATGGTGCACCCGATGTCCCGCCGGTCCGGCCGGCCAGGCACACAGGCATCGTTTGTGCCAAAGAAACAGTAACTGACCACCAGGCTCGCTTGGCAGCACTGCAGACAATCCCAAAATGTGGCCTCAAAGGTGGCCAATCTACGAAACCAGTTATGATTGCGGTTTACGGGTGCAAATGTGTGCGGAAAGTAGATAGCGGAGGGGTCGGAGAGACAAAACGGTTTGAGATTAAAAATTCTTCCTTCGCAAGCACTTGTTAACTGTTGTGTATGCCTCTTGCGCTGTGCGATGGAATGTTTGCAACGGTGAACGATGAATTTACTGTCTGGAATTTTGGCTCCGGTAAGGATGGCTGTTAGGTTCTAAACTGGTCGTAAGGTCTGACTAGTCTTCTGACGGTCCGGTACATCAATCACTCTGACGTATTCTGACTCACAATCAACCGTAGCAGCGCCAGGGTGGAGTTTGGAAGGGATGCAGGACATTTTCCTTCAATTGTTTCGAAATCGAGTAATGAAGGGATTCATTCTTGGAATTTTCTTAGACTCGTCTCTTGGTCCATCGTCAAGGTAAGGCAGTATAAATATAGCTCGTTGTGAAGGTAAACTTTGCCGGCAAGTATCCTAATTCTTGCTAGAAAGGGCAGTGAAGCGATCCTGTTTTGCAGGTGAAAGTCATGAAATATTTCAATAAGCAAATACTTGGCATCGTTGGGCATGACCACCGTTGAGTTCTTGAGGATTGTGGAAGGATCTAGACGAGAGTGTTCATGATTTAGAAGTAAAATCTTATTTATATCACGTTTTCATTGATTTCCTTTTATTAGTTTTAAATGTTAATATGTGCTACCTCACAAATTTAAAGTCCTCGATCACGTATTGTTGATCCGTGGCCTCGATTCTGCACATCCCTTTATCAACCCGCACTCAAATTTGCTGACTGAAGCCATCATCAGCGTAACATGGTAAGTTTTCTTGCACATTCGTCCTCTTTTAAGCCTTTTTTGTTCTGGTTCGGTAGTACAATAGCAAGATCACCATCAACCCGTGCCGGGCTGGTTGTTTGCGCAGAAACTGGCGCAAACTACAAACTAAAGAACTAAAACAACTACCACACTGTGGCCTGGAATGATAACTTTTCTTCTCCGTCACAAGCACATTGAAAAAAGAAGCTTCGGCAGCAGCAGCAGCAGCAAAGGCTTTTGAGGTTTATCTGCTGATGGAGCCAGCTTCCTTAAACCAGCGTGCGGCGCTTTCGCTTTGAAGTGCTGCGGAACTAGCGGGTGTTTGTGTGTTTGAAAATGAAAAGTTTTCCTTCATCAAAATGTGCCGCCCGGAGAAACCGCATGTATGGCACTGGGTGAATGTGTGGTTAGGAAGACACATAAAAATCCCAGAATCCTTTCTTGCAGCTGGCGGCGGCTAGAGCATACACGTACAGCACAAGCGTAGCATAGTGAGCATCAGCTTTGTTGTAGCGCATCACTGTTTGTAATCATTGATTAAAATGAGGCCCAGGATTCTTTGATGCACAGTTAGGGCGAATGTACTGTGTTCGTGTACTATTGAGAAGTTTTGTGGCGCGCACAATGCCTTACTGTTGCAAGTGTTCTTTTTTTGGTAGGCGTTTGAAGTAAATACAGAACGCGAGATTACTCAAACGGGTGTATTGGGTGTCACAAGAACCACTAAAGGAGGTCATGGGACAACAATGGTGTTGGCTTTTGTGTAAGTATTTTAAAAGACGTTTTACTTTGAATGTGACTCATCTGAACTGTTTGAATAATTTTGGGGATACTTGTACGTATATATCCGTAAGCATTATGCTCGAAGAATGAAACGCCTAGAGGTATGCAATGGACAATGCATGCTCAGCTTATTCATTGTTATTCATCCAGGCGTTTCAGTAGACATTTCACCAGTTTGTAGTTTTAATTTATACAATTCACAAACAGCTACAACAAGAAAATGTCATAAATCCACCCAGCAAATCACCATTGCAATCCCAAAGCATAACCCCCAAGTAACTAAAGCATGATTTAACGTTCCTAAATCGAGCCCCGGTTGACCTAGTTTAAGCACGCGCAATTATTTCATTTTTATCCCCCTGCAAGGAAGCCGTTCCACCGGCCACTGTTTAATCCCTATTAATTAGGGCACAAGGAACGAACAAAACGTGGTGCTGGTATCTTTCTTTTTTCTACAGTGCTCTACAGTGCTTTCTGGCAATCGTTCAATTATCGTGCCCATGCTCGACCTCCTCCAGCGAGCCCATTCCGAGTGCGTCTTTACAAAAGTGTCCATCTAATGGAGCGTAGTGAGGGAACTAAACTGTCCGTTGCTAATTTTCGTCATCATCGTCAAACGAACTTTGACCATGGCTAGCGGAAGCCGGGGTGGTTGGATTTTACGTAAACGAATCCCGCCAAGTGCCGGCCGTCCGGCTAACTGATCGGCAGCTCTGCAGCCGCTGCTGGTTAGCTAGTTTGTGCCCGTGTTTGTCGAAGGGCTTGGCTGTCTCCAGTTGCCCGAGCAACTGATTAATACCTTCCCACGGAGGAGCCATAACTCATCCGGTCGGTTCTGAAGCCCCGGCCCAGGCTGGACGCTCATTTTCCCGCCGGTCCCGCATCACGGACAGTGGGGTGTTTTTTTTTACAGTGAAAAGAATGAAGGTGGGTTTATGTCCTGTTCCGGCGTTTTTTGTTCTCTCCATCGTTGGAAGACTGAAGAAGAGCACGTAAAGGCGGTGGCGGTGAAAGAGGGAAAGGAAATTATGATAAAACTCTTGTAGACTTGGAACGAGGCTGGAGAAATAATCCCAGGACGATGAAGCAATGCAAAAAACCGTCGACCCTTTGAGCTGTAATTTTCCACCTCGCCATGATAATGTTATCAGCGGCAATGAAGCTGCCGGCTGGGTGGTGATTAATTTGTCAATCGTTGTCAACGGCTTTCTTTATGTTGGGAAAGAACGGGGCAAAGAAGTGCAATGGTAGAGCAATGTTACCCGATGTTTCCTGTCATGCTTTTGAAAGTGGTGCCCTTTTTGAGTAAGTTGAATAGAGTTTTTACACTCGGAGAAGGTATAATGAGATTGGCAACGCTTTGCATTATTCGTAATTGTTTAAAGGAAGTCACGTTAAATGACACCTTTGTATTCTGTGATGTGCAGAAATAATTTATTGCACATATCACACTTATGTAGCTCGACACAGCTGGCATGTGGTGCAGCACGGTCCGCGCTCATTATCGTGCAAGACGCGGCATCATTCCTCCCGGGAGCTTCATGAACCCTGTCAACTGTGGACGAGGGAATGTAAAAAAGTCGGATGCGTTTTTTGCGTCTGCTAACTGCCATATGTGTGCGTTAAACTCATCACTCCACTTCATTATCATAAATTATAATTTCATACGAGCAAACAGGGTTATTGAATTATCGTTTTGTCACTTGTTTGTGCACCTCACTTGAGCCTCTCCCATCGTGCCGCGTATTCTCCTACCTTCTCCTTCCCCACTCTGGCCAGTGGGTGGCTTTAAATGGAGGGGTTTTTTTTGGTGGGGCAGAACGAGCTGAGTCGCTTTTTCGCTCTTCCCCACACATACATGTTAAGGTCGAGCGAAATGTTCGTTCGACCGAAACCGATGGATGGATGGCTGGAGCCCAGCGCTGGTGCAACCATCCTCCCTGATACTGATGATGAAAAATGTCGCTAAAATGTATGCGTACTGTACGGGGTTGGCATATGAATTGTGCATGAATTTTGATGGCTGTTTTGCTGTTGCTGCTGCCGCTGGAAGTAGGTGAATGTATGGTGGAAAACATAAAAGGACGTACGCTTGATCTATACCATGTTTGCAAGCGTGGCCTTCGGTACGACGCGGGTAACACTTAATGTATGCCACAGTAAAATGGCACTCTTTTTTTTACTGGCCGTAGTAACAGCAACTCGTGGAGCGAAAATCACGAACGACACGCTAACCTATTCAGGCGTAACGAGATGGATTTCTGTAGTGGGAAAGGAAAAAAGAAGGAAAAAAGGTTAATAATGTTTATGCAAACAGAGCTGCAAGCAGTAATCGTATTGTCGTTTTAATGTTGCAATGATATGCATCAAGCAGGGTAAGCTATGAAGAAAATTCCAGGAGCTTTCATCTTTTTGTAATTTAAACCGCCTGAAAGTATGCAATCTGCAAAGCAAAGTTTATTTTAAACACTGAATTTACCTTATATTTAACGTTTTCTTTAGTTCGCCTGCATGAAAGATTAAATAAGGACAATTTGATATAAAGATAAAGCAAAAAAAATCACTTTTTGTTTATTTGTTTCATCTTCAACCCTTCGTCTACGATTCGTCGCACGTGTTTTTTGCAGCGGGCACCTAGAAGCAATCAAGTGGGTGAATGAAATCAATCGAAAGTATCGCACTGCGGTTTTGCGGTTACCATTTGCTGTCCCTTAAATAGTACTTGCGGTGCTGCTAAGCACGAGAAACCTTTCTCGTCAATTGTTTTGCGGAAGTGTAATGGCTGCGGCATTCGCCAACTAATTCAATACCTCAGCGACACTTCTACACTGAACGGATATTTTCAGAAAGGGAGGAAACGCTCTCTTTGGCCACCTAGGGTGAGCTCAAATCATTAGCCTAATTACGTGCACTAAGTGGGCATCGGTGACGATCATCTTTCACGTCGCTTATGTTGGATAGGAGGCACAACAACCGCCAAAAGAAAAACGCGGCAGAGTCTGACGTTTCGTTCCGATGACCGACCGACAGGACGCTTGCTGTTAGGAGAAATGTGTTGCCTTTGACATTCCATACCCATTTCGCTAAATGGACTCATAACTCCAGCCTTAGCCGGATGCCGGTTTCGTGAAGCAATTCCTCATGCAATGACCAGTGTACGGCAAGCGACTAGCGTTTTGCCGATTTCTATCGATCCTAATGAATGCAACCCAGCCAGTGTGTCGTGTTGGTGCGGTTGTTTTCTTTCCCTTATATTTTACCCCCCCCCCCCTCCTTTCCCCTGGGTCAGCTGCACAAATGATTGATGTTTGTAAGCGTTGCCACCAATTGCCACCGACCGCAGCGAGACGAGACATGCAAACAGTGCTTGTGTCGAGGGTTCCACAATCACAACCATAGGGTGGGTACTGCATAAATCTTTCGTTTGCGAGTTTGTTTCCCTTTTTTCTTCCATCCGGTCACGATGATGCACGAGCCGATGTAAAACCTACCGGCGGCTGCATTTGCGTAGTTTTCTAATTCTGTGTTGCTACTATTCTTGAGTTTTTTGTTGTTGTCGAGCGTGCCCGCTAGTTCCCGCTGCATCGTCACACGCAAACCATTCATTAAAGATGATGGATAGTTTGGGGAGAAATTTGTGAAAGCATAAGGAAATGGATACAGCGTGTAGCTTTCACCTGGTTTTAGGTTGCTGCCCATTAATGTCCTGCAGCTGGCAGGTTTGTGGGGGGGGAATTATAAAAAAAAAACAGCAACAAGCAATGGTATGCGTTCTGTTGGGAAAACATGGCATTTTGGCCGATGGATCTATTTTAAGTTTATGGCGTGGCTTATTGGCAGGAATGTAAATTGAAATTCTTTGCCCATGGCCTGGTTTATGTGCATTCCACGGTTGGTTTCATGTTAGGGAGAAATATTTTCTTGTACATTGAATTGCAGATAAGCAATTTTGGAATCTTTGTTTGGAATTTTAAACACAATAAATTTTGAAAAAAAAAATGAAAAATGTTTTAATTGGTAACTTTTGCATTATGTGGACTTTTTTCGGGTGGCAGTAGACAAAAAACAGAGATAATTTCATTCCATTCTTTCCATTCCTTTGATTGGTAATGATTTAAGTTTACTTGCCAAAATATATTGTTGGAGTATAGCTTTTTAATCACCTTGGTCCAGTATATTTTTTTTAAATTAAAAGTAAAAATAAAGTAAAAAAAATAATGAAAAGGCTATAGAACAAAATTCAGAAAAGCAAATATGTAAATGAAACAAAAGAAAAGTATAACGATGTTAGCAAATGAGCAAAAATAACAGTTAAATAGACAGAAAACAACTAAAATACATGAATAAACTTTTAAGCTTACTGCACAACAGGAAAAGGAAGATAAAATAAATGTTCCGTACAAGTAAAGTTGAGAGTTTTACGTCTCCATTTCGTTACCATTGACTTAGCAAAAAAAATCGTCTTTTCCAATCGATTCATAGGGAACGCCTGGGACAGTAAAACTTTTCCTCAGCATGAGCTATTTCATGATTCCCAACATGAGAAGCCAGCGTAAAACCAGTGACCATAAGGGGGGTCGTGGCAGCATAAGCATAATTTATACATCCGTTCATTTCCCTCCAATGTTAACACTCCATTGATGGCTGAAATCTAAACCATGAAGCGGCTCAGTTCCATCAACGATTTCCACCGCAGACCGGAAATACCGAAATGAAGCGAAAACAAAAATCATAAAAAAGAAGAGCCCCCGTGCGACATTTGTGCGAACACATAACGAAAAAATACTAGAATCGAAAAACTTTCACCACTTGTGCAGCGCGAGTCAGGCGTGAAATTTGTCTTCATCTGCGCGCGCGTCCCGCGCGCGCGTTTTGCCGTACGGGGAGGAAAGCTACCCAAAATGGAGAAGCCTGGTACTTTACCAGCGCCACCCTGGGCTATGGCATCACCCAGAGCCGACGGTGATGGCATCGGGCCAATTGTTGAGTCGTCAATTGAAGTGTGCATGCCCCTTTAATGTGAATGGTGTGACACCAGCAATGCAGAGCTCCCGCAAAGCTTTTCCATCCATCCATCCACTTCCATGTGCAGCAGCAAAGTGTGTAATATTAATGGGAAAACTTTACCACTTAATTCGATTCCTGTTCGCTGATCGTCAATGCCATTGTTAACCGTTCCAGCCAGAAGCCCGGTACGTGTGGGTGCCGAAATTTCAACGAAAATAAACCCTCTCCACACACACACACAACGAAACTCACTCCATTGAATGCTGGATGAAGCATGAAACGAGCGTCGTAGAACAAAAAGCCCGTTTGTTTTTTTTTTTTTTTGCTGTTTTGCAGGAACGAAAACTATTTTTCCAACGTGCTTCGACCAGCTCCAGCACGGGAGGGTTTGTCTTTAATTCAGTTTTGCCCTCCCAGTTCATGGTGTGCATGGTGCCACATTCTTATCATAGCGATGTGTACCAATCGCAGCATGGAATAGGACGGCGAGGGGAGTTCGCAGACTCTCCCAGGATCGACTACTTTTTTATGCATGAACTGCACGGAGTGACTGTGTGTATGTTCGATTGTGTAACGGAGTTTGGTGGGTAGATTTTAGTATTCTGCAACCATTTTCTCCACCAACGACTGTTTAGAGCGAGTGTACACGGTACATTTGTCGGCACGTACTCAGCGATCGGAGAAAATAAAACAATATGTTTAACAAGCGAACGTTGTTACAACGAACGGAACCTGTCTTGGCAATGCTGTAACTTTGGAATCGAATTCTTGCTGCCATCCTGTGCATAGGCAAGACGGTTTGTCGTCAATTGTGTTGGATGAGTTTTTTTGTGCTTTTGAGTGTAAAAATGTAAGATACAACCAGGAAGCAAATTATTCAACAACAAAAAGTATATGAATTGGTCAAATAACTTTATAACTACACAGCCTAAATCTAAGCTTAATAACTAACATTTGTCGTAACAAGGCATTCCATGCAAAATGTCACTTGCAATATCATAAAAAAATCTGACTGAAAAAAATGTCAGACATGACAGCGTCACGTACTCATGATCAGAGCTGATACTCAAAAAGATTGGTGTGACTAATACACCCTACGTGACATTTTTGCGACCATCGCTTGGTCAGACAAAATGTCATGACTTTTTTTTACTGTGATCAGTTCTACAAAATGTCACTGACATAATCATGACATATTCCGGCTGAAACAAAATTATGTCAGCGACACGAGACGCTCTGCTGTGATGATCAGAGGCGACCCTCAAACAGTTGGTGCCACCATCACATGCTTGGTGCAACATTGTGTGCAACCAACTCTTGGTCAGTCACTTGGTCGCGACATTTTGTGTCGGTGATCATCACGATAGTGATGGGAAATGTGCGGTATTTACGAGTGGTTTCAAGAAACTTAATGAACATATTTTCTCGCTCTGTTTGATCCAACACACAATTGAAGCAGACAGGGGGAGAAAGAATGCCCTTAGGGGGACAGAGGGAGAAAGAATGTTGCTTAGGACCACACGCCAAATATATTCCAAGAATGTCGTGATAATCACCGATAGAAAATGTCGTGACCAAGTGACTAACCAAGAGTTGGGTACTAAGCAAAATGTCATCAAGCGTGTGATTGGACCACCAGCTGGTTGAGTCTTACCTATGATCATCTGAGATGGGTACGTGAGCTGATTTGAGCTCCGTTTGAGTATTGGTGACTGAAAACGATGGCATTTGGCAGCACTGTTGACAACCAAAAAAAATCATGATTATGCTTGCGCCGGCATTAAGCACAGCTTGTCAGTCAGAAGATCGCGTTGGACACTGTCACTGTAAAGAAACGACTGTCAAGATGAATAGGATCTCTTTTCCAGTCAAAGCGCCTGAAGGTATGCAATAGTTCTTACAAATTGTTTGTTATGCGTTTTGCATAAGTTTTCTGATCTTTGGGAGGATATCGAGCAAGAACTATGCACGTTACAGTCCTTGGACAGTTTGGAGTTTAAGTTTTTCAATTAATTTTCTATTCATGGTCAGGATAATGAAACCTTCTGTTATGAATGTGAAGTCCATCCACATCTTCTGACACATAATTATGGCCCTTGATAATATTGTTGTGATTGCTGAATGAACAGAAGATATTGAAACCACTCAACAACGTATACGATTTTTGATAGTAATTATTTACCCTATTCCACATATAATAATTATTAGAAAATATAACGATTAATCCATTAAAGTGTAAAAAAAACCTCAGCAAATGTGTATGTACCAAAAACAGGTACGTTCGATTCATTCATGCAATCCATTTCCAATTGTGGTTTTCCCATACCTGCGTGTCTATCATTGCGCCGTCCACCTAAAAACGCTCCGTGTGTTTGTGCAAATTTCCCCCGGATAACAAAAGGCCAGGCTCACAATTTGGACACATGTTTTCTTCCCTCAGCTTTGGAATGGTCAGCCTGGTCAAGCTTACGTCCGTGATCACGTTGGTTGTGTGAAAACGCTCGTTTAGATGATTTCATCGCTATCTGTTTCAACCTCCCCTTTCCCGGTGCAGACAAATTGGAACAAATACACAGCGCGCGCCACGTGGTTGACTTTTTGAAAATGTTTGGGTTTTTTTTTGCTCCCTAAACCGAAAAAATCATCCCATTTTTTCGACCAACTTCGAGCTGGCGTTGCTTCCTGTTTCTATTTCCAGCGAACAATAGATGTCTGTCTGTCTGGGTGGATGACGAGGGATTACAGGCAGGAATCCGACCCGACAGGCAGTTCAGTCGGTTGGATAGAAATCGCGAGCGTGCGCGCGCGCGCGCGAGGTCAGACCACACACGCTCAGCCTGCCTGAGGGTCCTGTTTGAGTCTGATCAGCCGCCAACATATGTCAGCGGACCACTCTGGCGTAAGATATGCACCGTTGGGGAGATAACCAAAGAGCAAAACAGACACACACACACGCTCACGATGTCGGTTTCGTATCGTTTTTTCCCCCATTCCCAACTCATCTGCATTCTTCTGTTTCGTGTGGAATGTTTCATTCATGTATGAATTTCAAAAAGTTTCCTTTTTCGTGTGCCCGCACACACACATCGGGACACACGGACACGCACAGATGAAGAGGAAAAAAAGTTCGCCAAGCCATCCGGGCCCGCCCGACATCGGACGCTGACTGACATCCGATAAGATTATGGAGCCAATTGTGCTGTGTCGTTCTAGCGGAAGCAACCCTTTAACGAATATTACCCCGGAAGAGTAATGTGACCCCGGACGGGACGGGGGGGAAACCCGGGGACCTCGGGAAAGCGGAGAGACATTCATGTATCCAATTTTTCGGTCACCTCGGAAGGTTTTTTTACGGGTTGGTTGAAAAAAAAAGAAAATACTGTTATCAGCCCTGTTCCGACCAGAAGCGCTTCTTTATTTAAATTCCAATTATTGTAAGAGTGGTGGGAGTTTTACCTCTCTTCATATCAGAAAAAAGCAAATTATTTTCTCAACTTTTTTGGTGAACAGAAGTGCATCATTATTATCACTGCATCAAGCGTGTTTCAAGGTTTGTTTCGTTTTTCTCTGTCCGATTTCCCGATAGTGATTACAGTAGCAATGCTAATTTGAATCGTATACAGTCCTGTTGTATTCGTATAGCTAGCCAACCATATGCGTCGTTTCAGTTTCTGTCAGTTTAAAAATAGGCACTAAGGCAACATATGCCCTCGTTTTTCAACCCCCTAAAGCCATGCGGAACAGGCTCAGTTTTATTATCCACTGCTTCTAAATCATTCGTCCGAGATGCACAATCCAGCTAAATGTGTAAGCCCGCATGTTTGCAAAAAATCCCACCAACGATAATCTCTCTAAGCCCTCACAATGTTCTCCCTATTGTAGCAACAAGCAATTGACCAACGTACTCGAATGACAGATGGAGGGAGGGATCGTTATTTTTTGCAGGTCTTTTTGGACTTTTGGTGCAAAGCGAATACGTAGTAGGCTCACGCTTAGGTAGGCTGACGGACAGTGGCTGAGCTAATTCACAGAACCAAACCGTGGATTATTGCGTCAGGATTTAGACATTCTTGTTAGAGCTTGCAGTAACGTAGTAAAGTAACGTATTTGAATTCAAAAAACCATTTTTAACATCTTGCAGAGAAGCATACTTTTATGATATTTATGAAATTTTGTATTGCAAAACAAATCGCTCGCAAAACCTTCCTCCGGACACGCAAAACCGACTCTCTATTCGTGCGTGAAAGTGTTTCACCTGCCTTCTCTTTATCTGTTTTCCTCGCCGGAAGTTCGATTATTTCGCTCATTAACATTTTCGTCCTTACTTTGCCCCGCTGATGCTTCGTCCGATTATCATGATCGACCCTTAATCAAACCGACACCACCATCTCCACTGACCGCCCGCCCGGCTAAAAAACGGATGTACGTTTCAACAATTAACCCTCCGCATAACCTTCGCTATCCTTTCCATCGTAACCGACACCGGAGCCAGTTAAAGAGGGTATACGAACAAGAACAAGGAGATCAGTTTACACGGGCGGGTGGGGCGAAAAATATTGATCTCTTTTTTTCTTCTAAGAAAAGCAACGAAAAGGCCAGCTCCGGAGGTAATAAACCGTTTCTTAAAATCCCATTACAATATTAAATATGGATAAAGAAATCATCTCCCTGGTTTAAGCGTCTATCTAGCCATTGCGTTTGTCACGTCCTCTTCCTTTGGAAGCAATACAAAAAAATCCCTCTTCCCGTGTTTTTTTACCCGTATTTTCATCCCGCATTTTAACGGTGGGAAAAGAAATCTCCACGACCCTCCCCCCCTCTGAAAGTGAAACTTCTTGTTGCATGAATAAATAAATAAATAAATTTTCTAATCTCAACGTAAATAAATTTGGATGAACGTCTCTGTTGTTTTGTAAAACGGGACGGCAAAGGAAGGACGCATGGGAGGCCTCACCCTGCAGGAGGACTCGATTCCTGCTTTCTTTGCCGCATTTTTCCCACCCAGCTACGGAGCAACTTCCGAAACAACGCACTTTCGCACGTTTCGTCCGCATCCCACAAATCACTTATGAAAATCGCAGCCTCCGCAGAGTGTGTGTGTGTGTGTAGTCGTCTGTACCGTGCGCTGGTTGTAGTCCCGAAACCCGGAAGCACCCAGTGGTCGGGCGAGTACTCCTTGGGAAGAGGTACGAACCCATAACGAGCTTAGGTACCCAGGGCTGATTCCCAACCGGGAAAAGGGAAGTGTGGAACCGCTTCAAGTTCACACCATCTATTTTACTTTTGCTGAGCCACTTTCACCTCGCACTGTTCGAGCAACGGCTTGGTTGGAAGGAGGACGAATATCCCGGCACGTGAAAATGTACAGATGGAGGGGAACCAGCCTCTAAAACTTTCCCTCTCACAGTGTAGCAGTTTTGCAATGAATAGCAAGGTAAGAAGTTAGGGGTTCGTTCGGTTTTTTATTCGCTACTTTGTGAAGCACTGGAGAAAA